>NC_068431.1:16965660-17293993 GCF_023373465.1 Oncorhynchus keta
TGTTAAGATCAAACTTCTTGTTTACAGCAGATACATTACTTCCCTTCCTGGTCCAAGGTCTCTGTTGTTTAAATTGTTTTGGGCGTTAAAAAAAAGTGGATTACATTTTTTTTTTAAATAGTGCCCCTTGTGTGCACTTCTGGTAATACTGTATTCCACAGTATGATACAGAAACACTATGACAATATAACAATCTGGATACAACCCAACCCTACGCTGCACAGAAGTTAACACACTTGAATAATGCAACACGGCATGTAAAAATGTTGAAGCTGTTCATTACTGTTCACAAAACAATGTCCATACAGGCTACAACACTTTTAAAGACGATACCGGTAGCTTTCAGCTTTAATTTTAGGCTAGCTGTCTTTGCTAGCTTACAGCTGAATTCACTGACCAAGTACTTTGTTTGTGATAATGTGCAAACCGTAATGCAAAATATGCTGATTGTCACCAAAAACGGTCACTTCTTCATCTCCCGCGCCTCCCGTCTAGGTTCCACTACATTCCATAGTCAGATTCCACAGCCACGCTCTGCCTTGCTAATGACGGCATTGCTTTCCTGAAAGAAAGAGCACACTTTAAAAAAAAAAGAAGATTGCTTCTTCTATACAATTGTTGCTGATCAGTACTATAAAATATGTTCTCCTAGCAGTTGCCAATAATATAAGTCCTAAATGGAAGGGATTGTTTGTCATCTGTAGCTCCATGAATTAATTATACATGACTGTTTATAAAATATTGACATAAAAATGTTGACATGTATTGATATTGAACTCTAAAGATGCCCAACGATTGCACAGAGCAGAAGCTGAGTTTATCTGTTTGAACTTTGGCTATTATGGATTTCTTATTGTGATATTGAGTAAATCAAATCAAATCAAATTTATTTATATAGCCCTTCGTACATCAGCTGATATCTCAAAGTGCTGTACAGAAACCCAGCCTAAAACCCCAAACAGCAAGCAATGCCGGTGTAGAAGCACGGTGGCTAGAAAAAACTCCCTAGAAAGGCCAAAACCTAGGAAGAAACCTAGAGAGGAACCAGACTATGTGGGGTGGCCAGTCCTCTTCTGGCTGTGCCGGGTGGAGATTATAACTGAACATGGCCAAGATGTTCAAATGTTCATAAATTATCAGCATGGTCGAATAATAATAAGGCAGAACAGTTGAAACTGGAGCAGCAGCATGGTCAGGTGGAATGGGGACAGCAAGGACTCATCATGTCAGGTAGTCCTGGGGCACGGTCCTAGGGCTCAGGTCAGTTGAAACTGGAGCAGCAGCACGGCCAGGTGGACTGGGGACAGCAAGGAGTCATCATGTCAGGTAGTCCTGGGGCATGGTCCTAGGGCTCAGGTCCTCCGAGAGAGAGGAAGAAAGAGAGAAGGAGAGAATTAGAGAACGCACACTTAGATTCACACAGGACACCGAATAGGACAGGAGAAGTACTCCAGATATAACAAACTGACCCTAGCCCCCCGACACATAAACTACTGCAGCATAAATACTGGAGGCTGAGACAGGAGGGGTCAGGAGACACTGTGGCCCCATCTGAGGACACCCCCGGACAGGGCCAAACAGGAAGGATATAACCCCACCCACTTTGCCAAAGCACAGCCCCCACACCACTAGAGGGATATCTTCAACCACCAACTTACCATCCTGAGACAAGGCTGAGTATAGCGATGGTATCGTGATGGTATCGAGTATCATGATACTAAACCTGGTATCGGTATGGAAATACAACACTACTATAGGCTGAATGCATTGATGGGCCTGGATTACCACCTATCGCTTATCTCTCGCTCTATCTTAGGGCTGGGCGATGTGGCCAAAATATTATGTCATGGTATTTCTCAAATTATTTTGAACCGCTTGGGTGAACTTTTGGAATCATGGAAATAGAATGTTTATTATAATTCTATAGTTAGATTATAAATAATAGTGGGCACTTTGAATACAGTGTTGTGTGACATGACAACGAATGAAAATTCCATGGATGAGTTATTGTGACAGGGTAGGAACCAAAGTGATGGTCAGTGTTTCCTAGGGGACCCTATACTTTTTGGCTTTGTTCATATAGCCAACATATTCATGCTTCGCCTATTCCTCTTCGATTTAGAAGATACTGTTGTACAAACAACATGCTGATTTAGGCCTCCACCAGTACTGATATCAGGCTGTAGTAGCTAGCTACTTTTGCTCTGACTCAGTACTTTTATTAGCTAGTTAGCTAGCCAGCTAGCCACCTAACTAGCGATGAGCATTAGTGGTTAACATGATTTAGCTTAACTTACTAAGAAAATCCGAACTAGCTGTTTGCAGATGTAAGAAGCACAAACTAATATTGTAATTATAGAACGCTTGTGGATTTATATTAAGATCAAAGTGGAAACAACATCGTTGTCATCAACATTGTTGCATGTGATGCATTGAGCATGTAGACTGAACGAAAGTGTCTAGTGTAAGGTGACCAGATTTCTGAAATGAAAACCAGGGACATTTCCAGTTCGGTGGTCAATATATCATTAAAATATCCAATGTTATTATGTATGAAATGAAAAAGGGGGACAATTCCGGGTTCATGTATTTAGTCTAACAGGCCCACTGTGATAGAAAAAACAACTATATTACAGAAACACTACAGACAAGACAGAACTGTCCGATCTTAACAGCCATTCAGTGGTCCTGGTAGTCTGGGTAGACTAAGAGCAGAAGAGAACATGAGCAAAACTGAAAAAACAGACAATAGTATACGTGAAATACTTAACATAATAAAGACATAAGATGCTGATGAGATTGGTAACTACATAATATACTTATACCAACCTAATCTGTATATTTCTCAGAAGAATGTATTTTCTTCAGGATTGCTCTGTCTTTGGCCAGCTTCTCCATGAACTCCTGGCAGGGGAGGTTTAAGTTTGTCTTCACAATAAACATGGCCTTGATGGTAGGAACAGTGAACCTATTTCTTGCTGCTGTCCATATATCATTCATTTGGGAGAACACTCTCTCGACTGGTGCATTACTTCCAGGTAAGCACATGACAGCAGATGCTAATCTAGCCAGGTTAGAGTGTGGGATGTCGTTCTCTTTGAAGTGGGTAACCACCATGCTCCATCTCTGACTGAGCGGTGTCTCAGATGTTTTCCATTCTTCAAGCGATCCCCCCTTTAGGAACTCTTGCAGGCCAGTAACCTCATCAAACAATGCATCCTCATTGATGGTCACATTGGGGCGTTTTCCCTGCAGTGTGGCTGCTGCCTTCTGGAGCTCTTCACGCAGAGGTTGCCTTCTTAAAAGGAGACCATGTAAATCTTTTAGATTATCTGTGTGCTTTCCCCATGCTTGCAAGTAGTTCACAGCCGTAGTGAAGAATGATTGGGATGTTTTGAGAAAGCTGCCTTTAGACATGTCTCCATTGTCCTCCAGCTCTTTCAGAAGTCCTCTGACCAAAACTGGAATGAAGTTGTCATCGGTCAATTTTGCAGTCAATTTTGCCTCAATGTTTCTCAGAATTGCAGCGGACTCCACAGCACAGTGGTCCTGGCCTCCAAGCATCTTGATCGTGTCACTGAATACGGTCAAGTTTCCATGGACAAAGGCCAGCCAAAGTTCAGTCAGTGGATCTTCGAACATTGTTCGCAGGACAACAGGGCATTTTTCTTCAGAAATAAAAAAGGATTTCAATGACACATTTTCAGCACTCTTTCTAGAGCAGGGTGCATGGACATTCAGCGTACATTGCTGTGTCCTAAAATGTTATGGTACTCCTGGCCAACCAACTCACAAAAGCCCTTCAGTCTTTCTACTCTGACGGTAAAAAATATGAACATATTCCAAATATCTTTGTGAGCAGGTACTCAACATGATATCCAAAGCTGTTCTGGCCATGTTATGAATGACGTGGGCAGGACAACCTCAGCCAATCACCTCCCACTGCAGAGCATTTGTAACTTTGGTATGGACATTGACCCTCCCCAGCCTATTCAGTCCTCCAAAGTTTGTATTTGTTGTCGGCGGTGAATGTTTTCCAGGTTACATTTTTGGATGACCACCAGGACCTCGGTTGCAATTTTCTCTGCTGTTTCTCCATTCAATTCAACAAAATCAAGCAGTTTTGTTTCCACAGATGTGCTGTCATCATATATCTTACAATAAATATCTGACTACTATTGGCAGCAGCTTTACATGTCCATGATTGGACACATCAGTGCACAGGGACACAAATTCAACCTGGTCTAGGTCCTAGCACATGTAATTTTGTCCTAGCACATGTAAACTTTGGCTCATAAAGCTTCCGTGTCAGTTGTGCTGTACAGTCCATAGATCTGTAACTATGATTGTGTCGCATAGTGTGCTATGCAAAGACACCCTCCTGCACAGCTAAACCATATTCTTCTTGGGAAGGCTCTACCTTCTTGAAGAATGTGGTGACAGAGGGCAAACCAACACGGCCAATCAGAGAGGCTTAATGCTTTTTCGTCTGCTGATGTTCTACCACTGCTGTTCTTCTCCGGCTGCCAATTGAAAGAGAGGCATTACAAAGGGTGCAGTGAACCATTCTATCGTCTTGACCTGAGCGTATAAATGGAAATTCTCTCATGTTTTTCATAGTGCATTTCCGTTTCTTGGAAAGAGTCATTGTATCTCATCTGTCTGCTCTTCTTCACTCTCCTTGTGTCACTCTTCTTATTCTCAACTTTTTCTTCTCCTCTTTTCTTCACTCGTCTTCCTTTCCTTCTCTTCACCTTTCCACCTCACTCTTCTACACTCTCCTTGCTTCACTCTTTTTACTCCCTTAATGTTTCCTTCTCCTTCCTCTCCAATCTGTAATAATAAATAATACACTATTAGATCAAATACTTTGGTTAACAGATTCCCATTGCTTGCCCCATTTCTGTATTTTATCTCAAAAACATTGTTTGGAATAATACATTGACAGGCTCTGTAATCACCTCTTTACCTTTCCTCCTCTGTCTCCTTCACTCTTCTTCCTATCCAGTCTTCCTCCTCTCCTCTTTACCTTTCCTCCTCTGTCTCCGTCACTCTTCTTTCTATCCAGTCTTCCTCCTCACCTCTTTACCTTTCCTCCTCTGTCTCCTTCACTCTTCTTCCTATCCAGTCTTCCTCCTCACCTCTTTACCTTTCCTCCTCTGTTTCCTTCACTCTTCTTCCTATCCAGTCTTCCTCCTCTCCTCTTTACCTTTCCTCCTCTGTCTCCTTCACTCTTCTTCCTATCCAGTCTTCCTCCTCTCCTCTTTACCTTTCCTCCTCTGTCTCCTTCACTCTTCTTCCTATCCAGTCTTCCTCCTCTCCTCTTTACCTTTCCTCCTCTGTCTCCTTCACTCTTCTTCCTATCCAGTCTTCCTCCTCACCTCTTT
Source organism: Oncorhynchus keta (assembly GCF_023373465.1). Classification (NCBI taxonomy): domain Eukaryota; kingdom Metazoa; phylum Chordata; class Actinopteri; order Salmoniformes; family Salmonidae; genus Oncorhynchus; species Oncorhynchus keta. The sequence continues at coordinate 16,971,048 of NC_068431.1, forward strand.
ACCTTTCCTCCTCTGTCTCCGCCACTCTTCTTCCTATCCAGTCTTCCTCCTCTCCTCTTTACCTTTCCTCCTCTGTCTCCTTCACTCTTCTTCCTATCCAGTCTTCCTCCTCTCCTCTTTACCTTTCCTCCTCTGTCTCCGTCACTCTTCTTTCTATCCAGTCTTCCTCCTCACCTCTTTACCTTTCCTCCTCTGTTTCCTTCACTCTTCTTCCTATCCAGTCTTCCTCCTCTCCTCTTTACCTTTCCTCCTCTGTCTCCTTCACTCTTCTTCCTATCCAGTCTTCCTCCTCTCCTCTTTACCTTTCCTCCTCTGTCTCCTTCACTCTTCTTCCTATCCAGTCTTCCTCCTCTCCTCTTTACCTTTCCTCCTCTGTCTCCTTCACTCTTCTTCCTATCCAGTCTTCCTCCTCTCCTCTTTACCTTTCCTCCTCTGTCTCCTTCACTCTTCTTCCTATCCAGTCTTCCTCCTCTCCTCTTTACCTTTCCTCCTCTGTCTCCTTCACTCTTCTTCCTATCCAGTCTTCCTCCTCTCCTCTTTACCTTTCCTCCTCTGTCTCCTTCACTCTTCTTCCTATCCAGTCTTCCTCCTCTCCTCTTTACCTTTCCTCCTCTGTCTCCTTCACTCTTCTTCCTATCCAGTCTTCCTCCTCTCCTCTTTACCTTTCCTCCTCTGTCTCCTTCACTCTTCTTCCTATCCAGTCTTCCTCCTCTCCTCTTTACCTTTCCTCCTCTGTCTCCTTCACTCTTCTTCCTATCCAGTCTTCCTCCTCACCTCTTTACCTTTCCTCCTCTGTCTCCTTCACTCTTCTTCCTATCCAGTCTTCCTCCTCTCCTCTTTACCTTTCCTCCTCTGTTTCCTTCAATCTTCTTCCTATCCAGTCTTCCTCCTCACCTCTTTACCTTTCCTCCTCTGTCTCCGTCACTCTTCTTCCTATCCAGTCTTCCTCCTCACCTCTTTACCTTTCCTCCTCTGTTTCCTTCAATCTTCTTCCTATCCATTCTTCCTCCTCACCTCTTTACCTTTCCTCCTCTGTTTCCTTCACTCTTCTTCCTATCCAGTCTTCCTCCTCACCTCTTTACCTTTCCTCCTCTGTTTCCTTCACTCTTCTTCCTATCCAGTCTTCCTCCTCTCCTTCCTCTCCACTGATAATGTTATCCATGAACATTTCTAACTATATTTTCACGCTACTTATTATAATGCCAAACCATTCAAATTGTAATCTACAAAGATATTCTCAGAATTAATTGTGCATTAATTTAATACAATCATATTTTCAAAATAAGTAGCTAGCTAACTTAGTCTACATAGATAACGTTAGCTAGCATAACCTATTTAAAACCTTATAGAGCAGATTATCTATATAATAAATTGTGACATTATAACATCACTAGCTAGTATCCCAAACGATTCTAACTTACCTGGCTCGAAAATACGTTTGTGGTGATGTTGTGGATTCACCTGACACTTGTTAGCTTCTGGCTGAGTTTTCCACAGCAGCTTTCTCTAAAACTATCGCTAGCAAGTAGTTAGTAGAAGAAGATATTTCACTTTGCGGTCTGTTTTTAACACACAGTTAAAAACGGGGACAGCTCCAGCCGGGGACAGGCCACCAGAAACAGGGACTGCCCCTGGAAAAGGGGACGTCTGGTCACCCTAAACTATTGTTATTTACTGCTGCTCCTTAATTATTTGTTTTTCTTCTATTTTATTTTTTGGGGGGTATTTTCTAAAATGTGTTGTTGGTTAAGGGCTCGTAAAGTAAGCATTTCACTGTTGTATTTGGCGCATGTGTCAAATACAATTTGATTTTTGATTTGATTTACTAGAAAAATATTTTTAACCTTTGACTGAGTATCACAGAGGGAAGATATTGAAGACAGTTTCTGGTGGTACGGTAGGCATCTCTCTTTCTGCTGCCCGCTTGTCCATGGATGAGGATCTTCTTTTTGAAGGAGACTGGCACGTTCCAATCATCTCTGATTTAATGGCAAATTGAAAAATCCCTACATCTTCCAACCCCAGCCCTCTCTTCTCCCCCCCCACCTCAGTTAGTCGTCCAGGGAGCCTCTGCGGACATATGATTCCGGTCTAATGTTGGGACGGATTATCTCTCCCTCTCCTTTGAAGTGCTCTGATAGGAAGGAATCACACTGCGCTGTCCCTAATGCACTGTTGAGCTTTCGCCACTGCTCCCCACCCAGCCCCTCACTCTCCTTCCCTCACCCCTCCTGAAACCTCCGCCCCTATCCCTGCCCTCACCCCCCGACATCCCATCACCCCCATCCCTCCTCCAATCGTGTTTGCCTATGTCGGAGAAATGTGTGGCACGGTGATTGGGTATCGTGGGTAGAGGATCGTTGCTGTTGTTTTTTGCGTCAGAGAGCAGGATAGGCTAGTGCTAGGGCTACGTGTCCGTGTGTGTGGCTGGAGAGGTGAAGTGGTGCGTGAGGGGGTGTGGAGGGAGCTGAGCCCGAAGCTGAGTGAGTGTCCAGGCAGGGCTGTAGCTGGTGTTCCAGTTGATTAGCTGTGCTGCTGACTAAGAGAGAGGATTTAGCAGGATTACCCCACCGCACAGAGCGGGACATGGAAAGGTAGGAGAAGGAGAAGGTTGTGAGAGGGAGGAAGAGATGGAGAGAGCAGGGTGGGGGGGTATCATGTAGAGCAGACATCGGCAACAGAGCGGGACATGGAAAGGTAGGAGAAGGAGAAGGTTGTGAGAGGGAGGAAGAGATGGAGAGAGCAGGGTGGGGGGGTATCATGTAGAGCAGACATCGGCAACAGAGCGGGACATGGAAAGGTAGGAGAAGGAGAAGGTTGTGAGAGGGAGGAAGAGATGGAGAGAGCAGGGTGGGGGTATCATGTAGAGCAGACATCGGCAACAGAGCGGGACATGGAAAGGTAGGAGAAGGAGAAGGTTGTGAGAGGGAGGAAGAGATGGAGAGAGCAGGGTGGGGGGGTATCATGTAGAGCAGACATCGGCAACAGAGCGGGACATGGAAAGGTAGGAGAAGGAGAAGGTTGTGAGAGGGAGGAAGAGATGGAGAGAGCAGGGTGGGGGGGTATCATGTAGAGCAGACATCGGCAACAGAGCGGGACATGGAAAGGTAGGAGAAGGAGAAGGTTGTGAGAGGGAGGAAGAGATGGAGAGAGCAGGGTGGGGGGGTATCATGTAGAGCAGACATCGGCAACAGAGCGGGACATGGAAAGGTAGGAGAAGGAGAAGGTTGTGAGAGGGAGGAAGAGATGGAGAGAGCAGGGTGGGGGGGTATCATGTAGAGCAGACATCGGCAACAGAGCGGGACGTGGAAAGGTAGGAGAAGGAGAAGGTTGTGAGAGGGAGGAAGAGATGGAGAGAGCAGGGTGGGGGGGTATCATGTAGAGCAGACATCGGCAACAGAGCGGGACGTGGAAAGGTAGGAGAAGGTTGTGAGAGGGAGGAAGAGATGGAGAGAGCAGGGTGGGGGGGTATCATGTAGAGCAGACATCGGCAACAGAGCGGGACGTGGAAAGGTAGGAGAAGGAGAAGGTTGTGAGAGGGAGGAAGAGATGGAGAGAGCAGGGTGGGGGGGTATCATGTAGAGCAGACATCGGCAACAGAGCGGGACGTGGAAAGGTAGGAGAAGGAGAAGGTTGTGAGAGGGAGGAAGAGATGGAGAGAGCAGGGTGGGGGGGTATCATGTAGAGCAGACATCGGCAACAGAGCGGGACATGGAAAGGTAGGAGAAGGAGAAGGTTGTGAGAGGGAGGAAGAGATGGAGAGAGCAGGGTGGGGGGGTATCATGTAGAGCAGACATCGGCAACAGGCGCCCCGCATATGTTTCATTTATGGAATCAAAGTATTCCCACAAATACAAAAGGAGGAATATGTGATCGTCTCAATGTAATCAAGGTATGAAATTATTGGTATTTTAAAATACAATCTATATCTATATTTTTGGGCTTATTTGTGGTCGATTTGCACTGTACAAATGATTTGAATTATGTTCCGGCCCCCTGACCATCCCGCGGCTGAATCTAGGTACCTACCCATGTCCGAGAGCATCTGGTCATTCCGGTAATGGCATGGGTCTACTCAAGTGGAGATTTTCTCTTTTCTCCCTCACTCACCTGTCCATCTCCTCATTTGAATTCCATGCTGTAACTGTCACTTGTCCTCTCAAGCTTAACATTATTGTCATATATTGCCCACCAGGTGCCCTTGGAGAGTTCCTCAATTTGCTTGACACCTTAATAAGCTCATTTCCTGACGATGGCTCACCGATCTTTGTACTTGGCGACTTTAACCTCCCGACGTTTGCCTTTGATTCATTTCTTTCCAACTCTCTCTTTCCCCTCCTTGCCTCTTTTGATCTCACCCTTTCCCAGTCCCCTCCAACTCAGCCCAGTTCAACCCCCCTCCAGGTCTCTGATCACAACTTTGTTTCCTTTTCTGTCTCCCTCTCCTCCAACCCTAACCACTCAGCCCCTACCCAGATGGTCATGCGCCATCGCAATCGTCGCTCTCTCTCTCCCACTCCTCTCTCCTCTTCTATCCTATCATCTCTCCCTTCTGCTAAATCTTTCTCCTTCCTGTCTCTTTGACACTACTCTGCTCCCTTTCCGCATCCAACAGCAACTCGCTTTTGGCTGGTCTTGCACTGACCCCTTTCCTCCCGGCAGGCTCGTCACTCCTACTCCGTGGCTGAGTGACTCATTGTGAGCTTACAGAACAGGGCTGCGGGCAGCTGAAGGGAAATGTAGGAAAACTAAACATCCAGAGGACCTATCATCCTTTCACTTTCTCCTCTCTACTGTCTCTTCCTCTGTGTCCGCTGCTAAGCCACTTTCTACCATGCTACATTTCAAGATTCTGTCTCTAACTCTATCTTCTCCTCCCTCCTTAAACCTCCAGCCCCTCCCTTCTCCCTCTCGGCAGACAACTTTGTCAACCACTTTGTAAAAAAAGGTTGACAACATCGGCAACTTAGAGTCCACTGGTCTCGCTCACACAGAACTACCCTACGCCTTGACCTCTTTCTCCCCTCTCTCTCCAGACGACATCCTGCGACTAGTGAGGTCTGGCCTCCCAACAACCTGCCTGCTCAACCCCATCCCCTCCAGACCATCTTTGGAGACCTTCTCTCATTCCTCATCAACTCATCCCTGACCACTGGCTGTGTTCCATCCTCATCAACTCATCCCTGACCACTGGCTGTGTTCCATCCTTATCAACTCATCCCTGGCCACTGGCTGTGTTCCATCCTCATCAACTCATCCCTGACCACTGGCTGTGTTCCATCCTTATCAACTCATCCCTGGCCACTGGCTGTGTTCCATCCTCATCAACTCATCCCTGGCCACTGGCTGCGTTCCATCCTCATCAACTCATCCCTGGCCACTGGCTGCGTCCCCTCCAACACTCAACTCATCTGATGTCAAAAACTACAGACCTGTATCACTTCGCTCTTTTCTTTCCATAACACTTGAACGTGATGTCTCTGATAAAATGTCTCGTTATTACGCCCAGAACAATCTTCTTCACCTTAACCAGTCAGGCTTCAAAACGGGTCACTCAACCAGACTGCTCTTCTCTGTGTCTCAGAGGCTCTCCACACTGCCAAAGCTGACTCTCTCTCCTCTGTTCTCATCCTCATAGATCTATCTGCTGCCTTCAACACTGTGAACCATCATATGGTGGTTCCTCTACACCCTTTCAGGGCGTCTCAGTCTATGCGTACTCTGGATTACATCCGAACCGGCATGCCGCTCCTACTTGGAGAGGATCTGTGTCTGCACCACATACTCGTACTACTGGTGTCCCCCAGGGTTTGGTTCTAGGCCTTCTCCTCTTCTCTCTATACACCAAGTCACTAGGCTCCGTCATATCCTCACATGGTCTCTTCTATCATTGCTATGCGGATGACACTCAACTACTTTTCTCCTTCCCCCCTTCTGACACCCAGGTAGCGACACGCTTCTCTGCGTGCCTGGCAAATATTTCAACTTTAATGTCGGCCAACCACCTCAAGCTCAACCTCGACAAGACAGAACTGCTCTTCCTCTCGCGGTAGGCCTGCCCACTCAGAGAACTAATCCAGGCACTTGTCCTCTCCCGTCTGCACTACTGCAACCCGCTGTTAGCTGGGCCCTTGCAACTCATCCAGAATGCTGCAGCCAACCTGGTTTTCAACCTTCCTAAGTTCTCTCATATCACCCCGCTCCTCTGCACACTCCACTGGCTTCCAGTTGAAGCTGGCATCCACAACAAGACCATGATGCTTATCTACGAAAAAGCAAGAGGAACTGCCCCTCCCTACCTTCAGGCTATGCTCATACCATACACCCCAACCCTAGCTCTCCGTTCTGCCACCTTGGGTCTCTTTGCCCTCCCACCCTTACAGGAGGGAAGCTCCCGCTCAGCCCAGTCGAAGCTGTTCTCTGTCCTCCCACCCTTACAGGAGGGAAGCTCCTGCTCAGCCCAGTCCAAGCTGTTCTCTGTCCTCCCACCCTTACAGGAGGGCAGCTCCCGCTCAGCCCAGTCCAAGCTGTTCTCTGTCCTCCCATCCTTACAGGAGGGCAGCTCCCGCTCAGCCCAGTCCAAGCTGTTCTCTGTCCTCCCACCCTTATAGGAGGGCAGCTCCCGCTCAGCCCAGTCCAAGCTGTTCTCTGTCCTCCCATCCTTACAGGAGGGCAGCTCCCGCTCAGCCCAGTCCAAGCTGTTCTCTGTCCTCCCATCCTTACAAGAGGGCAGCTCCCGCTCAGCCCAGTCCAAGCTGTTCTCTGTCCTCCCATCCTTATAGGAGGGCAGCTCCCGCTCAGCCCAGTCCAAGCTGTTCTCTGTCCTCCCACCCTTACATGAGGGCAGCTCCCGCTCAGCCCAGTCCAAGCTGTTCTCTGTCCTCCCACCCTTATAGGAGGGCAGCTCCCGCTCAGCCCAGTCCAAGCTGTTCTCTGTCCTCCCATCCTTACAGGAGGGCAGCTCCCGCTCAGCCCAGTCCAAGCTGTTCTCTGTCCTCCCATCCTTACAGGAGGGCAGCTCCCGCTCAGCCCAGTCCAAGCTGTTCTCTGTCCTCCCATCCTTATAGGAGGGCAGCTCCCGCTCAGCCCAGTCCAAGCTGTTCTCTGTCCTCCCACCCTTACATGAGGGCAGCTCCCGCTCAGCCCAGTCCAAGCTCTTCTCTGTTCTGGCACCCCAATGGTGGAACCAGCTTCCCCCTGAAGCTAGGACAGCAGAGTACCTGTCCACCTTCCCGAAAATATCTGAACCCCTACCTCTTCAAACAGTATCTTAAATAATCCTCCACCTCACCTCGACACAGGGATGAGGGTGTAAGAGAGAAGGTGTATGTTTTTATCTCCTCCTTCCTTTCTTCCTACAAGTTGATACGATAATGGAAATAGATGGCGAGTGCACCAACCATTCCAGAACTCCTTCTTAAACACATTCCCTCTGACTATTCCATGCAAGGTTCCCTCCCTCTCTCTTTCCCTCAGGGCTGTTACGGTGACCAAAGTACCGCCACACCAGCAGTCAAGAGTCATGACTTGAGTCATATTCCACGTGACTGTTGAGGCATGGTAACTAGGCTTCTCAAACTGCGCTCTGATGCCGCTGATGGTTATTAGTGGCTTACCAAACCTGCTAATGGTCAGTCACTAATGGCCGGTACTCTATTGTCCCTCTAATTACTCTGACATAAATTCAATCTAAAATCTAACACTTCATGAGAGCCCTGGCATTCAGAGTTTGAGCAGAATATAATTTGTTGCGCAGCCAGAACCAGCCCCTCATAGCATGGAATGAAATACGTTTTCCTGTTACCAACATTTCCATAGACTATGCTTTTGAGTGGGAAAGAGAGTTTAGAGAGTTTAGATGGCCTCTTAAAAAGAGAAGGACCCCATCAGGTTTATATTGGCTAGGCCTACTATATTTATTTCTCTACTTTCCTAATATTAAGCACATTGCTTTACAATGGGAGTAGCCTACCTGGCTGATATTTTTTTATTTTACCTTTATTTAACCAGGCAAGTCAGTTAAGAACACATTCTTATTTTCAATGACGGCCTGGGAACAGTGGGTTAACTGCCTGTTCAGGGGCAGAACGACAGATTGTACCTTGTCAGCTCGGGGGTTTGAACTCACAACCTTCCGGTTGCTAGTCCAACGCTCTAACCACTAGGCTACGCTGCCGATATGTAAATGAACCCCGGGTAAAGCGACCTATATATGGATGACATGTCTTTTTCTCCCTGGCCCTGTTCCGACAGGTGCATGATAATGACCTATTCTAAATCAAAACTAATTTCACACACATATATATTTAGTATATGTAAAGATGAGATTCAGAATAGTCTAATGGGTGACAATATTATCACTTGTCAATGCATATTTTCTTTTCAACTGTTTCAAATCAGTCACATGCATCATGTAGCCTCGCCCATAGGCTTATATGTTTTGAAAAGTTTTGTATCACAACTAAAGTGGCCAAATAACTTCAAACGTAGGCTAAAGGCCTTGGACCCGTGGATCACGGTTGGAGAGCACATAGCCTGCAGAGCCTAGTGAGACATGTTCTTATAAGACAAATTATTGAGCAATCGCGTGTGAAAACAGAGTTTTGAATGCTGCTATATTTATTGGTAAATTCTTCAAATGAAGCACATTTAATCTGCTTTACAGACGGTGTAGCCTACCTGGCATGTTCAAAACTTAACCGCACGTAACCTCCATTCGCTATTCGACTGCAGCCTATGGATGACATTTGTTTGGGTTGGCCTTTCTAAATTCTAAATAAATCCACACATGTAAATATGTCTATATGTAAAGACCAGATTAGATTAAGAATAGTCTGATGAGGTGTGTATCACAACTAAAGAGACTGATGAAGTGTGTGCATCACAACTAAAGAGACTGATGAGGTGTGTATCACAACTAAAGATACTGATGAAGTGTGTGCATCACAACTAAAGAGACTGATGAAGTGTGTGCATCACAACATGAAGAGAATGATGAAGTGTGTGCATCACAACTAAAGAGACTGATGAGGTGTGTATCACAACTAAAGAGACTGATGAGGTATGTATCACAACTAAAGAGACTGATGAGGTGTGCATCACAACTAAAGAGACTGATGAAGTGTGTGCATCACAACTAAAGAGACTGATTAGGTATGTATCACAACTAAAGAGACTGATGAAGTGTGTGCATCACAACTAAAGAGACTGATGAGGTCTGCATCACAACTAAAGAGACTGATGAAGTGTGTGCATCACAACTAAAGAGACTGATGAGATGTGTTAGAAATCAAAACATATAGACTAACGTTTATCACAACTAAAGAGACTGATGAGGTGTGCATCACAACTAAAGAGACTGATGAAGTGTGTGCATCACAACTAAAGAGACTGATGAGATGTGTTAGAAATCAAAACATATAGACTAACGTTTATCACAACTAAAGTTTGTTATATTTTATTGAACCTTTATTTAACTCGGCAAGTCAGTTAAGAACAAATTCTAATTTACAATGACAGCCTACCACGGCCAAACCCTAACCGATGCTGGGCCAATTGTGCGCCACCCAGAGACTCCCAATCACGGCCGGTTGTGATACAGCCTGGAATTGAACCAGGGTCTGTAGTGACTCCTCTAGCACTGAGATGCAGTGCGTTAGACCGCTGCTCCACTCGGGAGCCCCAAAGTGCATAAATAACTCTAAATGAAGCATATAGGAGGAGATGTGTCTTTGTTACCCTCTCAACACAGAATGTGCACACTCCCTCTTAAATTGTTTGGGGAAAAATATATTCTATTTTATTCAGCTATGTTCAATTGTAATGTTTTTACTATAAAATAACATTAAACAATGCCACTGGAATTCTAAGCCAATCTTGCCTGATACATGAACTAGTGTAGCCCACAGCCGTATGGCATAGCCAGATTAGGGCCAAACATAAGGACAACTCAGAATATGCAATTCTGTTCTTCTGAAAATGTTCTTCATATCATAATGTAGACCTGCTTAAAATAAACAATGGATTGATTGCGATGGTGTAGGCTATATTGAATGGAACATTTAAAAAATAATAACTCCAAAGGTCAGCATCAGTGGCTTGTAGGCTATGCGTGGAAGCCGGAGATGCTGAACTTGTTTATGTTAATTAACTGTCAATTACCATGAGACCTGCAGTTATTTTTATGACAGTCACCATCCGACAAAATGTAATGACTGCCACAGCCCTACATTTACCTCCCTCTTTCCCTCCTTTTCTCTCTCTCTCTCTCTCTCTTTCGTTCTTTCTTTCTGGAGAGGGAGTGAGAATGGAGAGACAGTGAGAGCGAGAGAGATTGGGAATAGAAAGGGGAATGGAGAGAGAGAGGGAGGGAAGGACGTATCACGACAGAAAAAGTTGGCAGTACAGCCAGAGCAGGGCTGGGGGTTCGGTTGGTACGGTCAGGTACACAGCGTGCCATGGTCAGCAGAGTTGTTCTTGGCTGCACATTCCAATTTCACGGAGCCAGCTTGTCGCCCCCCCTTCTCTGCAGCACTTTGCAGAGGAGAAGAACCTCGTGCAGCTACAGCAGGGCAGAAAGAGAGGATGGGAAGTGGTAGGAGGAAGAGAGAGAGAGAGAGAGAGTGAGAGATGAGAAAATAGAGAGGATGGGAAGTGGTAGGGGGAAGGGAGAGAGAGAGAGATGAGAAAATAGAGAGGATAGGAAGTGGTAGGGGGAAGAGAGAGAGAGAGAAAGAAAGATGAGAAAATAGAGAGGAAATTAATGAATGTAATTTGACTCAACCTATCTATTTATTTGTCCCCACCGCGATTCCACAGAATTGGTCTGATTGTTTTTGACGTTCCCCCCACCTCGCTGGCTGTGCTGGTGCCGTCTCTCATGCACACACACATATATATACGCACAAACACACATAGTACCTGTGTGTAGCTGCAGTGGGGTCTCTTGCTGTGGGCTAAACAGGCCGGGTCAAGCATCAGACAGGCCCGTCCTGCTGGACTGGGTTCAAACTGCCTCACTCGGCCTCCTGGGCTCGCGCTTTGTACTTGCAGCGCAATCATTGTACAATTTGTGCATCAGGGCCCTTATGGTTTTTCAACAAGGCATCTTGTTGGCTGGTTCTAGATATGCCATTAGTGCATTGAAGCCGACAGTAAAGTATATCTGCTTTCTCTTCCCTGTCTCACTCTCTGCCATTTCTCCAACTGTTAACGACCATGGCGTACGGCGTGCTTTAGATCTGTTGCAAAACATACCTCCTATTGACATGACAGCATTGTTGGATATGAGGTATTTCTTACATTTAAATGTTTCCCTTTATTATGATAATATGTACCTGTTTTGTGGTAACTGCATTGTGATTTTAATTTTGTACAAAAATAAATAAACTAACTTTTTGGTTAGGCATTTTTTCTAAACGCTAATGATCCCAATGTTGTTTAAGTGTTGAAACGTTCACACCCCTATGACTGACTCATTCTGCCTCCCAGGCCTCTATAAGACTGCCTCATTCTGCCTCCCAGGCCTCTATAAGACTGCCTCATTCTGCCTCCCAGGCCTCTATAAGACTGCCTCATTCTGCCTCCCAGGCCTCTATAAGACTGCCTCATTCTGCCTCCCAGGCCTCTATAAGACTGCCTCATTCTGCCTCCCAGGCCTCTATAAGACTGCCTCATTCTGCCTCCCAGGCCTCTATAAGACTGCCTCATTCTGCCTCCCAGGCAGAGACTTCTCTAATTCTGGCTCACTGTGTTAGAGTACATTGCATCTGTCTCCCAGTCGGTCTGGAGTAGGCATAGCCTTTATTCGGGACAAACACCAGAGCCCAACAGACCAGACCCACTTTCTCCCAGCCCCTGTCCTTTAAAGACCATTTCTTCCTACACCTATACCTTACATGGCATACTAAATAACAGAGGTGGGACCAATTCACTATTATTCAAGTTACAAGCAAGTCACAAGGTCTGAGCCTCAAGTCAAGTCCCAAGTAGAATGGGCAGAGTCTCGAGTCAAGCCCCAAGTCATGTATTCTAAGAGCAAGTCAAGTAAAAAAAAAAATATCTATACGTGCATCACATCTGTCTATTTATTGAGGCTACCAGGCCTTTTCATTATTTTGTCTACAACACATTTTGATGATGTAATTGTAAAATAGGGACATGTTGCAGTCATAAGGGCATGAAATCAGCAGAAGGCAGGTTGACGTGCTCAGAGTGTACATTTATTTACAGGTCTTGGTGATCCAATGGTGAAAGCACCATATCATACAAAATATACAAGTACATTTACCAAGTATACACAGGAAATAGCCTCGGTATCAGGCTTAACCTGTCCTATCTAAACGGACACAGGTAGAGGGCAAGACTGCACAGCCTCGCCTTGAGAAACCAAATCAAAACAGGAGCTCAAATAGGTACATAAGCACTTGGCTCCTCCCATGACCATACAATCACCAAATTGGCAATTACATCCAATAAACTGGTTCTACAATGTAAAAGGCTATTTCCACATCCATCACATTAGCAATGGTCTTAATCAGACTTAATTATTAATAATGATATTTCATCACCATTCATACATGGAACGATAATTGTATCTTATTCATCGTGCTGACTTCAAAGCGTGGCATGCAGACCACGTAGCCTATTTTTATGATCACTGAGGTGCGCGCTCCTATTACACACAACCAGAATGACAGAGACATACAGTGCCTTCAGAAAGTATTCAGACCCCTTGACTTTTTACACATTTGGTTACTTTACAGCCTTATTCTACCATTGATTTAGTAAAACATTTGAATCATCAATCTACACACAATACCCCACAATGACAAAGCAAAAACAGGATTTTAGAATTTTTTGCAAATATAAAATAATAATAAGTAAATAAATGTTCAGACTCTGCTATGAGACTTGAATCTGAGCTCATTTCATTGATCATCCTTGATGTTTCTACAACTTGGGAGTCCACCTGTGATCAATTCAATTGATTAGACATGATTTGGAAAGGCACACACACGTCTATATAAGGTCCCACATTTGACAGTACATGTCAGAGCACAAACCAAGCCATGAGGTCGAAGGAATTGTCCGTAGAGCTCCGAAACAGGATTGTGTTGAGGCACAGATCTGGGGATCAACTGTGTTGATTGACATTTTGCTGGTCCAATCAGTGGGCTAAGTGTGCATTTCACTAGCCAATCTGTTGCACGTTTTTTTTTGCAAGAGCGATGCTGTGGGGAGAGTAATCCACAGACTGCCACAAAACGAGTGACAAAACATTACAAAACCTGGCCACATCATTTGAAGTCGGTCGACTCTTGAGGCTCCAAGTCAACTCTAAAGTTATTTTATTTAGTTTCTGGCGAGTCTCAAGTCATCAAGTTTGTTAGACTCGAGTCCAAATCATGTGACTCGAGTTCACAACTCTACTACATGGAGTGGACTAACTGAAGAGGAACTTTCATGGCCATCCCCCAGCCCCCATGACAACTTGGTACCCAACCATCTCATCTCCACAGTCTCGTCTAATCCACCTAGCGCAGTCTACTCTGACTCTCCACACTGAGTTGAAGTCTACTTCTGATACATATGGGAAAGTCCCGAACTACTGGCTGTCTTGCCAGTCTGAACAGTACAGTGCTTTATTTCTTAGTGCCTGACTGATATTTTCCCTGACATTTATTTCTGCCATAGTCCTGAGCCGAACCTGCCATTCCTGCAGTAAAGCCCAGGCGACAGACAGCGGCAGCGCCCTTTATCTCGACTAAGTGTCTCATCACTCTGAGTCCCATTGTGCGTTTCAATACCAGATGGTCAGCCTGTTCAATGGAACCTACCGCTCCTCAATGGCTTGTGCCTCCCTCCCTCCGTCAGTCTCTCAGGCTGCATCCCAAATGGTACTATTCCTTACATTCCCTGCACCCTATTCCTTACATTCCCTGCACCCTTTTCTCTATATAGGGAATAGGGTGCCATTTGGGATGCTGCCTCACTCTCCCTCGTTCTTTCATTATCTCTGATCTTTCAGTGGCAGCAGCGTGAGCAGCACCCACCACTGCTCATGTCACATACAGACCTCTCTGATATCAGCCTGCATGATGGGTGAAAAAATGAGTCCGACGAGGGACATCAACATTTATATCTGTGGGCCACTGTCTAATTTTGCAGTGTTGTGTATATTATTTCACCCCCTGCGAACGTGTGTCCGGGAATGCCAGGGTGGTCAGATAAGCAAAACGCTCAATTCACTTTGATACGACAGTGAGACGTAATCGAACCTTCACCCTCAACATCTCCCTTGTCCTCTCTGAACTTCCTGACCCTGTGTATGGACAACCTGTGTTGTCTCAAAACTACAGGACAGTCCCCACTTCTCAGGTTTGTGTGTGGTGTCTGTTGGCCCCGGCCTGCCTATACACACTAACTCAGTTACACGTTTTAAAAGCTAAGTCTTGTGAACGTTTTACATACAGCTTTACGTACAGCTGTGTCCTGAATTTAAAATGGTACACTACCTTGCACATGTCTTGTAAGGTTTAGGACTTTAAAAGCCTGTGTTACATACCGTATGTTGTACAATGTACAAGATGTTAGCCCTTGGCGCACAGCTCTCAGGCACCTGCGCGAGCACATGGAAACTCACTCAAACACTGTCCCAAGTACCCACAACTTACATTAGGTACCCTAGCTAGCGAGCTCGGTAAAACTTGTTAACATAAACATTTATATTGTACATATTGCAACAAACCGTATGCAACCATAACTGCACATAGTGTAACATTACCAAGGTTTTATATAGAAAAATAGCAGAGCCAAAGACAACATACCTCGCTAGCTGAAGGTCAGGCAAGAGAGAACAGTAGGAAGGGACAGTAACACAGATACGATGGAGCAAACCAAAATATACACATTTACAATCAAGTGTATTTACAATATAGATATGAAAAAGTGTTTGCACACAAAAAATAACATTAGCTATGCAGCTGTAATTACATTTTAAAAACACACTGAATTATTATTATCAAATGATTAACATCCCCTCTTGACCTGGCCTATTTGAACTGGTCCTTGTGTGCAACATGTTGCATAATCTAGGGGAACAACATCACAATGCTACAATAGCGTATCCATGTCTTCTCTAAATCGATGCAACCAAACTCGCTCCATAACTTAACTGTTGTTATCGTGGCGACATGTTATTTACATCCCTGCATTGACTCCCAGTCCGGTAGGATATCACGATACCCTCCATCACACCACCTATACTGACAGAGCAGCACACAACAAACCCGCACATTAGTGGCCTTGGAGAGATAAGAGCCTGTTACCTTTAAGATAAGAGCCTAAGTTTTAATGTCACGTGGCACAAGTACAGTGAAATGACTTTCTTGCTAGCTCCAAACCCGACAATGCCGTAATAAATACCAATGTAGCACTAAAAATAGGGATACTGGAGTGGTAGAGGTAGATATGTTTTGGGGTAAGGTGACCAAGATACTGGAGTGGTAGGGGTAGATATGTTTTGAGGTAAGGTGACCAAGATACTGGAGTGGTAGGGGTAGATATGTTTTGGGGTAAGGTGACCGGGATACTGGAGTGGTAGGGGTAGATATGTTTTGGGGTAAGGTGACAGGGATACTGTAGTGGTAGGGGTAGATATGTTTTGGGGTAAGGTGACAGGGATACTGGAGTGGTAGGGGTAGATATGTTTTGGGGTAAGGTGACAGGGATACTGGAGTGGTAGGGGTAGATATGTTTTGGGGTAAGGTGACAGGGATACTGGAGTGGTAGGGGTAGATATGTTTTGGGGTAAGGTGACAGGGATACTGGAGTGGTAGGGGTAGATATGTTTTGGGGTAAGGTGACAGGGATACTGGAGTGGTAGGGGTAGATATGTTTTGGGGTAAGGTGACAGGGATACTGGAGTGGTAGGGGTAGATATGTTTTGGGGTAAGGTGACAGGGATACTGGAGTGGTAGGGGTAGATATGTTTTGGGGTAAGGTGACAGGGATACTGGAGTGGTAGGGGTAGATATGTTTTGGGGTAAGGTGACAGGGATACTGGAGTGGTAGGGGTAGATATGTTTTGGGGTAAGGTGACCGGGATACTGGAGTGGTAGGGTTAGAAATGTATAGGGGTAAGGTGACAGGGATACTGGAGTGGAAGGGGTAGATATGTTTTGGGGTAAGGTGACAGGGATACTGGAGTGGAAGGGGTAGATATGTTTTGGGGTAAGGTGACAGGGATACTGGAGTGGAAGGGGTAGATATGTTTTGGGGTAAGGTGACAGGGATACTGGAGTGGAAGGGGTAGATATGTATAGGGGTAAGGTGACTAGGCATCAAGATGTATGATAAACAGAATAGCAGCAGCGTAAATGATGGTTCAAAGTGAGTGTGTATGTGTGTGTAGAGTCAGTACAAATGCGTGTGCGTGTGTGTGCGTGTTCTGTGCATAAGCATAGATATAGTGCAAAAATCTAATACAAGGGTGAACTCAGTCTGTGTAGCCATTCTGTTTAGCAGTCTTATGGCTTGGGGCTAGAAGCTGTTCAGGAGCCTGTTGGCGTCAGACGGTACCGATTGCCGTGCGGAAGCAGTGAGAAAGGACTGTGGCTTGGGTGGCTGGGGTCTAAAGATTTTCCGGGCCTTCCTTTCACACTGCCGGATATAGAGGCCCTGGATGGCTGTACGCACCACCCTCTGTAGCGCTATGGGATCAGGGGCGGTGTAGTTGCCAGCAGCTGCAGGTTGTCTTGTCAAATCAAATGATCAAATAACATTATAATTGACACATGCTTCTTAAACAACAGGTGTAGTGAGACTAACAGTGAAATGCTTACTGACAGGCCCTTCCCAACAATGCAGAATTAGAAATAATACTAAATAAATAATAATAATAGAAAATTGTAACACAAGGAATAAATACACAATTAGTGATGATGGCTTGGATATATACATGGGGTACCAAGTCAATGATAGCTTGGATAGCTTTTTGAGGATCTGAGGGCCCATGCAGAATCTTTTCAGCCTCCTGATGGGGAAGAGGTGTTGTCGTGACCTCTTCACGACTGTGTTGGTGTGTTTGGACCACGATAGGTCCTTAGTGATGTGGAACTTGAAGCCATCGACCCTCTCATCTACAGCCCCGTCTGTGTGTATCTTCCAGGACCTAATCGCCGGATCACTGTCTGTATGATCTGTATGAAGACAAGGTTTGGTTGAAGAAAAGGTGGGATAAATCATTTGGTTCCTGTGTGTAGAAATGGAGAGATCCAATGGTGGAGGACATTTAAGAGTGTGATGCTGAGATAAGCTTCTGAGTAGACAGTCTTGCTTGGTTTGTTTGAAGAGTAAGCTTAGAAAGGTCGCCTTACAAACATTGCTCCTAGCTTACCTACTACAGAAGTAGTGTTTGGAGAATCTTCATCAAGGACTGTCAAAGTGTTAGCCACAAAAACCCTGCCAATTTCAACAACAGTATTGCTCCTTAGCACCATCCCAGAGATATGAGCAACTCTGTCATTGAAGCTATTATCATTCTTATTCTTATTGAGGGAGTAGCTCTATCTGACTGATACTTTCACTGATCCCACCCGCCAGCCACTCACTCAGTCAGGGTTCTGTTCAGTTAAATAGCTAACCACCCAATATGGATTTCCAAATATATTTCTCAAGCCTTCTCACTTACCCCCTGACTAGTGTGGCAATAAAAATGATCAATTCAACTTTAACACGTAGCTGTGTGAAGCCTCTCTCCTGCTGGAGTATTGCTAATTTTAGCCTGAGTAACTCCTCTCCTCTCTGGTGAAGGGAGTGTGGAGCGGAACCTTCTTGCTGTGTTCGCACAGTAGAGGATGCTAACAGGCTAATGGGTCTTGCACCCAGTGCATGATAACAAATTAAAGGGCTGGGCTCCTACTGTGGAGGATGCTAATAGGCTAATGGACTATGCTCCCTCAGTGGAGGATGCTGACAGCTTGCCACAGCCCGCTAGCTGTCTAGAGCATATTGGACTGTTAGCTGAATAGATCCGTAGGCCAATTTCTTGGGCCTCTATACCTATTTTGCCAATCGGACTTGGACCCCTCTGCTACTCGGAACCCAACTAATCCATCACGACTAGTCTATCGACGTCACCACACGCTGCGGCTTAAACAGACTTTCCTCTATCGCGACGTCCCTCTAAGGCCCTTCTGCTAGCTTGCTAGCCCCGGCCTGTTAGCTGTCTGAATCGCCGTGTCTCCAGCCAGCCCAATCACTCACTGGACCCCTATGATCACTAGGCTACGCATGTCTCTCCCTAATATCATTATGCCTTGTCCATTACTGTCCTGGTTAGTGATTATTGTCTTATTTTACTATAGAGCCTCTAGCCCTGCTCGATATGCCTTAACCAACCACTTAGTTCCACCTCCCACATATGCGGTGACATCACCTGGTTTAAATGTCTCTAGAGACAGTATCTTTCTCTGATCATTACTCAATGTCTAGGTTTACCTCCAATGTACTCACATCCTACCATACCCTTCAAATCAAATCAAATGTATTTATATAGCCCTTCGTACATCAGCTGATATCTCAAAGTGCTGTACAGAAACCCAGCCTAAAACCCCAAACAGCAAGCAATGCAGGTGTAGAAGCACGGTGGCTAGGAAAAACTCCCTAGAAAGGCCAAAACCTAGGAAGAAACCTAGAGAGGAACCAGGCTATGTGGGGTGGCCAGTCCTCTTCTGGCTGTGCCGGGTGGAGATTATAACAGAACATGGCCAAGATGTTCAAATGTTCATAAATGACCAGCATGGTCGAATAATAGTAAGGCAGAACAGTTGAAACTGGAGCAGCAGCATGGCCAGGTGGACTGGGGACAGCAAGGAGTCATCATGTCAGGTAGTCCTGGGGCATGGTCCTAGGGCTCAGGTCCTCCGACAGAGAGAAAGAAAGCAGGAGAGAATTAGAGAACGCACACTTAGATTCACACAGGACACCGAATAGGACAGGAGAAGTACTCCAGATATAACAAACTGACCCTAGCCCCCCGACACAAACTACTGCAGTATAAATACTGGAGGCTGAGACAGGAGACACTGTGGCCCCATCCGAGGACACCCCCGGACAGGGCCAAACAGGAAGGATATAACCCCACCCACTTTGCCAAAGCACAGCCCCCACCCACCCTTGTCTGTACATTATGCTTTGAATATATTCTGTCGCGCCCAGAAACCTGCTCCTTTTACTCTCTGTTCCGAACGTACTAGGTGACCAGTTCTTATAGCCTTTAGCCCTACCCTTATCCTACTCAACTGCGTTCCTGGTGATGTAGACGTTAATCCAGGCCCTGTAGTGCCTAGCTCCACTCCTCCCCAGGTGCTCTCATTTGTTGACTTCTGTAACCGTAAAAGCCTTGGTTTCATGCATGTTAACATTAGAAGCCTCCTCCCTAAAGTTTGTTTTATTCACTGCTTTAGCACACTCTGCCAACCCGGATGTTCTAGCCGTGTCTGAATCCTGGTTTAGGAAGACCACCAAAAACCCTGAAATTTCCATCCCCAACTATAACATTTTCCGACATGATAGAACTGCCAAAGGGGGCAGTGTTGCAATCTACTGCAGAGTTCTGTCATACTATCCAGGTCTGTACCCAAACATTTCAAGCTTCTACTTTTAAAAATCCACCTTTCCAGAAATAAGTCTCTCACCGTTGCCTTTTGCTATAGATCACCCTCTGCCCCCTGCTGTGCCCTGCAATCAATTCTCCATATGTGAATTGACTGCCCCCCCCATCTATCTTCAGAGCTCGTGCTGCTAGGTTACCTAAACTGGGACATGCTTAACACCCCGGCCATCCTTTAATCTAAGCTTGATGCCCTTAATCTCACACAAATTATCAATGAACCCACCAGGTACAACCCCAAATCCATGAACACGGGCACCCTCATAGATATCATCCTGACCAACTTGCCCTCCAAATACACCTCTGCTGTCTTCAACCAGGATCTCAGCTATCACTGCCTCATTGCCTGCATCCGTAATGGGTCTGCGGTCAAACGACCACCCCTCATCACTGTCAAGCGCTCCCTAAAACACTTCAGAGAGCAGGCCTTTCTTTTTTTCTTTTTTTTACCCCCTTTTTCTCCCCAATTTCGTAGTATCCAATTATTAGTAGTTACTATCTTGTCTCATCGCTACAACTCCCGTACGGGCTCGGGAGAGACGAAGGTCGAAAGTCATGCGTCCTCCGAAACATAACCCAACCAAGCCGCACTGCTTCTTAACACAGCGCGCATCCAACCCGGAAGCCAGCCGCACCAATGGGTCAGAGGAAACACCGTGCACCTGGCAACCTTGGTTAGCATGCACTGCGCCCGGCCCGACAGGAGTCGCTGGTGCGCGATGAGACAAGGATATCCATACCGACCAAACCCTCCCTAACCTGGACAACCAATTGTGCGTCGCCCCACGGACCTCCCAGTCATGGCCGGCTGCGACAGAGCCTGGGCGCGAACCCAGAGTCTCTGGTGGCACAGCTAGCGCTGCAGTGCCCTAGACCACTGCGCCACCTGGGAGGCGCGAGCAGGCCTTTTTAATCGACCTGGCCCGGGTATCCTGGAAGCATATTCACCTCATCCCGTCAGTAGAGGATGCCTAGTTATTCTTTAAAAGTGTCTAACTCACCATCTTAAGTAAACATGCTCCATTCAAAAAATGTAGAACCAGGAACAGATTAGCCCTTGGTTCTCTCCAGACCTGACTGCCCTTGACCAGCACAAAAACATCCTGTGGCGTACTGCATTACCATCGAATAGCCCCCGTGATGTGCAACTTTTCAGGGAAGTTAGGAACCAATATACACAGGCAGTTAGGAAAGCAAAGGCTAGCTTTTTCAAGCAGAAATGTTCATCCTGTAGCACAAACTCAAAAACGTTCTGGGACACTGTAAAGTCCATGGAGAATAAGAGCACCTCCTCCCAGCTGCCCACTGCATCGAGGCTAGGAAACACTGTCACCACCGATAAATCTATAATTGAGAATTTCAAAAAGCATTTTTCTACTTCAGGTCAATGCTTTCCACCTGGCTACCCCTACCCCAATCAACAGCCCTGCACCCCCCACAGCAACTCGCCCAAGCCTCCCCCATTTCTCCTTCACCCAAATCCAGATAGCTGATGTTCTGAAAGAGCGGAAAAATCTGGACCCCTACAAATCAGCCGGGCTAGACAATCTGGACCCTCTCTTTCTAAAATTATCTGCCGAAATTGTTGCAACCCCTATTACTAGCCTGTTCAATCTCTCTTTCGTATCGTCTGAGATTCCCAAAGATTGCAAAGCTGCCGCGGTCATCCCCATCTTCAAAGGAGGAGAAACTCTAGACCCAAACTGCTACAGACCTATATCTATCCTACCCGGCCTTTCTAAAGTCTTCGAAAGCCAAGTTAATAAACAGATCACCGACCATTTCGAATCCCACCGTACCTTCTCCGCTATGCAATGTGGTTTCAGAGCTGGTCATGGGTGCACCTCAGCCACGCTCAAGGCCCTAAATGATAACATAACAGCCATTGATAAGAGACAATACTGTGCAGCCGTCTTCATCGACCTCGCCAAGGCTTTTGACTCTGTCAATCACCACATTCTTATCGGCAGACTCGACAGCCCTGGTTTCTCAAATGATTGCCTTGCCTGGTTCACCAACTACTTCTCTGATAGAGTTCAGTGTGCCAAATCGGAGGGCCTGTTGTCCGGACCTCTGGCAGTCTCTATGGGGGTGCCACAGGGTTCAATTCTCGTGCCGGCTCTCTTCTCTGTATACATCAATGATGTCGCTCTTGCTGCTGGTGATTCTTTGATCCGCCTCTACGCAGACAACACCATTCTGTATACCTCTGGCCCTTCTTTGGACACTGTGTTAACTAACCTCCAGACGAGCTTCAATGCCATACAACTTTGCTTCCCATGGCCTCCAACTGCCCTTAAATGCTAGTAAAACTAAATGCATGCTCTTCAACCGATCGCTGCTCGCAACTGCCCGCCCCTCCATCATCACTACTCTGGACGGTTCTGACTTAGAATATGTGGACAACTACAAATAGCAGCACCCACCCGTAGCACGCGCTCCAGCAGGTATATCTCACTGGTCGCCCCCAAAGCCAAGTCTTCTTTTGGCTGCCTTTCCTTCCAGTTCTCTGCTGCCAATGACTATAAAGAACTGTAAAAATCACTGAAGCTGGGGACTCATATCTCCCTCACTCGCTTTATAGCACCAGCTGTCTGAGCAGCTCACAGATCACTGCACCTGTACATAGCCCATCTGTAAATAGCCCATCCACGTACCTCATCCTCATACTATATTTATGTATTTATCTTGCTCCTTTGCACCCCAGTATCTCTACTTGCACATTCATCTTCTGCACATCTACAATTCCAGTGTTTAATTGGTATATTGTAATTACTTCGCCACCATGGCCTATTTATTGCCTTACCTCCCTTATCCTAACTCATTTGCACACACTGTATATGGACTTTTTCTACTGTATTATTGACTGTATGTTTGTTTATTCCATGTGTAACTCTGTGTTGTTGTATGTGTCGAACTGCTTTGCTTTATCTTGGCCAGGTCGCAGTTGTAAATGAGCCTACCTGTTTAAATAAAGGTTCAATTAGTTGTGTGTTTTTTAAAAATAGCATGCTAGTGGGCTGTGCTCCTACAGTGGAGGATGCTAATAGGCAAATAGACTACGCTCCTTTTTGGAGGATGCAAGCAGGTTAGTGGGCTGTGCTCCTACAGTGAAGGATGCTAACAGGCTAATGGGGCTGGGTTTGCCAATCAATCAATGGAATGGAGTTTTCGTAGCACATTACAGCTCCTTAGATCCAAACTTGTGGTCCTTCTGTAGCTCAGTTGGTAGAGCATGGCGCTTGTAACGCCAGGGTAGTGGGTTCGATTCCCGGGACCACCCATACGTAGAATGTATGCACACATGACTGTAAGTCGCTTTGGATAAAAGCGTCTGCTAAATGGCATATATTATTATTATTAACTTAAGTTTTGCCTCTATCTGTCAGTTACAGAAACCTGCCTACTGTCTGTCTGGTGAGGTGAGTGTAGGGAGGGAGCAGTACCTCTTTTGCTGTAACTCTCCATGTGGCTGGTATTTAGTCCCGTACTCACAGTCCCCAGTGTCTGATACTGACACACAGAAGCACGCACACCCTGACGCTCAGTACATCCTGAAAATGGGAGAAGAACCACAACTTTAATCTCCCACTCCTGTTTTTGTTTGCACACGCAAAGTATATTGACTGAGTTACATTACCACTCCAATCCTCACAGAGATGGAGGCTTAACAAAACAGCTAGTTTCATAACCAGGGTTTTTAATCTGGACATATCTGCCTTGACACTGCTTTGCTCACTTTAATTAAATCCAAAGACAACCTTGGTGAGGCCTTAGAAAACAGTCTGTGTTTGTGTCCCACATAGCACCCTATTCCCTATATAGTGCACTGTTCCCTATATATCGGTCCCCGGTCAAAAGGGATGCCCTTTAAAGGTGCTTGGGTGCCATTTGTGACGCTGTCTGTGTGAATAGGCTAACTGAACACAGCAGAACTGTCCTGCTGTTTACTAAAGCCCTGGAAGATCTCCAGACAGATAACGGCCCTTTGCGTCTATTCTGACACAGCAGTCAGAACATTCTGAGCTCTGATTGGACAAGGTTGTCTCCCTGGACCCCCCCGGTTGGCGAGGCTTGGGCATAGTGTCAGTGAGTGATTGACAGGAGCTAATAAATTCTCCTCCTGGCTAGGCTCTCTTCTGGGAGGAGGATTCTGGTAGGGAGGTTGTCCTCATGTCTACAGCACAGCACGCCACAGAGCCGCCTTGACAAAGCCTCCTCACTCACTCTACCGTATCCAGCTGCCACAGTCTGGGCTGTCTCTGACCCACTTTTTATCTCTCCTCCCTCCCTTGTTCCCTCTATCCCTCCCCTCCCCCTTTCTTCCCCTGTGTCTTTTGATATGTGTAGCTTTGGTTTCTCTCTCTCAATTCAAGGGCTTTATTGGCATGGGAAACATATGTTAGCATCGCCAAAGCAAGTGAAGTAGATAACAAACAAAAGTGAAATAAACAATTCAAATTTACAGTAAACATTATACTCACAGAAGTTCCAAAAGAATGAAGACATTTCAAATGTCCTATTATGTCTATATACAGTGTTGTAACGATGTGCAAATAGTCTCTCTCTTTCTCTCTCTCTGTGTCTATCTGTCTCTGTGTTTATCTGTCTAATCCCGAGAGCCATGTTGTGATGCTGGACTCGTTCCTGTGTCTGCTTAGTAATCAGGATAAATAGCACAATGGATTTGGTTAAATCAGAACATGTTATTGTTCAGTGAATGAGCTTAGATTTCAGATGAAAGTCAGATAGTATCTTATCATTGGACCTCAATGGATAATGAAGTTATCCACATCCCAACATTCACCTACAGTACCTACAGTACACACTGACTCTGCTCTTGCCCTTTTCACACATTTCTTTGAGGGGATATCTTACACTAACTCATTAACGTTGTCTCTGCTATATCCATGTAGTCTGTCTGATATTTTTTTTACCTGTTCAAGTATTCACAGATTTTTTTTATATATATATATATTTTTTCTACTCAAAAACCAAAAATCTATTTTAGAATAAAAAGGCCTGCATTAGAAAAACAATATGTGCGCATTAATCTTTCCAACAAATCTCAACAATGCCTAATTTATCATAACCATTACAGATTATAAATCCTAATTGCTAAATTGTTGTGTGTGTGTGTGTGTGTGTGTGTGTGTGTGTGTGTGTGTGTGTGTGTGTGTGTGTGTGTGTGTGTGTGTGTGTGTGTGTGTGTGTGTGTGTGTGTGTGTGTGTGTGTGTGTGTGTGTGTGTGTGTGTGTGTGTGTGTGTGTGTGTGTGTGTGTACATATTTTTTTAAATATTTTTTTAACTAGGCAAGTCAGTTAAGAACAAATTCTTAATTACAATGACAGCCAGTTGGGTAACTGCCTTGTTCAGGGGCAGCATGACAGATTACCTTGTCAGTTCGGGGATTCGATCGAGCACCTTTCCGGTTACTAGTCCAACACTCTAATCACTAGGCTACCTGCTGCCCCGTGTGACTGTGTACATATAAATGTGTACACAGTCAATAAGAAAGCAAGGGCCATTTCAGATTAATTTCTTGAAACAGTAATATCAACTGGTTATATTATATTGTGGAACACAGTCTGTAATATCAACTGGTTGTATTATATCGTGGAACACAGTCTGAAATATCAACTGGTTATGTTATATCATGGAACACAGTCTGTATTATCAACTGGTTGTATTATATCGTGGAACACAGTCTGAAATATCAACTGGTTATGTTATATCATGGAACACAGTCTGTAATATCAACTGGTTATATTATATTGTGGAACACAGTCTGTAATATCAACTGGTTGTATTATATCGTGGAACACAGTCTGAAATATCAACTGGTTATGTTATATCATGGAACACAGTCTGTAATATCAACTGGTTATATTATATCATGGAACACAGTCTGTAATATCAACTGGTTGTATTATATCGTGGAACACAGTCTGAAATATCAACTGGTTATGTTATATCATGGAACACAGTCTGAAATATCAACTGGTTATATTATATAATGGAACACAGTCTGTAATATCAACTGGTTATATTATATCATGGAACACATTCTGTAATATCAACTGGTTATATTATATCATGGAACACAGTCTGTAATATCAACTGGTTATATTATATCATGGAACACAGTCTGTAATATCAACTGGTTATATTATATCATGGAACAGTCTGAAATATCAACTGGTTATATTATATCGTGGAACACAGTCTGAAATATCAACTGGTTATATTATATCATGGAACACAGTCTGTAATATCAACTGGTTGTATTATATCGTGGAACACAGTCTGAAATATCAACTGGTTATGTTATATCATGGAACACAGTCTGAAATATCAACTGGTTATATTATATAATGGAACACAGTCTGTAATATCAACTGGTTATATTATATCATGGAACACATTCTGTAATATCAACTGGTTATATTATATCATGGAACACAGTCTGTAATATCAACTGGTTATATTATATCATGGAACACAGTCTGTAATATCAACTGGTTATATTATATCCTGGAACACAGTCTGTAATATCAACTGGTTATATTATATCATGGAACAGTCTGAAATATCAACTGGTTATATTATATCCTGGAACACAGTCTGAAATATCAACTGGTTATATTATATCATGGAACACAGTCTGTAATATCAACTGGTTATATTATATCATGGAACAGTCTGAAATATCAACTGGTTATATTATATCCTGGAACACAGTCTGAAATATCAACTGGTTATATTATATCATGGAACACAGTCTGTAATATCAACTGGTTATATTATATCGTGGAACACAGTCTGTAATATCAACTGGTTATATTATATCATGGAACAGTCTGAAATATCAACTGGTTATATTATATCATGGAACACAGTCTGTAATATCAACTGGTTATATTATATGGAACACAGTCTGTAATATCAACTGGTTATATTATATCATGGAACACAGTCTGTAATATCAACTGGTTATATTATATCATGGAACACAGTCTGTATTATCAACTGGTTATATTATATCATGGAACACAGTCTGTAATATCAACTGGTTATATTATATCCTGGAACACAGTCTGTAATATCAACTGGTTATATTATATCATGGAACAGTCTGAAATATCAACTGGTTATATTATATCATGGAACACAGTCTGTAATATCAACTGGTTATATTATATCGTGGAACACAGTCTGTAATATCAACTGGTTATATTATATCATGGAACAGTCTGAAATATCAACTGGTTATATTATATCATGGAACACAGTCTGTAATATCAACTGGTTATATTATATCGTGGAACACAGTCTGTAATATCAACTGGTTATATTATATCATGGAACACAGTCTGTAATATCAACTGGTTATATTATATCATGGAACACAGTCTGTAATATCAACTGGTTATATTATATCCTGGAACACAGTCTGTAATATCAACTGGTTATATTATATCATGGAACAGTCTGAAATATCAACTGGTTATATTATATCCTGGAACACAGTCTGAAATATCAACTGGTTATATTATATCATGGAACACAGTCTGTAATATCAACTGGTTATATTATATCATGGAACACAGTCTTCCAGAAGGCAATAACCTCAGCAGTGGAGCTAGCTTGTAGAAGCCTATAGCCTATAGCTATAACACAGTTAAAACACATATTGTTTTAAAAAAGTAGACACAAAAAAAAAAAAGAATATGACAGAATAAAATAGAACAGAATATTTTTCAAATGAAAAAGGTTGCCAGTGATGCGCATGTTGTGCCTGGAACACTTCTTCTCAGACTGATCATTTGAAATGGGGCTTGAAAGACCATTTTTTTCAGTGGTTTTATAGCCATTTATTTCTGTAGGCCAAGTGTGAGCTTGTATGTGCACTCAGCACGCGTGTGTGAAGGGAGCACTCGGAACGCAATTGAGTGAATGAGACTTGGCGGGGAGAATGGTGTGATGCTTGGTTTGTTTTTTGTTGTGCCCCACAAATGGACATGTTTGGGCAGCCACAAAGCACATTCCACCAAATAGTTTTACAGTATTTTATTTACATTTTCTTTTTAAATCTCTGGTTAAAGGTGGAGCTTTGACCTCCATTCGAGGTTTCTATTACTCATACCCATCCCTACTACTATCCCTGGCTACTCAGTGACTCAGAGCTGAGGGCTGCACCCTATTCCCTGCATAGTGCACTAATAATGACTAGAGCCCTATATATTATACTACTATATAGTGCACTATGCAGGGAGCCATTTGGGCAAAATTTGGGTCATAATTCCCTGTCCCTTTGGGGCTCTGACCAGCCCCTCTAGTTCATGTGGCTGTTACTCTAGGATCAGGGGTAGAGTCGTCTCTAGCGCGTGTCGTGCCCTTTAAGCCCGGGGCCAACCTCATTTCCAAATTGTGTTCCATACATGGTCGTCAGGGGAGTGACATCGGTGCTCTGATAGTCGGCACGCAGACCTGTTCACCAGAGCATCTGGTGTCATCAGGCCTTAATTAAATCAACAGGTGTCTGGCAGGAGAGGAGAGTTCCTTGCTTAGCAGTTCAGAGAGAGACCCTGCTTAGCAGTTATCTGTGCTCTGATCCAGGGACAGAAATGTCAGGAGGAAAAGGATAGTCTGTATTGGAGAGAGGTTTATAGGTGTCCTAAAAGGCACCCTCTTCCCTACATAGTGCACTATAAAAGGAATAGAGTCCTATATATTAGGGAGAGAGGGAGGTGAATGTCTGCCCTCTTATCCCCATTCCTCTCTGTGTTGCTTAGGGGCAGAGAGGTATTTGTGTTGAGAACAGTTTCCCCCCACCACTCATAATCAAACACAGATACTGAACGTTGTGTCCCACATTGTGTCTATTTTTATCCTACTTGGAAGTAATGGAATACTGGCCACTCAATAAACAACCGAGCAGAGAGAGATATCAAACATTAAGCCTGTGGTTTTCTCCTCCCACACAGCGGCAGTGTGTCGGCCATATCTCCTCTGTTAACCATTTGTTAATGTACTTTTCCCATCAGCTGAATACATTGGGAAACAATTACGGTTTTGTTCCTGGTGGGGCTAAACATTGCAGGGAGAGGAGAACGGCCATGCTTGTTCTGTCTGTCTGTCTGTCTGTCTGTCTGTCTGTCTGTCTGTCTGTCTGTCTGTCTGTCTGTCTGTCTGTCTGTCTGTCTGTCTGTCTGTCTGTCTGTCTGTCTGTCTGTCTGTCTGTCTGTCTGTCTGTCTGTCTGTCTGTCTGTCTGTCTGTCTGTCTGTCTGTCTGTCTGTCTGTCTGTCTGTCTGTCTGTCTGTCTGTCTGTCTGTCTGTCTGTCTGTCTGTCTGTCTGTCTGTCTGTCTGTCTGTCTGTCTGTCTGTCTGTCTGTCTGTCTGTCTGTCTGTCTGTCTGTCTGTCTGTCTGTCTGTCTGTCTGTCTGTCTGTCTGTCTGTCTGTCTGTCTGTCTGTCTGTCTGTCTGTCTGTCTGTCTGTCTGTCTGTCTGTCTGTCTGTCTGTCTGTCTGTCTGTCTGTCTGTCTGTCTGTCTGTCTGTCTGTCTGTCTGTCTGTCTGTCTGTCTGTCTGTCTGTCTGTCTGTCTGTCTGTGTGTGTGTGTGTGTGTGTGTGTGTGTGTGTGTGTGTGTGTGTGTGTGTGTGTGTGTGTGTGTGTGTGTGTGTGTGTGTGTGTGTGTGTGTGTGTGTGTGTGTGTGTGTGTGTCTTCATGCATGCTTACGTGCGTGTATTGTGTGTGTATTGTGTGGCGGGCGGCCAGACAGAGGGAACAAATCTGTCTTTGTTGACAGTCTGGGTGGCTCAGCTCTGCCATGCTGTACCATCTAAGTGACAGGATGGACACCTCACAACACAGACAGATCTGTTCCCTCTGTCTGTCTGCCTGCCACAAACATGCATGCAGACTCCTCTCCTCCTCCCATCATCACTATGACTAATCATTAGTCACACACTCTCAGGAACATTAATAAAGATGTCCACTGAGATATACTGGGGAGGAAAAGCACTCTCACACAGATGTGCTTTCACACAGGACACACTGGGGGCATTCAGACGTGTGTGTATCCTGTCCCTGGCTGTGAGCCAGCCCCTGCCTGGTTTACTGGTAACTACTCACAGTGGATTGGCTATGGCCCAGACAGGCAGAGAGCTCCCTGGGAGGAAGCTAGTCGCTCCAACTCTCCACAACACACACACACACACACACACACTGCTCCTCCACCAGCCACATTTTGTCCCACTGCCAAAACAGAGCCCCCAAAACACACATGAAAACATATGAAAGTGATTTGACAGTGTGTGTGTGTGGAGGGGGGACTTGGGAATGCTGCTGCTAAGATAATTAGGCTAGCTATGAGTCTGGGCTTGCAGACTGGTGCTCCTACGCCTGGCTGCAGTCTAGTTGCACCTCTACCCCTAACCCTTTGGGAGGCTGAGACTGAATACAGAGAGAGTGGGAGGGAGGGAAGCTGGGTAGATTTAATGGGCCATTTCTCTGCTGTGTGTGTTCCTCTGTATGTCAGGTGAGGTACCTGGTTATTATAATGGTTCAGAGGACTGTGTGTGTTCCTCTGTACATCAGGTGAGGTACCTGGTTATTATAATGGTTCAGATGACTGTGTGTGTTCCTCTGTACATCAGGTGAGGTACCTGGTTATTATAATGGTTAAGAGGACTGTGTGTGTTCCTCTGTACATCAGGTGAGGAACCTGGTTATTATAATGGTTCAGAGGACTGTGTGTGTTCCTCTGTACATCAGGTGAGGAACCTGGTTATTATAATGGTTCAGAGGACTGTGTGTGTTCCTCTGTACATCAGGTGAGGAACCTGGTTATTATAATGGTTCAGAGGACTGTGTGTGTTCCTCTACATCAGGTGAGGAACCTGGTTATTATAATGGTTAAGAGGACTGTGTGTGTTCCTCTGTACATCAGATGAGGAACCTGGTTATTATAATGGTTCAGATGACTGTGTGTGTTCCTCTGTACGTCAGGTGAGGAACCTGGTTATTATAATGGTTCAGATGACTGTGTGTGTTCCTCTGTACATCAGGTGAGGAACCTGGTTATTATAATGGTTCAGATGACTGTGTGTGTTCCTCTACATCAGGTGAGGAACCTGGTTATTATAATGGTTCAGATGACTGTGTGTGTTCCTCTACATCAGGTGAGGTACCTGGTTATTATAATGGTTCAGATGACTGTGTGTGTTCCTCTGTACATCAGGTGAGGAACCTGGTTATTATAATGGTTCAGATGACTGTGTGTGTTCCTCTGTACATCAGGTGAGGAACCTGGTTATTATAATGGTTCAGATGACTGTGTGTGTTCCTCTACATCAGGTGAGGAACCTGGTTATTATAATGGTTCAGATGACTGTGTGTGTTCCTCTGTACATCAGGTGAGGAACCTGGTTATTATAATGGTTCAGAGGACTGTGTGTGTTCCTCTACATCAGGTGAGGAACCTGGTTATTATAATGGTTCAGAGGACTGTGTGTGTTCCTCTACATCAGGTGAGGTACCTGGTTATTATAATGGTTCAGAGGACTGTGTGTGTTCCTCTACATCAGGTGAGGAACCTGGTTATTATAATGGTTCAGAGGACTGTGTGTGTTCCTCTGTACATCAGGTGAGGTACCTGGTTATTATAATGGTTCAGAGGACTGTGTGTGTTCCTCTGTACATCAGGTGAGGAACCTGGTTATTATAATGGTTCAGAGGACTGTGTGTGTTCCTCTGTACATCAGGTGAGGAACCTGGTTATTATAATGGTTCAGAGGACTGTGTGTGTTCCTCTGTACATCAGATGAGGAACCTGGTTATTATAATGGTTCAGATGACTGTGTGTGTTCCTCTGTACGTCAGGTGAGGAACCTGGTTATTATAATGGTTCAGATGACTGTGTGTGTTCCTCTGTACATCAGATGAGGAACCTGGTTATTATAATGGTTCAGATGACTGTGTGTGTTCCTCTGTACATCAGGTGAGGTACCTGGTTATTATAATGGTTCAGATGACTGTGTGTGTTCCTCTGTACATCAGATGAGGAACCTGGTTATTATAATGGTTCAGAGGACTGTGTGTGTTCCTCTGTACATCAGATGAGGAACCTGGTTATTATAATGGTTCAGAGGACTGTGTGTGTTCCTCTGTACATCAGATGAGGAACCTGGTTATTATAATGGTTAAGAGGACTGTGTGTGTTCCTCTACATCAGGTGAGGTACCTGGTTATTATAATGGTTCAGATGACTGTGTGTGTTCCTCTGTACATCAGGTGAGGAACCTGGTTATTATAATGGTTAAGAGGACTGTGTGTGTTCCTCTACATCAGGTGAGGAACCTGGTTATTATAATGGTTAAGAGGACTGTGTGTGTTCCTCTGTACATCAGGTGAGGAACCTGGTTATTATAATGGTTCAGAGGACTGTGTGTGTTCCTCTACATCAGGTGAGGAACCTGGTTATTATAATGGTTCAGAGGACTGTGTGTGTTCCTCTGTACATCAGGTGAGGAACCTGGTTATTATAATGGTTCAGAGGACTGTGTGTGTTCCTCTGTACATCAGGTGAGGAACCTGGTTATTATAATGGTTCAGAGGACTGTGTGTGTTCCTCTGTACATCAGGTGAGGTACCTGGTTATTATAATGGTTCAGATGACTGTGTGTGTTCCTCTGTACATCAGGTGAGGTACCTGGTTATTATAATGGTTAAGAGGACTGTGTGTGTTCCTCTGTACATCAGATGAGGAACCTGGTTATTATAATGGTTCAGAGGACTGTGTGTGTTCCTCTGTACATCAGATGAGGAACCTGGTTATTATAATGGTTCAGAGGACTGTGTGTGTTCCTCTGTACATCAGATGAGGAACCTGGTTATTATAATGGTTCAGATGACTGTGTGTGTTCCTCTGTACATCAGATGAGGAACCTGGTTATTATAATGGTTCAGATGACTGTGTGTGTTCCTCTGTACATCAGGTGAGGTACCTGGTTATTATAATGGTTCAGAGGACTGTGTGTGTTCCTCTGTACATCAGATGAGGAACCTGGTTATTATAATGGTTCAGAGGACTGTGTGTGTTCCTCTGTACATCAGATGAGGAACCTGGTTATTATAATGGTTCAGAGGACTGTGTGTGTTCCTCTGTACATCAGGTGAGGAACCTGGTTATTATAATGGTTCAGAGGACTGTGTGTGTTCCTCTACATCAGGTGAGGAACCTGGTTATTATAATGGTTCAGAGGACTGTGTGTGTTCCTCTGTACATCAGGTGAGGAACCTGGTTATTATAATGGTTCAGAGGACTGTGTGTGTTCCTCTGTACATCAGGTGAGGAACCTGGTTATTATAATGGTTAAGAGGACTGTGTGTGTTCCTCTGTACATCAGGTGAGGAACCTGGTTATTATAATGGTTCAGAGGACTGTGTGTGTTCCTCTACATCAGGTGAGGAACCTGGTTATTATAATGGTTCAGAGGACTGTGTGTGTTCCTCTGTACATCAGGTGAGGAACCTGGTTATTATAATGGTTAAGAGGACTGTGTGTGTTCCTCTGTACATCAGATGAGGAACCTGGTTATTATAATGGTTCAGAGGACTGTGTGTGTTCCTCTGTACGTCAGGTGAGGAACCTGGTTATTATAATGGTTCAGATGACTGTGTGTGTTCCTCTGTACATCAGGTGAGGAACCTGGTTATTATAATGGTTCAGAGGACTGTGTGTGTTCCTCTGTACATCAGGTGAGGAACCTGGTTATTATAATGGTTCAGAGGACTGTGTGTGTTCCTCTGTACATCAGGTGAGGAACCTGGTTATTATAATGGTTCAGAGGACTGTGTGTGTTCCTCTACATCAGGTGAGGAACCTGGTTATTATAATGGTTCAGAGGACTGTGTGTGTTCCTCTGTACATCAGGTGAGGAACCTGGTTATTATAATGGTTCAGAGGACTGTGTGTGTTCCTCTGTACATCAGGTGAGGAACCTGGTTATTATAATGGTTCAGAGGACTGTGTGTGTTCCTCTGTACATCAGATGAGGAACCTGGTTATTATAATGGTTCAGATGACTGTGTGTGTTCCTCTGTACGTCAGGTGAGGTACCTGGTTATTATAATGGTTCAGATGACTGTGTGTGTTCCTCTGTACATCAGGTGAGGAACCTGGTTATTATAATGGTTCAGAGGACTGTGTGTGTTCCTCTACATCAGGTGAGGAACCTGGTTATTATAATGGTTCAGATGACTGTGTGTGTTCCTCTGTACATCAGATGAGGAACCTGGTTATTATAATGGTTCAGAGGACTGTGTGTGTTCCTCTGTACGTCAGGTGAGGAACCTGTGCTACATGGTGACGCGGCGGGAGAAGATGAAGACTTCTCTGTGTGACCTCCAGGAGAAGATCTTCCACCTGCAGATCCAGCTGCTGGAGGAGGACCTAGCTGGAGGTGAGTGACACACGCACGCACGCACGCACGCACGCACGCACGCACGCACGCACGCACACACACACACACACACACACACACACACACACACACACACACACACACACACACACACACACAGCACCCTATTTTGTCCTGCTCTGGGTCTACAGGAAGGTAACCTTTAAGACTAGAATGTAGACTATCTCTATCCTCATAGGCCGATAAAATGTCCCCCTATTCCTTTTCTAGTGCGCTACTTTTGACCAGGGCACCACAGGGCAAGGGTGGCATTTCAACCATACAGCTCCTACTCTCCTGACCTCAGTACAGCCGAGCCGGTCATGTGAGTGGTACTGTCGTCATAGTCCATGTCCTCAGTCTGTCCCCAGTACTGGACCCACAGTAACACTCACGGGCCTGACAGTCCTTACACTCTATTACACTGGCTGAAGTCAAGGGCTTATGCTCGAGAGTACGAGGGCTTCCCCTGTGTGTCTGTCAGTAGGAATGGGAAATGAGCCCAGTCTGATACAGAATAACTAGCTAGGGCTCCCTGGAGGGAGGAACTAGAGTGTGTGTGGGGGGATTTATGTGCATAACATTTGAAAGAGGAGGAGGCTATGTAGGTTCAGGTGTGTGTTGGAGTGGGTCTTGTGTTTGTGTGGAAATGGAAGGGTGTGTGTATGGGCGGTTGTGTGTGTGCACTTGTGCGTGTGTCAGTGTGTTGGCCCGGGGAGTTGTGTGAGTCTCCCAGGCCTGTACTAATTTGCAGTGTTCATCATTCCAGAGCCCCGAAAGCCCGCCGCTGTGTATTAAGACCTCCTGACTCGGCACTTTTCACTGCTATCAGGGGCCTGTGTTGGCCACCCGGCTCTATGCAGCCATAGTTATTCACACATGGAAATGAGGGGCCGAAACACACAGACAGCCCCGTGAAGGAACACTGCTTCAGGGGATGCGTCGCAAATGACATCCTATTCCCTATGGGCCCTAGTCAAAAGCAGTGCACTATAAAGGGATTAAGGTGCAGTTTTGGACGGAGACAGGTCCTCTGTCTGCACCCTCAGATGGAGAAAGATGAGGCTGTCAGTATCATAATGACTGGATGACTTCTCCCTCGTCCCTTTATTTCTCCCTACTTCTCTCTCTCTGTCTTTCTCTCTCCTTCTCTATCAATTGCTTTTTCGCTCTCTCTCGATCTTACCCACTTTCTCTCTCTCTCTCTCTCCATCCCCCCACTCTCTCTATATACTGTATCTATCCCCATCCCTCTCTCTCGGTCTCTCATTCTCTTTCTCTGCTGGGGCCTGGCTCTCATGGCATACAGAGGAACACACACAGCCGTCTTCTTCTCAGAACTCACTTTCTTTACTGCTGCTAGCTCACAAAAAACATCAGTTTACTTGTCATGTATTTTTTGTATTTTTTATTTAACCAGGTAGGCCAGTTGAGAACAAGTTCTCATTTACAACTGCGACCTGGCCACGATAAAGCAAAGCAGTGCGACAAAAACAACTCAGAGTTATACATGGGATAAACAAATGTACAGTCAATAACACAATCGAAAAATCAATGTACAGTGTGTGCAGATGTAGTAAGATCAGGGAGGTAAGGCAATAAATAGGCCATAGTGGCAAAATAATTTAAATTTAGCATTAACACTGGAGTGATAGATGTGTAGATGATGATGTGCAAGTAGACATACCGGGGTGCAAAAGAGCAAAAAAAACAAAAACAATATGGGATGAGGTAGTTGGGTGGGTTATTTACAGAATGGCTGTGTACAGATGCAGTGATCGGTAAGCTGCTCTGACAGTTGATGCTTAAAGTTAGTGAGGGAGATATAAGTCTCCAACTTCAGTGATTTTTGCAATTCGTTCCAGTCATTGGCAGCAGAGAACTGGAAGGAAAGGCGGCTAAAGGAGGCGTTGGCTTTTGGGATGACCAGTGAAACATACCTGCTGGAGCGCGTGCTACGGGTGGGTGTTGCTATGGTGACCAGTGAGCTAAGATAAGGCGGGGCTTTACCTAGCAGAGACTTGTAGATGACCTGGAGCCAGTGGGTTTGATGTCAAATATGTAGCGAGGGCCAGGAGTGTTGTATGACATTGAAGCTTGTTTGGAGGTTTGTTAACACAGTGTCCAAAGAAGGGCCAGATGTATACAGAATGGTGTCGTCTGCATAGAGGTGGATCAGAGAATCACCAGCAGCAAGAGCGACATCATTGATGTATACAGAGAAAAGATTTGGCCCGAGAATTGAACCCTGTGGCACCCCCATAGAGTCAAAAGCCTTGGCCAGGTTGATGAAGACGGCTGCACAGTACTGTCTTCTATCGATGGAGGTTACGATATCGTTTAGGATCTTGAGCGTGGCTGAGGTGCACCCATTACCAGCTCGGAAACCACATTGCATAGCGGAGAAGGTACGGTGGGATTCGAACTGGTCGGTGATCTGGTTGTTAATTTGGCTTTCGAAGACTTTAGAAATGCAGAGCAGGATGGATATAGATCTGTTACAGTTTGGGTCCAGAGTGTCTCCCTCTTTGAAGAGGGGGATGACCACGGCAGTTTTCCGTGGGGATCTCAGACGATGAAAGAGAGGTTGAACAGGCTAGTAATAGGGGTTGCAACAATTGCGGCAGATCATTTTAGAAAGAGAGGGTCTAGATTGTCTAGCCAAGCTGATTTGTAGGGGTCCAGATTTTTCAGCTCCTTCAGAACATCAACTATCGGGCTCTGGGTGAAGGAGAAGCGGGGAGGGGCTTGGGCAAGTTGCTGTGGAGGGTGCAGAGCTTTTGGCTGGGGTAGGGGTAGCCAGGTGGAAAGCATGGCCAGTCGTAGCTTTTTGAAATTCTCGATTATCGTAGATTTGTCGGTGGTGACAGTGTTTCCTAGCCTCAATACAGTGGGCAGCTGGGAGGAGGTGCTCTTATTCTCCATTGACTTTACAGTGTCCCAAAACTTTTTGGAATTAGTGCTACAGGATGTTTGAAAAAGCTAGCCTTTGATTTCCTAACTGACTGTGTATATTGGTTCCTGACTTCACTGAAAAGTTGCATATCGCGGGGGCTATTCGATGCTAATTCAGTACGCCGCAGGATGTTTTTGTACTGGTCAAGGGCAGCCAGGTCTGGATGGATATAAGGGCTATATCTGTTCTTAGTTCTACATTATTTGAATGGGGCATGCTTATTTAAGATGGTGAGGAAAGCACTTTTAAAGAGCAACCAGGTATCGTCTACTGACGGGATGAGGTCAATATCCTTCCAGGATACCCGGGCCAGGTCGATTAGAAAGGCCTGCTCGCTGAAGTGTTTTACGGAGCGTTTGACAGTGATAATGGGTCGTTGTATGACCGCGTACCCATTACAGACGCAGGCAATGAGGCAGTGATAGCTGAGATTCTGGTTGAAGACAGCAGAAGTGTATTTATAGGGCAAGTTGGTCAAGATGATATCTATGAGGGTGCCCATGTTTGCAGATTTGGGGTTGTACCTGGTAGGTTCCTTGATAATTTGTGTGAGATTGAGGGCATCCAGTTTAGATTGTAGGGCGGCCGGGGTGTTAAGCATATCCCAGTTTAGGTCACCAAACAGTACGATCTCTGAAGATAGATGGGAGGCAATCAATTCACATATGGTGTCCAGGGCACAGCTGGGGGCTGAAGGGGGTCTATAACAAGTGGCAACAGTGAGAGACTTATTTCTGGAAAGGTGGATTTTTAAAAGTAGAAGCTCAAACTGTTTGGGTACAGACCTGGATAGTATGACAGAACTCTGCAGGCTATCTCTGCAGTAGATTGCAACTCCGCCCCATTTACATTTACATTTAAGTCATTTAGCAGACGCTCTTATCCAGAGCGAATTACAAATTGGTGCATTCACCTTATGACATCCAGCGGAACAGTCACTTTACAATAGTGCACTGCCCCCTTTGGCAGTTCTATCTTGACTGAAAATGTTGTAGTTGGGGATGGAAATCTCCAAATTTTTGTTGGCCTTCCTAAGCCAGGATTCTGACACGGCTAGGACAGGGCTGTTGCGGTGACCATATTACTGGCACACCAGCGGACATGAGTCATGAAGGCAGTCAATTACCATTTAGTCACGATAATTGCTGTAGGCTCATTTAAGCTCTGATGCCACTGATGGTCATTAGTAGCCTACCAAACTTGCTAACGGTCAGTTGCTAATGTCCTGTACTCAGGGCTCTATTGTCTCTCTAATTACTCTGACATCAATGCAAATGCAATCGAAAATCACATCAAATACTTCATTGGAGTCCATGACATCATGTTGCTCTACATTTCTATAGGCTATGCAATTGAGTGATGGCCGCTAAGAAAAAGAGGAGGATCCCATCCGCTTTCTACAGGCTAGGAATACTATATTTGTTTCTCAACTTTCCTAATATTAAGCACATTGCTTATCTATACAACAGTAGTATAGCTTTCCTGGCTGGCATGAAAATGGACTACAGGAAAGGGGATAACATGTATTTTTTTCCCTGCCCCTGTTTTGAGACAGGTGCATGATAATTGTACATTCTATATCAAAACAAATTTCACACAAAACTCTGTCATTGCCAACAAAGGGTATATAACAAAGTATTGAGATAAACTTTTGTTTTTGACCAAATACTTATTTTCCACCATAATTTGCAAATAAATTCACTAACCTTTTGAAAATCTTCATCAGATGACAGTATTAGTACATGTTAAACAATACATTTTTTTTCAATAATATGCCATTTATATCCATAAATCTCTGTTTACAATGACGACATTTCAAAAAATGCTACTCAAATGTCAGGAGAAATGATGATAGCTCCGACAGATAACGTCAGATAACAAGCAATAAACATGACTAAATATACATGTTCTACATATAGTTACAAAGATACACTTCTTCTTAATGCAACCGCTATATTACATTTATTTTTAACGTTACAGAATTCGTTCACTGGCTACACAATGAGACGGCGCTCAGATATTAGCAGTATGTCTCCTCTACGTTTGGAGTCCACAGAAACCCAAAATAACCACATAAATATTCCCTTACCTTTGATGTTCTTCGATCAGAAGACGTAGAAGGAGTCATACTTACCCAATACATTGTTTGGTTTCACATTGTGTGTCTCTGTATTAGCATATGCTAACAGCTTCAGCTGAAATGCACCCAAAATGACTTCTGGTCCCGCACTCTTGCGCATCAAAACTTCAAATTTACATATTATATGTCGACTAAACTGGTCAAACTATGTGCAGAATCGAGCTTTATGATGTTTTTAACATGTAAAACAATGATCAACGCGAACAGACAAACCGCCTTCAATTGGTGTTTCTTGGAAAAGATGGTGCCCCAAATCGGCCGCGCGCAATAGAGTGCATGTATTTGAAAGTGACCCGAACATTTTTGCCCGCCAAACGACGAGGGCTCGCGGGATTCTCACAATGAACGCGCCATTTGAAAGCAGGCATCGCGCTGAACACATACATACTGTTCCCAGATCGGTAGCTGCCTGGGAAGGGTGGGGGCGATGACGTCAAAGTTGACCCAACTTTTCTCTTGACAAGAGAGAGTTTGGGAGAAAGGCTGCCCTGAGAGTTCTGCTTTACATACAGACATAATTTAAACGGTTTTAGAAACTTTAGAGTGTTTTCTATTCAATAATAATTATTATATGCATATATTAGCAATTTTGGGGGAAAATATTTTCAGTTTACTATGGGCACGCACTTCCTCCAAAGGGGGCAGTATTGAGGCCTAGTCTTAAGAGGTTAACTAACCTCCAGACGAGCTTCAATGCCATACAACTCTCCTTCTGTGGCCTCCAACTGCTCTTAAATGCAAGTAAAACCAAATGCATGCTCTTCAACTGATCGCTGCCCGCACCTGCCCGCCCGTCCAGCATCACTACTATGGACGGTTCTGACTTAGAATATGTGGACAACTACAAATACTGAGGTGTCTGATTAGACTGTAAACTCTCCTTCCAGACTCACATTAAGCATCTCCAATCCAAAATTAAATCTAGAATCAGCTTCCTATTTCACAACAAAGCATCCTTCACTCATGCTGCCTAACATACCCTCGTAAAACTGACTATCCTACCAATCGTCGACTTCGGCGAGAACATTTACAAAATAGCCTCCAACACTCTACTCAACAAATTGGATGCAGTCTATCACAGTGCCATCCGTTTTGTCA
Organism: Oncorhynchus keta; assembly: GCF_023373465.1. Classification (NCBI taxonomy): domain Eukaryota; kingdom Metazoa; phylum Chordata; class Actinopteri; order Salmoniformes; family Salmonidae; genus Oncorhynchus; species Oncorhynchus keta. The sequence goes on from NC_068431.1 coordinate 17,011,384, forward strand.
CCAAAGCCCCATATACTACCCAACACTGCGACCTGTATGCTCTCGTTGGCTTCATACTCGTCGCCAAACCCACTGGCTCCAGGTCATCTACAAGTCTCTGCTAGGTAAAGCCCTGCCTTATCTCAGCTCACTGGTCACCATAGCAGCACCCACCCGTAGCACTCGCTCCAGCAGGTATATCTCACTGGTCACCCCCAAAGCCAAGTCTTCCTTTAGACGCCTCTCCTTCCAGTTCTCTGCTGACAATGACTGGAAAGAACTGCAAAAATCACTGAAGCTGGAGACTCTTAACTCCCTCACTAGCTTTAAGCACCAGCTGTCAGAGCAGCTCATAGATCACTGCACCTGTACATTGTTCATCTGTAAATAGCCCATCCAACTACCTCATCCCCATACTGTATTTATTTATTTATCTTGCTCCTTTGCACCCCAGTATCTCTACTTGCACATTCATCTTCTGCACATCTGTTACGCACGCCTCTATGAAGAGGGAACGCAACGCCCTGCTACAACTAAATTCTCCGTGAAGTGAAAAAGGTATGGACTGTAGGTGCAAGTAAGAATGACAACAGGCAGAATGTGGTACCGTTTACAAGGACTTTATTCCTTTACATGGTAATATGGGGAAAAGGGGCTGGACGGAACCAAAGCAAAGAAAGTAAATCTCAAAGCCCCCCCCCCCCTCTCCTATCTTACCTGCCTACCCACTACTTACCTAATTTAGCACCACCTGGTGCCCTAACCAAAATACAGGGGGTGGTCCGCCCAGGTCTTACCTAGTGTGCCTAGACAGCGAATATGCTACGGGTATATGTATGCCCGCGGGCCTCTTGCCTAAGCACTCCCTAGGTGCCTTCCCCTTCTCCCCCTGGGAACAAATGAAACAGAATATTAAACAATTTCACAAACAAACTAAGAAACAAAGGACATCAAATAAGCTCTAGCTGAGCAATAAACTCACAAAACATATCAACTCTCAGCAATGAACTCCCAGCAAAATCAACCTCTAGCAAAATCTATAGCAAAATCTCTGCAATGACCTCTCTGCAATGACCTCCCAGCAAATCTCTCTAGCAAAATCTCTGCAATGACCTCGCAGCAAAAATCTCTCCCTCCTGAACAGAACACTGGCTTTTATATAGCTTCTGAAGGAATGGGTAATTGGAGACAGCTGCGTCTTGACGAGGGGGCGGGGTCAGCTCTCCAATTAGCCATGGAGTCGACCAATCAGCTGCTTGAGGGATTTCAGGAAGCAATTTCCTGAAATAAACACATGCAAATACACAAACTACAACACATAAACTGGGGAATGTAACAGCATCTACCATTCCAGTGTTTAATTGCTATATTGTCTTTACTTCGCCACCATGGCCTATTTATTGCCTTATCCTACCTCATTTGCACACACTGTTTATAGACTTTTTTCTACTGTATTATTGACTGTATGTTTGTTTATTCCATGTGTAACTCTGCGTTGTTGTATGCTTTGCTTTATCTTGGCCAGGTCACAGTTGCAAATAAGAACTTGCTGTCAACTAGCCTACCTGGTTAAATAAAGGTGAAATAAAAAATAAAATAAAATAAAAACATTTTTAGCTAAACATTCTGATCTGTTGCGTCAGCCTCGTTGCGTAATATTCTAGTGGTTGTATTAATTTAGGATCTACTGCATCCCACAACTGTCCCAGACTATGTTTGTAATATTTATTTATTGCACAGAATAGAATAGGTTGACTTTTGTACTACTGGGGATAGTAGATTGACGTAGGCTATTTGTTAGGCCGACTCATCATGTTGGCAGACAAAAATGTATCGTGGACAGTTGTTCCAATATCTTCAATATGCACCTCAGAATTGGATAAGGACGTGCGCTGTTGCGTCCCCGATGTGTCTGTCTTCACTTGTAGCCTGTGAGAAAGACCCGATCACGTGATGGAGAGCCATGTGAGTGAGATGAGGTGCTTCGGGGCGGGCAGCATTTAGGGAGGAGGGTGGATTTTTTTAGGGTGCATTATGATGGCCACACAAAGGGGATGCCGCCGGAAATTTGAGGCATTATCAAGTGCTTCTCAAATTGTGAATGAGAGACTGTCGAAGTGTGTACAGCCTGCGCAAGAAAACAAAGCTTTTTTCATATCATCATTAGAGTCTCATCATACAGCCTTACAATGTGTTAAAAGTCAAAACATGTAGCCCAACGTTTGTAGAACAACTAAAGTTTCATTAATAACTCTAAATTAAGCATATAGGAGCACCTATTTTTTGGGAAACCGCTCAACACAGAATAGTCGCATGTGCGCACTCCCTCAAATAGATAGGAGAAAATATCCTTTCTATTTTATTCAGCTTTGTTCAAATGTATTCTTCATACTATAAAATAGTGTAAGATAATGCCACGGAATTCTAAGCAAATCTTGTCTGCTAAATGTTCTCGTGTAGCCCACAGACATGGCACAGCCCGATCGGGACCGAACATAAGGACAACTCATGGTATGCTATTCTGTTCTTCTGAAATAGACTACATTTTTTTCATATCACGTTTCTTTATACCTGTCTAAAATAAAGAATGGATTTATTGGGAAGGTGTAGGCTTTATTACATGGATTTCTTAGACTTTAAAAAAAATGTAGATATTCCAGAGGTCTGCATCAGTGTGTGGATCCAGGAGATGCTGAATGTGTTTATGTTGACTAACGGTCAATTGCCGTGAGGCCGACAGTTATTTGCTTGACAATCACCGGCTGACGAAATTTCGTGACCGCCACAGCGCTAGTCATGGAGACCCCCCCCCAGTCAAAATAAGTGCACTATGTAGGGAATAGGATGCCAATATAGGATGCAGGCCATGTCTGGGTCTCAGCTCCCACAGGGAGAAAATACTGCTCTGTATCTATCTATCTAGTCCTTAGAGTAAGCCACTCGAGTGAGTCACATGCTTTTACGGCTGAACACAGCCGTAGTTGAAGAGCAGCAGTCCCTGTAAGCACTGCAAATCAGGGAGGGTCCTGCCCATCTGCCTCTACAGCAGGGGGACACAGGCTCTGTTCCAATACATTACACATGCATCCTTCCCTCCTTCCTTCCTTGTAGTCATATGGGAATGGAACCCTGAAATATTCACTAATCCATTATGAAGGGTCCATTCCATGACCTATTACTTCAAGGAGGAAAGGATACATGTTTAAGGTATTGGACAAGGAAGATCGGAAGAAGGGTGAGTTTTGAAAGTATTAGAACAGGGCCACATACAGCTGTCCTGAACTCACCCTTGTTCAGGTTATCACAGGAAGGAAGCCACAGCAGTGTAATTCTGTATGTATCAATGTAGTGAGAAGGTAATGTACTTGTACATCCTGTGTCTGTTTCTCTCAACCACAGTCCTACAATGCAGTTGATGGTGGCTTGTGTTTGGGATATCTGATCGTGTATCTCTGTGTGTGTGTGTGTGTGTGTGTGTGTGTGTGTGTGTGTGTGTGTGTGTGTGTGTGTGTGTGTGTGTGTGTGTGTGTGTGTGTGTGTGTGTGTGTGTGTGTGTGTGTGTGTGTGTGTGTGTGTGTGTATCTCTCTGTGTGTGTGTCGAGAGGGAACTCTGGGGCTGAGGGAGCGTGAGAGGAAGTGTGAAAGAAAGAGAGGAAGTGTGAAAGAAAAAGACTCTGTGGTGTCGCGCTAACGAGCGCAGGTAAGAGGTGAGACACTGTGCCTCACACACACACACACACACACACACACACACACACACACACACACACACACACACACACACACACACACACACACACACACATACCACAGCTGAGCAAGCCCAGGAAGCGAGGAAATGAATCACACACTTCGAAAAGACGAATACCTTTGCGAACCTGACGGGGCAATCAAATTGAAGAGAGCAGAGAAGGAGAAGTGAGAGAGAGCAGAGAAGTGAGAGAGAGCAGAGAAGTGAGAGAGAGCAGAGAAGTGAGAGAGCGCAGAGAAGTAAGAGAGCGCAGAGAAGTAAGAGAGCGCAGAGAAGTGAGAGAGAGCAGAGAAGTGAGAGAGGGAGAGCAGAGAAGTGAGAGAGAGAGAGCAGAGAAGTGAGAGAGAGAGCAGAGAAGTGACAGAGAGCAGAGAAGTGAGAGGGCGCAGAAGTGAGAGAGAGAGAGAGAGAGCAGAGAAATGAGGGAGAAAAAGAGCAGAAGAAGTGCGAGAGAGAGCAGAGAAGTGTGAGAGAGAGCAGAGAAGTGTGAGAGAGAGCAGAGAAGTGAGAGAGAGCAGAGAAGTGAGAGGGCAGAGAAGAGAGAGATAGAGAGCAGAGACGTGAGGGAGAAAATGAGCAGAAGAAGTGAGTGAGAGAGCAGAGAAGTGACAGAGAGAGCAGAGAAGTGACAGAAAGAGAGAGCAGAGAAGAAGTGACAGAGAGAGCAGAGAAGTGACAGAGAGAGCAGAGAAGTGACAGAAAGAGAGAGCAGAGAAGAAGTGACAGAGAGCACAGAAGTGACAGAGAGAGCAGAGAAGTGACAGAGAGAGCAGAGAAGTGACAGAGAGAGCAGAGAAGTGACAGAGAGCAGAGAAGTGACAGAGAGAGCAGAGAAGTGACAGAGAGAGCAGAGAAGTGACAGAGAGAGCAGAGAAGTGACAGAGAAGTGACAGAGAGCAGAGAAGTGACAGAGAGAGCAGAGAAGTGACAGAGAGAGCAGAGAAGTGACAGAGAGCAGAGAAGTGAGAGAGCAGAGAAGAAGTGACAGAGAGAGCAGAGAAGTGACAGAGAGAGCAGAGAAGTGACAGAGCGCAGAGAAGTAAGAGAGCGCAGAGAAGTGAGAGAGAGCAGAGAAGTGAGAGAGGGAGAGCAGAGAAGTGAGAGAGAGAGAGCAGAGAAGTGAGAGCAGAGAAGTGACAGAGAGCAGAGAAGTGAGAGAGAGAGAGCAGAGAAATGAGGGAGAAAAAGAGCAGAAGAAGTGCGAGAGAGAGCAGAGAAGTGTGAGAGAGAGCAGAGAAGTGAGAGAGAGCAGAGAAGTGAGAGGGCAGAGAAGAGAGAGATAGAGAGCAGAGACGTGAGGGAGAAAATGAGCAGAAGAAGTGAGTGAGAGAGCAGAGAAGTGACAGAGAGAGCAGAGAAGTGACAGAAAGAGAGAGCAGAGAAGAAGTGACAGAGAGAGCAGAGAAGTGACAGAGAGAGCAGAGAAGTGACAGAGAGAGCAGAGAAGTGACAGAGAGAGCAGAGAAGTGACAGAAAGAGAGAGCAGAGAAGAAGTGACAGAGAGCACAGAAGTGACAGAGAGAGCAGAGAAGTGACAGAGAGAGCAGAGAAGTGACAGAGAGCAGAGAAGTGACAGAGAGAGCAGAGAAGTGACAGAGAGAGCAGAGAAGTGACAGAGAGCAGAGAAGTGACAGAGAGAGCAGAGAAGTGACAGAGAGCAGAGAAGTGAGAGAGCAGAGAAGAAGTGACAGAGAGAGCAGAGAAGTGACAGAGAGAGCAGAGAAGTGACAGAGAGCAGAGAGAGAGCAGAGCAGAGAAGAAGTGAGAGAGAGCAGAGAAGTGACAGAGAGAGCAGAGAAGTGACAGAGAGAGCAGAGAAGTGACAGAGAGAGCAGAGAAGTGACAGAAAGAGAGAGCAGAGAAGTGACAGAAAGAGAGAGCAGAGAAGTGACAGAAAGAGAGAGCAGAGAAGTGACAGAGAGAGCAGAGAAGTGACAGAAAGAGAGAGCAGAGAAGTGACAGAAAGAGAGAGCAGAGAAGAAGTGACAGAGAGAGCAGAGAAGTGACAGAGAGAGCAGAGAAGTGACAGAGAGAGCAGAGAAGTGACAGAAAGAGAGAGCAGAGAAGTGACAGAAAGAGAGAGCGGAGAAGAAGTGACAGAGAGAGCAGAGAAGTGACAGAGAGAGCAGATAAGTGACAGAGAGCAGAGAAGTGACAGAGAGAGCAGAGAAGAAGTGAGAGAGAGAGAGCAGAGAAGTGACAGACATAGAGAGAGAGAGCAGAGAAGTGAGAGAGCAGAAAATAAGTGACAGAGAGAGAGAGCAGAGAAAAGGAAGAAATGACAGAAAGAGAGAGCAGAGAAAATGAAGGAGAGAGAGAGAAATGCAACTGAACTGACAACAATATTTTCAAATGTCTCACCAAGTTGGACTGTTGCAGAGGATGAGTTTTTCACACAAATAGCCAACGTATCACTCATTAATATATACTCTATCCTATTCACAGTCACACACAAACACTTCCCGACACTGTGTTCAGGCACACACCCACACAACAGATGTTTAAAACAACATGGACAGATGGGTATACACACACCATGGGTAGCCTCAGTGTGAAACACAACCCACCGGGAGGACACAGTGGTACCACTCATGTCCTCTCATGCATGTCCGGCTCCTCCATGTTAGGGGAAGCATGAGGGAAGGAGGCCAGTGGTAGCTCCACACAGTACAGTACACCCCAGTGCCGCCACACTTCAGCCTATATTATAACCAACATGAGAGGAAGCCTGGCGTGCACTAAGCAGCGGGAGTGTGGTAAACCATGTCCCCCAACAATAAGGGCCTTCATGGAGGGGGGAGCCGCCAACCGCACAGCTGTAAATGCTGACTGAAGCCCCTCTGCGTTGTGGGACGGCAGCAGGGTGCACCTGCTACGTTTCTCTTTCTCGCTCTGTGTGTGTGCGTGTGCGTGTGTGTCCAAGTAGATGTTAGTGCAGTTTTATATTTACTGAAAGTGTGGTTGTGTGTGAGTGTGCATCCATATGTGTGAATACTTGCGCGTGTGTGTTGGTGTGTTTTCGGTGTCTACACACGAACTGGGATTAGAGATATTGAAGTTGTTGACTGAGGGATTTATTGGGTTTACTCAACCTGCCCACCAGGGATACCACACGCACTTCCCCCTTGCGGTGGTAGGACTGGTTCTGTTAAGTGAGGACGGTTTGTCAGTTTGTTCTGTCGGGTTATGGGGATGTTTCTCATTTTGGTCTGTCAGGTTATGGGATGTTTCTCATTTTGGTCTGTCAGGTTATGGAATGTTTCTCAGTTTGGTCTGTCAGGTTATGGAATGTTTCTCAGTTTGGTCTGTCAGGTTATGGGGATGTTTCTCATTTTGGTCTGTCAGGTTATGGGATGTTTCTCATTTTGGTCTGTCAGGTTATGGTGATGTTTCTCATTTTGGTCTGTCAGGTTATGGGATGTTTCTCATTTTGGTCTGTCAGGTATTGGGGATGTTTCTCAGTTTGGTATGTCAGGTTATGGAATGTTTCTCATTTTGGTCTGTCAGGTTATGGGATGTTTCTCAGTTTGGTATGTCAGGTTATGGGATGTTTCTCAGTTTGGTCTGTCAGGTTATGGGATGTTTCTCAGTTTGGTATGTCAGGTTATGGGATGTTTCTCATTTTGGTCTGTCAGGTTATGGGATGTTTCTCAGTTTGTTCTGTCAGGTTATGGGATGTTTCTCAGTTTGTTCTGTCAGGTTATGGAATGTTTCTCAGTTTGTTCTGTCAGGTTATGGGGATGTTTTGGTCTGTCAGGTATTGGGGATGTTTCTCAGTTTGGTCTGTCAGGTATTGGGGATGTTTCTCAGTTTGGTATGTCAGGTTATGGGATGTTTCTCAGTTTGGTATGTCAGGTTATGGGATGTTTCTCAGTTTGGTCTGTCAGGTTATGGGATGTTTCTCAGTTTGGTATGTCAGGTTATGGGATGTTTCTCATTTTGGTCTGTCAGGTTATGGGATGTTTCTCAGTTTGTTCTGTCAGGTTATGGGATGTTTCTCAGTTTGTTCTGTCAGGTTATGGAATGTTTCTCAGTTTGTTCTGTCAGGTTATGGGGATGTTTCTCAGTTTGGTCTGTCAGGTATTGGGGATGTTTCTCAGTTTGGTCTGTCAGGTATTGGGGATGTTTCTCAGTTTGGTATGTCAGGTTATGGGATGTTTCTCAGTTTGTTCTGTCAGGTTATGGGAATGTTTCTCAGTTTGGTCTGTCAGGTTATGGGGATGTTTCTCAGTTTGGTCTGTCAGGTATTGGGGATGTTTCTCAGTTTGGTATGTCAGGTTATGGGATGTTTCTCAGTTTGGTCTGTCAGGTTATGGGGATGTTTCTCAGTTTGGTCTGTCAGGTATTGTGGATGTTTCTCAGTTTGGTCTGTCAGGTATTGGGGATGTTTCTCAGTTTGGTATGTCAGGTTATGGGATGTTTCTCAGTTTGGTATGTCAGGTTATGGGGATGTTTCTCAGTTTGTTCTGTCAGGTTATGGGATGTTTCTCAGTTTGGTATGTCAGGTTATGGGGATGTTTCTCAGTTTGGTATGTCAGGTTATGGGATGTTTCTCAGTTTGTTCTGTCAGGTTATGGGGATGTTTCTCAGTTTGGTATGTCAGGTTATGGGATGTTTCTCAGTTTGGTATGTCAGGTTATGGGGATGTTTCTCAGTTTGGTATGTCAGGTTATGGGATGTTTCTCAGTTTGGTCTGTCAGGTTATGGGATGTTTCTCATTTTGGTCTGTCAGGTTATGGGATGTTTCTCATTTTGGTATGTCAGGTTATGGGATGTTTCTCAGTTTGGTATGTCAGGTTATGGGATGTTTCTCAGTTTGGTATGTCAGGTTATGGGGATGTTTCTCAGTTTGTTCTGTCAGGTTATGGGATGTTTCTCAGTTTGTTCTGTCAGGTTATGGGGATGTTTCTCAGTTTGGTATGTCAGGTTATGGGATGTTTCTCAGTTTGGTATGTCAGGTTATGGGGATGTTTCTCAGTTTGGTATGTCAGGTTATGGGATGTTTCTCAGTTTGGTCTGTCAGGTTATGGGATGTTTCTCATTTTGTTCTGTCAGGTTATGGGGATGTTTCTCAGTTTGGTATGTCAGGTTATGGGATGTTTCTCAGTTTGGTATGTCAGGTTATGGGATGTTTCTCAGTTTGGTATGTCAGGTTATGGGGATGTTTCTCAGTTTGTTCTGTCAGGTTATGGGATGTTTCTCAGTTTGGTATGTCAGGTTATGGGGATGTTTCTCAGTTTGGTATGTCAGGTTATGGGATGTTTCTCAGTTTGTTCTGTCAGGTTATGGGGATGTTTCTCAGTTTGGTATGTCAGGTTATGGGATGTTTCTCAGTTTGGTATGTCAGGTTATGGGGATGTTTCTCAGTTTGGTATGTCAGGTTATGGGGATGTTTCTCAGTTTGTTCTGTCAGGTTATGGGATGTTTCTCAGTTTGTTATGTCAGGTTATGGGGATGTTTCTCAGTTTGGTATGTCAGGTTATGGGATGTTTCTCAGTTTGGTCTGTCAGGTTATGGGATGTTTCTCAGTTTGGTCTGTCAGGTTATGGGATGTTTCTCATTTTGGTCTGTCAGGTTATGGGATGTTTCTCATTTTGGTCTGTCAGGTTATGGGGATGTTTCTCATTTTGGTCTGTCAGGTTATGGGATGTTTCTCAGTTTGTTCTGTCAGGTTATGGGATGTTTCTCATTTTGGTCCGTCAGGTTATGGAATGTTTCTCAGTTTGTTCTGTCAGGTTATGGGATGTTTCTCAGTTTGGTCTGTCAGGTTATGGAATGTTTCTCAGTTTGGTATGTCAGGTTATGGGATGTTTCTCAGTTTGGTATGTCAGGTTATGGGATGTTTCTCAGTTTGGTCTGTCAGGTTATGGGATGTTTCTCAGTTTGGTATGTCAGGTATGGGATGTTTCTCATTTTGGTCTGTCAGGTTATGGAATGTTTCTCAGTTTGTTCTGTCAGGTTATGGGGATGTTTCTCAGTTTGGTCTGTCAGGTATTGGGGATGTTTCTCAGTTTGGTCTGTCAGGTATTGGGGATGTTTCTCAGTTTGGTATGTCAGGTTATGGGATGTTTCTCAGTTTGGTATGTCAGGTTATGGGATGTTTCTCAGTTTGGTCTGTCAGGTTATGGGATGTTTCTCAGTTTGGTATGTCAGGTTATGGGATGTTTCTCATTTTGGTCTGTCAGGTTATGGGATGTTTCTCAGTTTGTTCTGTCAGGTTATGGGATGTTTCTCAGTTTGTTCTGTCAGGTTATGGAATGTTTCTCAGTTTGTTCTGTCAGGTTATGGGGATGTTTCTCAGTTTGGTCTGTCAGGTATTGGGGATGTTTCTCAGTTTGGTCTGTCAGGTATTGGGGATGTTTCTCAGTTTGGTATGTCAGGTTATGGGATGTTTCTCAGTTTGTTCTGTCAGGTTATGGGAATGTTTCTCAGTTTGGTCTGTCAGGTTATGGGGATGTTTCTCAGTTTGGTCTGTCAGGTATTGGGGATGTTTCTCAGTTTGGTATGTCAGGTTATGGGATGTTTCTCAGTTTGGTCTGTCAGGTTATGGGGATGTTTCTCAGTTTGGTCTGTCAGGTTATTGTGGATGTTTCTCAGTTTGGTCTGTCAGGTATTGGGGATGTTTCTCAGTTTGGTATGTCAGGTTATGGGATGTTTCTCAGTTTGGTATGTCAGGTTATGGGGATGTTTCTCAGTTTGTTCTGTCAGGTTATGGGATGTTTCTCAGTTTGGTAGTTTGGTATGTCAGGTTATGGGGATGTTTCTCAGTTTGGTATGTCAGGTTATGGGATGTTTCTCAGTTTGTTCTGTCAGGTTATGGGGATGTTTCTCAGTTTGGTATGTCAGGTTATGGGATGTTTCTCAGTTTGGTATGTCAGGTTATGGGGATGTTTCTCAGTTTGTTCTGTCAGGTTATGGGATGTTTCTCAGTTTGGTATGTCAGGTTATGGGGATGTTTCTCAGTTTGGTATGTCAGGTTATGGGATGTTTCTCAGTTTGGTATGTCAGGTTATGGGATGTTTCTCAGTTTGGTATGTCAGGTTATGGAATGTTTCTCAGTTTGTTCTGTCAGGTTATGGGGATGTTTCTCAGTTTGGTATGTCAGGTTATGGGATGTTTCTCAGTTTGGTATGTCAGGTTATGGGATGTTTCTCAGTTTGGTCTGTCAGGTTATGGAATGTTTCTCAGTTTGTTCTGTCAGGTTATGGAATGTTTCTCAGTTTGTTCTGTCAGGTTATGGGATGTTTCTCAGTTTGTTCTGTCAGTTTATGGGATGTTTCTCAGTTTGGTATGTCAGGTTATGGAATGTTTCTCAGTTTGTTCTGTCAGGTTATGGAATGTTTCTCAGTTTGTTCTGTCAGGTTATGGGATGTTTCTCAGTTTGTTCTGTCAGGTTATGGGATGTTTCTCAGTTTGTTCTGTCAGGTTATGGGATGTTTCTCAGTTTGTATGTCAGGTTATGGAATGTTTCTCAGTTTGTTCTGTCAGGTTATGGGATGTTTCTCAGTTTGTTCTGTCAGGTTATGGGATGTTTCTCAGTTTGTTCTGTCAGGTTATCAAATCAAATCAAATCAAATCAAATGTATTTATATAGTTTCGTACATCAGCTGATATCTCAAAGTGCTGTACAGAAACCCAGCCTAAAACCCCAAACAGCAAACAATGCAGGTGTAAAAGCACGGTGGCTAGGAAAAACTCCCTAGAAAGGCCAAAACCTAGGAAGAAACCTAGAGAGGAACCGTCAGGCTTGGGGTGGCCAGTCCTCTTCTGGCTGTGCCGGGTAGAGATTATAACAGAACATGACCAAGATGTTCAAATGTTCATAAATGACCAGCATGGGAATAATAATAAGGCAGAACAGTTGAAACTGGAGCAGCAGCACAGTCAGGTGGACTGGGGACAGCAAGGAGCCTTCATGTCAGGTAGTCCTGGGGCACGGTCCTAGGGCTCAGGTCAGTTGAAACTGGAGCAGGAGCATGGCCAGGTGGACTGGGGACAGCAAGGAGTCCTCATGTCAGGTAGTTGGGACATGGTCCTAGGGCTCAGGTCCTCCGAGAGAGAAAGTTAGGAGAGAATTAGAGAACGCACACTTGATTCACACAGGACACCGAATAGGACAGGAGAAGTTTCCAGATATAACAAACTGACCCTAGGACACATAAACTACTGCAGCATAAATACTGGAGGCTGAGACAGGAGGGGTCAGGAGACACTGTGGCCCCATCCGAGGACACCCCGGACAGGGCCAAACAGGAAGGATATAACCCCACCCACTTTGCCAAAGCACATCCCCCACACCACTAGAGGGATATCTTCAACCACCAACTTATCATCCTGTCAGGTTATGGGATGTTTCTCAGTTTGTTCTGTCAGGTTATGGGATGTTTCTCAGTTTGGTATGTCAGGTTATGGAATGTTTCTCAGTTTATTCTGTCAGGTTATGGGATGTTTCTCAGTTTGTTCTGTCAGGTTATGGAATGTTTCTCAGTTTGTTCTGTCAGGTTATGGAATGTTTCTCAGTTTGTTCTGTCAGGTTATGGGATGTTTCTCAGTTTGGTATGTCAGGTTATGGAATGTTTCTCAGTTTGGTCTGTCAGGTTATGGAATGTTTCTCAGTTTGGTCTGTCAGGTTATGGAATGTTTCTCAGTTTGTTCTGTCAGGTTATGGGATGTTTCTCAGTTTGTTGTGTCAGGTTATGGGGATGTTTCTCAGTTTGTTCTGTCAGGTTATGGAATGTTTCTCAGTTTGGTCTGTCAGGTATTGGGGATGTTTCTCAGTTTGGTATGTCAGGTTATGGAATGTTTCTCAGTTTGTTCTGTCAGGTTATGGGATGTTTCTCAGTTTGGTATGTCAGGTTATGGGGATGTTTCTCAGTTTGTTCTGTCAGGTTATGGGGATGTTTCTCAGTTTGTTCTGTCAGGTTATGGGATGTTTCTCAGTTTGTTCTGTCAGGTTATGGGGATGTTTCTCAGTTTGTTCTGTCAGGTTATGGAATGTTTCTCAGTTTGGTCTGTCAGGTATTTGGGGATGTTTCTCAGTTTGGTATGTCAGGTTATGGAATGTTTCTCAGTTTGTTCTGTCAGGTTATGGGATGTTTCTCAGTTTGGTATGTCAGGTTATGGAATGTTTCTCAGTTTGTTCTGTCAGGTTATGGGATGTTTCTCAGTTTCTTCTGTCAGGTTATGGGGATGTTTCTCAGTTTGGTATGTCAGGTTATGGGATGTTTCTCAGTTTGGTATGTCAGGTTATGGGATGTTTCTCAGTTTGGTATGTCAGGTTATGGGATGTTTCTCAGTTTGGTATGTCAGGTTATGGGATGTTTCTCAGTTTGGTATGTCAGGTTATGGGATGTTTCTCAGTTTGGTATGTCAGGTTATGGAATGTTTCTCAGTTTGTTCTGTCAGGTTATGGGGATGTTTCTCAGTTTGTTCTGTCAGGTTATGGGATGTTTCTCAGTTTGGTATGTCAGGTTATGGAATGTTTCTCAGTTTGTTCTGTCAGGTTATGGGGATGTTTCTCAGTTTGTTCTGTCAGGTTATGGGATGTTTCTCAGTTTGGTATGTCAGGTTATGGTATGTTTCTCAGTTTGTTCTGTCAGGTTATGGGATGTTTCTCAGTTTGTTCTGTCAGGTTATGGGATGTTTCTCAGTTTGGTATGTCAGGTTATGGAATGTTTCTCAGTTTGTTCTGTCAGGTTATGGGATGTTTCTCAGTTTGTTCTGTCAGGTTATGGAATGTTTCTCAGTTTGTTCTGTCAGGTTATGGAATGTTTCTCAGTTTGTTCTGTCAGGTTATGGGATGTTTCTCAGTTTGGTATGTCAGGTTATGGAATGTTTCTCAGTTTGGTCTGTCAGGTTATGGGATGTTTCTCAGTTTGGTATGTCAGGTTATGGGATGTTTCTCAGTTTGGTCTGTCAGGTTATGGGGATGTTTCTCAGTTTGTATGTCAGGTTATGGGATGTTTCTCAGTTTGGTATGTCAGGTTATGGGATGTTTCTCAGTTTGGTATGTCAGGTTATGGAATGTTTCTCAGTTTGTTCTGTCAGGTTATGGGGATGTTTCTCAGTTTGGTATGTCAGGTTATGGGATGTTTCTCAGTTTGTTCTGTCAGGTTATGGGATGTTTCTCAGTTTGGTCTGTCAGGTTATGGAATGTTTCTCAGTTTGTTCTGTCAGGTTATGGAATGTTTCTCAGTTTGTTCTGTCAGGTTATGGGATGTTTCTCAGTTTGTTCTGTCAGTTTATGAGATGTTTCTCAGTTTGGTATGTCAGGTTATGGAATGTTTCTCAGTTTGTTCTGTCAGGTTATGGAATGTTTCTCAGTTTGTTCTGTCAGGTTATGGGATGTTTCTCAGTTTGTTCTGTCAGGTTATGGGATGTTTCTCAGTTTGTTCTGTCAGGTTATGGGATGTTTCTCAGTTTGTTCTGTCAGGTTATGGGATGTTTCTCAGTTTGGTATGTCAGGTTATGGAATGTTTCTCAGTTTGTTCTGTCAGGTTATGGGATGTTTCTCAGTTTGTTCTGTCAGGTTATGGGATGTTTCTCAGTTTGTTCTGTCAGGTTATGGGATGTTTCTCAGTTTGTTCTGTCAGGTTATGGGATGTTTCTCAGTTTGGTATGTCAGGTTATGGAATGTTTCTCAGTTTATTCTGTCAGGTTATGGGATGTTTCTCAGTTTGTTCTGTCAGGTTATGGAATGTTTCTCAGTTTGTTCTGTCAGGTTATGGAATGTTTCTCAGTTTGTTCTGTCAGGTTATGGGATGTTTCTCAGTTTGGTATGTCAGGTTATGGAATGTTTCTCAGTTTGGTCTGTCAGGTTATGGAATGTTTCTCAGTTTGTTCTGTCAGGTTATGGGATGTTTCTCAGTTTGGTATGTCAGGTTATGGGGATGTTTCTCAGTTTGTTCTGTCAGGTTATGGGGATGTTTCTCAGTTTGTTCTGTCAGGTTATGGGATGTTTCTCAGTTTGTTCTGTCAGGTTATGGGGATGTTTCTCAGTTTGTTCTGTCAGGTTATGGAATGTTTCTCAGTTTGGTCTGTCAGGTATTGGGGATGTTTCTCAGTTTGGTATGTCAGGTTATGGAATGTTTCTCAGTTTGTTCTGTCAGGTTATGGGATGTTTCTCAGTTTGGTATGTCAGGTTATGGAATGTTTCTCAGTTTGTTCTGTCAGGTTATGGGATGTTTCTCAGTTTGTTCTGTCAGGTTATGGGGATGTTTCTCAGTTTGGTATGTCAGGTTATGGGATGTTTCTCAGTTTGGTATGTCAGGTTATGGGATGTTTCTCAGTTTGGTATGTCAGGTTATGGGATGTTTCTCAGTTTGGTATGTCAGGTTATGGGATGTTTCTCAGTTTGGTATGTCAGGTTATGGGATGTTTCTCAGTTTGGTATGTCAGGTTATGGAATGTTTCTCAGTTTGTTCTGTCAGGTTATGGGGATGTTTCTCAGTTTGTTCTGTCAGGTTATGGGATGTTTCTCAGTTTGGTATGTCAGGTTATGGAATGTTTCTCAGTTTGTTCTGTCAGGTTATGGGGATGTTTCTCAGTTTGTTCTGTCAGGTTATGGGATGTTTCTCAGTTTGGTATGTCAGGTTATGGTATGTTTCTCAGTTTGTTCTGTCAGGTTATGGGATGTTTCTCAGTTTGTTCTGTCAGGTTATGGGATGTTTCTCAGTTTGGTATGTCAGGTTATGGAATGTTTCTCAGTTTGTTCTGTCAGGTTATGGGATGTTTCTCAGTTTGTTCTGTCAGGTTATGGAATGTTTCTCAGTTTGTTCTGTCAGGTTATGGAATGTTTCTCAGTTTGTTCTGTCAGGTTATGGGATGTTTCTCAGTTTGGTATGTCAGGTTATGGAATGTTTCTCAGTTTGGTCTGTCAGGTTATGGGATGTTTCTCAGTTTGGTATGTCAGGTTATGGGATGTTTCTCAGTTTGGTCTGTCAGGTTATGGGGATGTTTCTCAGTTTGGTCTGTCAGGTTATGGGATGTTTCTCAGTTTGGTATGTCAGGTTATGGGATGTTTCTCAGTTTGGTATGTCAGGTTATGGAATGTTTCTCAGTTTGTTCTGTCAGGTTATGGGGATGTTTCTCAGTTTGGTATGTCAGGTTATGGGATGTTTCTCAGTTTGTTCTGTCAGGTTATGGGATGTTTCTCAGTTTGGTCTGTCAGGTTATGGAATGTTTCTCAGTTTGTTCTGTCAGGTTATGGAATGTTTCTCAGTTTGTTCTGTCAGGTTATGGGATGTTTCTCAGTTTGTTCTGTCAGTTTATGAGATGTTTCTCAGTTTGGTATGTCAGGTTATGGAATGTTTCTCAGTTTGTTCTGTCAGGTTATGGAATGTTTCTCAGTTTGTTCTGTCAGGTTATGGGATGTTTCTCAGTTTGTTCTGTCAGGTTATGGGATGTTTCTCAGTTTGTTCTGTCAGGTTATGGGATGTTTCTCAGTTTGTTCTGTCAGGTTATGGGATGTTTCTCAGTTTGGTATGTCAGGTTATGGAATGTTTCTCAGTTTGTTCTGTCAGGTTATGGGATGTTTCTCAGTTTGTTCTGTCAGGTTATGGGATGTTTCTCAGTTTGTTCTGTCAGGTTATGGGATGTTTCTCAGTTTGTTCTGTCAGGTTATGGGATGTTTCTCAGTTTGTTCTGTCAGGTTATGGGATGTTTCTCAGTTTATTCTGTCAGGTTATGGGATGTTTCTCAGTTTGTTCTGTCAGGTTATGGTCAGGTTAATGTTTCTCAGTTTGTTCTGTCAGGTTATGGAATGTTTCTCAGTTTGTTCTGTCAGGTTATGGGATGTTTCTCAGTTTGGTATGTCAGGTTATGGAATGTTTCTCAGTTTGGTCTGTCAGGTTATGGAATGTTTCTCAGTTTGGTCTGTCAGGTTATGGAATGTTTCTCAGTTTGTTCTGTCAGGTTATGGGATGTTTCTCAGTTTGTTCTGTCAGGTTATGGGATGTTTCTCAGTTTGTTCTGTCAGGTTATGGAATGTTTCTCAGTTTGGTCTGTCAGGTATTGGGGATGTTTCTCAGTTTGGTATGTCAGGTTATGGAATGTTTCTCAGTTTGTTCTGTCAGGTTATGGGATGTTTCTCAGTTTGGTATGTCAGGTTATGGGGATGTTTCTCAGTTTGTTCTGTCAGGTTATGGGGATGTTTCTCAGTTTGTTCTGTCAGGTTATGGGATGTTTCTCAGTTTGTTCTGTCAGGTTATGGGGATGTTTCTCAGTTTGTTCTGTCAGGTTATGGAATGTTTCTCAGTTTGGTCTGTCAGGTATTGGGGATGTTTCTCAGTTTGGTATGTCAGGTTATGGAATGTTTCTCAGTTTGTTCTGTCAGGTTATGGGATGTTTCTCAGTTTGGTATGTCAGGTTATGGAATGTTTCTCAGTTTGTTCTGTCAGGTTATGGGATGTTTCTCAGTTTGTTCTGTCAGGTTATGGGGATGTTTCTCAGTTTTATGTCAGGTTATGGGATGTTTTCAGTTTGGTATGTCAGGTTATGGGATGTTTCTCAGTTTGGTATGTCAGGTTATGGGATGTTTCTCAGTTTGGTATGTCAGGTTATGGGATGTTTCTCAGTTTGGTATGTCAGGTTATGGGATGTTTCTCAGTTTGGTATGTCAGGTTATGGAATGTTTCTCAGTTTGTTCTGTCAGGTTATGGGGATGTTTCTCAGTTTGTTCTGTCAGGTTATGGGATGTTTCTCAGTTTGGTATGTCAGGTTATGGAATGTTTCTCAGTTTGTTCTGTCAGGTTATGGGGATGTTTCTCAGTTTGTTCTGTCAGGTTATGGGATGTTTCTCAGTTTGGTATGTCAGGTTATGGTATGTTTCTCAGTTTGTTCTGTCAGGTTATGGGATGTTTCTCAGTTTGTTCTGTCAGGTTATGGGATGTTTCTCAGTTTGGTATGTCAGGTTATGGAATGTTTCTCAGTTTGTTCTGTCAGGTTATGGGATGTTTCTCAGTTTGTTCTGTCAGGTTATGGAATGTTTCTCAGTTTGTTCTGTCAGGTTATGGAATGTTTCTCAGTTTGTTCTGTCAGGTTATGGGATGTTTCTCAGTTTGGTATGTCAGGTTATGGAATGTTTCTCAGTTTGGTCTGTCAGGTTATGGGATGTTTCTCAGTTTGGTATGTCAGGTTATGGGATGTTTCTCAGTTTGGTCTGTCAGGTTATGGGATGTTTCTCAGTTTGGTATGTCAGGTTATGGGATGTTTCTCATTTTGGTCTGTCAGGTTATGGGATGTTTCTCAGTTTGTTCTGTCAGGTTATGGGGATGTTTCTCAGTTTGTTCTGTCAGGTTATGGAATGTTTCTCAGTTTGTCCTGTCAGGTTATGGGGATGTTTCTCAGTTTGGTCTGTCAGGTATTGGGGATGTTTCTCAGTTTCGTCTGTCAGGTTATGGGGATGTTTCTCAGTTTGTTCTGTCAGGTTATGGGGATGTTTCTCAGTTTGGTCTGTCAGGTATTGGGGATGTTTCTCAGTTTGGTCTGTCAGGTATTGGGGATGTTTCTCAGTTTGGTATGTCAGGTTATGGGATGTTTCTCAGTTTGTTCTGTCAGGTTATGGGAATGTTTCTCAGTTTGGTCTGTCAGGTTATGGGGATGTTTCTCAGTTTGGTCTGTCAGGTATTGGGGATGTTTCTCAGTTTGGTATGTCAGGTTATGGGATGTTTCTCAGTTTGGTCTGTCAGGTTATGGGGATGTTTCTCAGTTTGGTCTGTCAGGTATTGTGATGTTTCTCAGTTTGGTCTGTCAGGTATTGGGGATGTTTCTCAGTTTGGTATGTCAGGTTATGGGATGTTTCTCAGTTTGGTCTGTCAGGTTATGGGGATGTTTCTCAGTTTGGTCTGTCAGGTTATGGGGATCAGTTTGGTATGTCAGGTTTGGGATGTTTCTCAGTTTGGTCTGTCAGGTTATGGAATGTTTCTCAGTTTGTCTGTCAGGTTATGGGATGTTTCTCAGTTTGGTCTGTCAGGTTATGGGATGTTTCTCAGTTTGGTCTGTCAGGTTATGGAATGTTTTCAGTTTGGTCTGTCAGGTTATGGGATGTTTCTCAGTTTGGTCTGTCAGGTTATGGGATGTTTCTCAGTTTGTTCTGTCAGGTTATGGGATGTTTCTCAGTTTGTTCTGTCAGGTTATGGGATGTTTCTCAGTTTGGTATGTCAGGTTATGGAATGTTTCTCAGTTTGGTCTGTCAGGTTATGGGATGTTTCTCAGTTTGGTATGTCAGGTTATGGGGATGTTTCTCAGTTTGTTCTGTCAGGTTATGGGATGTTTCTCAGTTTGTTCTGTCAGGTTATGGAATGTTTCTCAGTTTGTTCTGTCAGGTTATGGGATGTTTCTCAGTTTGTTCTGTCAGGTTATGGGATGTTTCTCAGTTTGTTCTGTCAGGTTATGGGATGTTTCTCAGTTTGTTCTGTCAGGTTATGGGATGTTTCTCAGTTTGGTATGTCAGGTTATGGAATGTTTCTCAGTTTGTTCTGTCAGGTTATGGGATGTTTCTCAGTTTGTTCTGTCAGGTTATGGGATGTTTCTCAGTTTGTTCTGTCAGGTTATGGGATGTTTCTCAGTTTGTTCTGTCAGGTTATGGGATGTTTCTCAGTTTGGTATGTCAGGTTATGGAATGTTTCTCAGTTTGTTCTGTCAGGTTATGGGATGTTTCTCAGTTTGTTCTGTCAGGTTATGGAATGTTTCTCAGTTTGTTCTGTCAGGTTATGGGTTTCTCAGTTTGTTCTGTCAGGTTATGGAATGTTTCTCAGTTTGTTCTGTCAGGTTATGGGATGTTTCTCAGTTTGTTCTGTCAGGTTATGGGATGTTTCTCAGTTTGTTTCAGGTTATGGAATGTTTCTCAGTTTGTTCTGTCAGGTTATGGAATGTTTCTCAGTTTGGTCTGTCAGGTTATGGGGATGTTTCTCAGTTTGGTATGTCAGGTTATGGGATGTTTCTCAGTTTGGTATGTCAGGTTATGGGATGTTTCTCAGTTTGTATGTCAGGTTATGGAATGTTTCTCAGTTTGTTCTGTCAGGTTATGGGATGTTTCTCAGTTTGTTCTGTCAGGTTATGGGATGTTTCTCAGTTTGTTCTGTCAGGTTATGGGGATGTTTCTCAGTTTGTTCTGTCAGGTTATGGGGATGTTTCTCAGTTTGGTCTGTCAGGTTATGGGATGTTTCTCAGTTTGGTATGTCAGGTTATGGGGATGTTTCTCAGTTTGGTATGTCAGGTTATGGAATGTTTCTCAGTTTGGTCTGTCAGGTTATGGGGATGTTTCTCAGTTTGGTCTGTCAGGTTATGGGGATGTTTCTCAGTTTGGTATGTCAGGTTATGGGATGTTTCTCAGTTTGGTCTGTCAGGTTATGGAATGTTTCTCAGTTTGGTCTGTCAGGTTATGGGGATGTTTCTCAGTTTGGTCTGTCAGGTTATGGAATGTTTCTCAGTTTGGTCTGTCAGGTTATGGATGTTTCTCAGTTTGGTCTGTCAGGTTATGGGATGTTTCTCAGTTTGGTATGTCAGGTTATGGGATGTTTCTCAGTTTGTTCTGTCAGGTTATGGGGATGTTTCTCAGTTTGTTCTGTCAGGTTATGGAATGTTTCTCAGTTTGGTATGTCAGGTTATGGAATGTTTCTCAGTTTGGTCTGTCAGGTTATGGGATGTTTCTCAGTTTGGTATGTCAGGTTATGGGGATGTTTCTCAGTTTGTTCTGTCAGGTTATGGGATGTTTCTCAGTTTGTTCTGTCAGGTTATGGAATGTTTCTCAGTTTGTTCTGTCAGGTTATGGGATGTTTCTCAGTTTGTTCTGTCAGGTTATGGGATGTTTCTCAGTTTGTTCTGTCAGGTTATGGGATGTTTCTCAGTTTGTTCTGTCAGGTTATGGGATGTTTCTCAGTTTGGTATGTCAGGTTATGGAATGTTTCTCAGTTTGTTCTGTCAGGTTATGGGATGTTTCTCAGTTTGTTCTGTCAGGTTATGGGATGTTTCTCAGTTTGTTCTGTCAGGTTATGGGATGTTTCTCAGTTTGTTCTGTCAGGTTATGGGATGTTTCTCAGTTTGGTATTCAGGTTATGGAATGTTTCTCAGTTTGTTCTGTCAGGTTATGGGATGTTTCTCAGTTTGTTCTGTCAGGTTATGGAATGTTTCTCAGTTTGTTCTGTCAGGTTATGGAATGTTTCTCAGTTTGTTCTGTCAGGTTATGGGATGTTTCTCAGTTTGGTATGTCAGGTTATGGAATGTTTCTCAGTTTGGTGTGTCAGGTTATGGAATGTTTCTCAGTTTGGTCTGTCAGGTTATGGAATGTTTCTCAGTTTGTTCTGTCAGGTTATGGGATGTTTCTCAGTTTGTTCTGTCAGGTTATGGGGATGTTTCTCAGTTTGTTCTGTCAGGTTATGGAATGTTTCTCAGTTTGGTCTGTCAGGTATTGGGGATGTTTCTCAGTTTGGTATGTCAGGTTATGGAATGTTTCTCAGTTTGTTCTGTCAGGTTATGGGATGTTTCTCAGTTTGTTCTGTCAGGTTATGGGGATGTTTCTCAGTTTGTTCTGTCAGGTTATGGAATGTTTCTCAGTTTGGTCTGTCAGGTATTGGGGATGTTTCTCAGTTTGGTATGTCAGGTTATGGAATGTTTCTCCGTTTGTTCTGTCAGGTTATGGGGATGTTTCTCAGTTTGTTCTGTCAGGTTATGGGATGTTTCTCAGTTTGTTCTGTCAGGTTATGGGGATGTTTCTCAGTTTGTTCTGTCAGGTTATGGAATGTTTCTCAGTTTGGTCTGTCAGGTATTGGGGATGTTTCTCAGTTTGGTATGTCAGGTTATGGAATGTTTCTCAGTTTGTTCTGTCAGGTTATGGGATGTTTCTCAGTTTGGTATGTCAGGTTATGGAATGTTTCTCAGTTTGTTCTGTCAGGTTATGGGATGTTTCTCAGTTTCTTCTGTCAGGTTATGGGGATGTTTCTCAGTTTGTTATGTCAGGTTATGGGATGTTTCTCAGTTTGGTATGTCAGGTTATGGGATGTTTCTCAGTTTGGTATGTCAGGTTATGGGATGTTTCTCAGTTTGGTATGTCAGGTTATGGGATGTTTCTCAGTTTGGTATGTCAGGTTATGGGATGTTTCTCAGTTTGGTATGTCAGGTTATGGAATGTTTCTCAGTTTGTTCTGTCAGGTTATGGGGATGTTTCTCAGTTTGTTCTGTCAGGTTATGGGATGTTTCTCAGTTTGGTATGTCAGGTTATGGAATGTTTCTCAGTTTGTTCTGTCAGGTTATGGGGATGTTTCTCAGTTTGTTCTGTCAGGTTATGGGATGTTTCTCAGTTTGGTATGTCAGGTTATGGGATGTTTCTCAGTTTGTTCTGTCAGGTTATGGGATGTTTCTCAGTTTGTTCTGTCAGGTTATGGGATGTTTCTCAGTTTGGTATGTCAGGTTATGGAATGTTTCTCAGTTTGTTCTGTCAGGTTATGGGATGTTTCTCAGTTTGGTATGTCAGGTTATGGAATGTTTCTCAGTTTGGTCTGTCAGGTTATGGAATGTTTCTCAGTTTGGTCTGTCAGGTTATGGAATGTTTCTCAGTTTGTTCTGTCAGGTTATGGGATGTTTCTCAGTTTGTTCTGTCAGGTTATGGGGATGTTTCTCAGTTTGTTCTGTCAGGTTATGGAATGTTTCTCAGTTTGGTCTGTCAGGTATTGGGGATGTTTCTCAGTTTGGTATGTCAGGTTATGGAATGTTTCTCAGTTTGTTCTGTCAGGTTATGGGATGTTTCTCAGTTTGGTATGTCAGGTTATGGGGATGTTTCTCAGTTTGTTCTGTCAGGTTATGGGGATGTTTCTCAGTTTGTTCTGTCAGGTTATGGGATGTTTCTCAGTTTGTTCTGTCAGGTTATGGGGATGTTTCTCAGTTTGTTCTGTCAGGTTATGGAATGTTTTTCAGTTTGGTCTGTCAGGTATTGGGGATGTTTCTCAGTTTGGTATGTCAGGTTATGGAATGTTTCTCAGTTTTTTCTGTCAGGTTATGGGATGTTTCTCAGTTTGGTATGTCAGGTTATGGAATGTTTCTCAGTTTGTTCTGTCAGGTTATGGGATGTTTCTCAGTTTGTTCTGTCAGGTTATGGGGATGTTTCTCAGTTTGGTATGTCAGGTTATGGGATGTTTCTCAGTCTGGTATGTCAGGTTATGGGATGTTTCTCAGTTTGGTATGTCAGGTTATGGGATGTTTCTCAGTTTGGTATGTCAGGTTATGGGATGTTTCTCAGTTTGGTATGTCAGGTTATGGGATGTTTCTCAGTTTGGTATGTCAGGTTATGGGATGTTTCTCAGTTTGGTATGTCAGGTTATGGGGATGTTTCTCAGTTTGTTCTGTCAGGTTATGGGATGTTTCTCAGTTTGGTATGTCAGGTTATGGAATGTTTCTCAGTTTGTTCTGTCAGGTTATGGGGATGTTTCTCAGTTTGGTCTGTCAGGTATTGGGGATGTTTCTCAGTTTCGTCTGTCAGGTTATGGGGATGTTTCTCAGTTTGTTCTGTCAGGTTATGGGGATGTTTCTCAGTTTGGTCTGTCAGGTATTGGGGATGTTTCTCAGTTTGGTATGTCAGGTTATCAGGGGATGTTTCTCAGTTTGTTCTGTCAGGTTATGGGAATGTTTCTTAGTTTGGTCTGTCAGGTATTGGGGATGTTTCTCAGTTTGGTCTGTCAGGTATTGTGGATGTTTCTCAGTTTGGTCTGTCAGGTATGGGGATGTTTCTCAGTTTGTTCTGTCAGGTTATGGGGATGTTTCTCAGTTTGTTCTGTCAGGTTATGGGATGTTTCTCAGTTTGGTATGTCAGGTTATGGAATGTTTCTCAGTTTGTTCTGTCAGGTTATGGGGATGTTTCTCAGTTTGTTCTGTCAGGTTATGGGATGTTTCTCAGTTTGTATGTCAGGTTATGGGATGTTTCTCAGTTTGTTCTGTCAGGTTATGGGATGTTTCTCAGTTTGTTCTGTCAGGTTATGGGATGTTTCTCAGTTTGGTATGTCAGGTTATGGAATGTTTCTCAGTTTGTTCTGTCAGGTTATGGGATGTTTCTCAGTTTGTTCTGTCAGGTTATGGAATGTTTCTCAGTTTGTTCTGTCAGGTTATGGAATGTTTCTCAGTTTGTTCTGTCAGGTTATGGGATGTTTCTCAGTTTGGTATGTCAGGTTATGGAATGTTTCTCAGTTTGGTCTGTCAGGTTATGGAATGTTTCTCAGTTTGGTCTGTCAGGTTATGGAATGTTTCTCAGTTTGTTCTGTCAGGTTATGGGATGTTTCTCAGTTTGTTCTGTCAGGTTATGGGGATGTTTCTCAGTTTGTTCTGTCAGGTTATGGAATGTTTCTCAGTTTGTCTGTCAGGTATTGGGGATGTTTCTCAGTTTGGTATGTCAGGTTATGGAATGTTTCTCAGTTTGTTCTGTCAGGTTTGGGATGTTTCTCAGTTTGGTATGTCAGGTTATGGGGATGTTTCTCAGTTTGTTCTGTCAGGTTATGGGGATGTTTCTCAGTTTGTTCTGTCAGGTTATGGGATGTTTCTCAGTTTGTTCTGTCAGGTTATGGGGATGTTTCTCAGTTTGTTCTGTCAGGTTATGGAATGTTTTCAGTTTGGTCTGTTTGGGGATGTTTCTCAGTTTGGTATGTCAGGTTATGGAATGTTTCTCAGTTTGTTCTGTCAGGTTATGGGGATGTTTCTCAGTTTGTTCTGTCAGGTTATGGGATGTTTCTCAGTTTGTTCTGTCAGGTTATGGGGATGTTTCTCAGTTTGTTCTGTCAGGTTATGGAATGTTTCTCAGTTTGGTCTGTCAGGTTGGGGATGTTTCTCAGTTTGGTATGTCAGGTTATGGAATGTTTCTCAGTTTGTTCTGTCAGGTTATGGGATGTTTCTCAGTTTGGTATGTCAGGTTATGGAATGTTTCTCAGTTTGTTCTGTCAGGTCAGGTTATGGGATGTTTCTCAGTTTGGTCTGTCAGGTATGGGGATGTTTCTCAGTTTCAGGTTATGGGGATGTTTCTCAGTTTGTTCTGTCAGGTTATGGGGATGTTTCTCAGTTTGTCTGTCAGGTTATGGGGATGTTTCTCAGTTTGGTCTGTCAGGTATTGGGGATGTTTCTCAGTTTGGTATGTCAGGTTATGGGATGTTTCTCAGTTTGTTCTGTCAGGTTATGGGAATGTTTCTTAGTTTGGTCTGTCAGGTATTGGGGATGTTTCTCAGTTTGGTCTGTCAGGTATTGTGGATGTTTCTCAGTTTGGTCTGTCAGGTTGGGGATGTTTCTCAGTTTGTTCTGTCAGGTTATGGGATGTTTCTCAGTTTGTTCTGTCAGGTTATGGGATGTTTCTCAGTTTGTTCTGTCAGGTTATGGGATGTTTCTCAGTTTGTTCTGTCAGGTTATGGGATGTTTTATGTCAGGGGATGTTTCTCAGTTTGTTCTGTCAGGTTATGGGATGTTTCTCAGTTTGTTCTGTCAGGTTATGGGATGTTTCTCAGTTTGTTCTGTCAGGTTATGGGATGTTTCTCAGTTTGTTCTGTCAGGTTATGGGATGTTTCTCAGTTTGGTATGTCAGGTTTGGAATGTTTCTCAGTTTGTCTGTCAGGTTATGGAATGTTTCTCAGTTTGGTCTGTCAGGTTATGGAATGTTTCTCAGTTTGTTCTGTCAGGTTATGGGATGTTTCTCAGTTTGTTCTGTCAGGTTATGGGGATGTTTCTCAGTTTGTTCTGTCAGGTTATGGAATGTTTCTCAGTTTGGTCTGTCAGGTTATGGGGATGTTTCTCAGTTTGGTATGTCAGGTTATGGAATGTTTTTCTGTCAGGTTATGGGATGTTTCTCAGTTTGGTATGTCAGGTTATGGGGATGTTTCTCAGTTTGTTCTGTCAGGTTATGGGGATGTTTCTCAGTTTGTTCTGTCAGGTTATGGGATGTTTCTCAGTTTGTTCTGTCAGGTTATGGGGATGTTTCTCAGTTTGTTCTGTCAGGTTATGGGATGTTTCTCAGTTTGGTCTGTCAGGTTATTGGGATGTTTCTCAGTTTGGTATGTCAGGTTATGGGATGTTTCTCAGTTTGTTCTGTCAGGTTATGGGATGTTTCTCAGTTTGTTCTGTCAGGTTATGGGATGTTTCTCAGTTTGTTCTGTCAGGTTATGGGGATGTTTCTCAGTTTGTTCTGTCAGGTTATGGAATGTTTCTCAGTTTGGTCTGTCAGGTATTGGGGATGTTTCTCAGTTTGGTATGTCAGGTTATGGAATGTTTCTCAGTTTGTTCTGTCAGGTTATGGGATGTTTCTCAGTTTGGTATGTCAGGTTATGGAATGTTTCTCAGTTTGTTCTGTCAGGTTATGGGATGTTTCTCAGTTTGTTCTGTCAGGTTATGGGGATGTTTCTCAGTTTGGTATGTCAGGTTATGGGATGTTTCTCAGTTTGGTATGTCAGGTTATGGGATGTTTCTCAGTTTGGTATGTCAGGTTATGGGATGTTTCTCAGTTTGGTATGTCAGGTTATGGGATGTTTCTCAGTTTGGTATGTCAGGTTATGGGATGTTTCTCAGTTTGGTATGTCAGGTTATGGGGATGTTTCTCAGTTTGTTCTGTCAGGTTATGGGGATGTTTCTCAGTTTGTTCTGTCAGGTTATGGGATGTTTCTCAGTTTGGTATGTCAGGTTATGGAATGTTTCTCAGTTTGTTCTGTCAGGTTATGGGGATGTTTCTCAGTTTGGTCTGTCAGGTTATGGGATGTTTCTCAGTTTGTTCTGTCAGGTTATGGGATGTTTCTCAGTTTGTTTCTCAGTTTGTTCTGTCAGGTTATGGGATGTTTCTCAGTTTGGTATGTCAGGTTATGGAATGTTTCTCAGTTTGTTCTGTCAGATGTTAGTTTGTTCTGTCAGGTTATGGAATGTTTCTCAGTTTGTTCTGTCAGGTTATGGAATGTTTCTCAGTTTGTTCTGTCAGGTTATGGGATGTTTCTCAGTTTGGTCTGTCATGTTTCTCAGTTGGTCTGTCAGGGGATGTTTCTCAGTTTGGTCTGTCAGGTTATGGGGAATGTTTCTCAGTTTGTTCTGTCAGGTTATGGGATGTTTCTCAGTTTGTTCTGTCAGGTTATGGGGATGTTTCTCAGTTTGTTCTGTCAGGTTATGGAATGTTTCTCAGTTTGGTCTGTCAGGTATTGGGGATGTTTCTCAGTTTGGTATGTCAGGTTATGGAATGTTTCTCAGTTTGTTCTGTCAGGTTATGGGATGTTTCTCAGTTTGGTATGTCAGGTTATGGAATGTTTCTCAGTTTGTTCTGTCAGGTTTGGGATGTTTCTCAGTTTGTTCTGTCAGGTTATGGGGATGTTTCTCAGTTTGGTATGTCAGGTTATGGGATGTTTCTCAGTTTGGTATGTCAGGTTATGGGATGATCAGTTTTATGTCAGGTTTGGGATGTTTCTCAGTTTGGTATGTCAGGTTATGGGATGTTTCTCAGTTTGGTATGTCAGGTTATGGGATGTTTCTCAGTTTGGTATGTCAGGTTATGGAATGTTTCTCAGTTTGTTCTGTCAGGTTATGGGGATGTTTCTCAGTTTGTTCTGTCAGGTTATGGGATGTTTCTCAGTTTGGTATGTCAGGTTATGGAATGTTTCTCAGTTTGTTCTGTCAGGTTATGGGGATGTTTCTCAGTTTGTTCTGTCAGGTTATGGGATGTTTCTCAGTTTGGTATGTCAGGTTATGGGATGTTTCTCAGTTTGTTCTGTCAGGTTATGGGATGTTTCTCAGTTTGTTCTGTCAGGTTATGGGATGTTTCATGTCAGGTTATGGGATGTTTCTCAGTTTGTTCTGTCAGGTTATGGGATGTTTCTCAGTTTGTTCTGTCAGGTTATGGGATGTTTCTCAGTTTGTTCTGTCATGTTTTAGTTTGTTCTGTCAGGTTATGGGATGTTTCTCAGTTTGGTATGTCAGGTTATGGAATGTTTCTCAGTTTGGTCTGTCAGGTTATGGAATGTTTCTCAGTTTGGTCTGTCAGGTTATGGAATGTTTCTCAGTTTGTTCTGTCAGGTTATGGGATGTTTCTCAGTTTGTTCTGTCAGGTTATGGGGATGTTTCTCAGTTTGTTCTGTCAGGTTATGGAATGTTTCTCAGTTTGGTCTGTCAGGTTATGGGATGTTTCTCAGTTTGGTATGTCAGGTTATGGAATGTTTCTCAGTTTGTTCTGTCAGGTTATGGGATGTTTCTCAGTTTGGTATGTCAGGTTATGGGATGTTTCTCAGTTTGTTCTGTCAGGTTATGGGATGTTTCTCAGTTTGTTCTGTCAGGTTATGGGATGTTTCTCAGTTTGTTCTGTCAGGTTATGGGATGTTTCTCAGTTTGTTCTGTCAGGTTTGGGATGTTTCTCAGTTTGGTATGTCAGGTTATGGGATGTTTCTCAGTTTGTTCTGTCAGGTTATGGGATGTTTCTCAGTTTGTTCTGTCAGGTTATGGGATGTTTCTCAGTTTGGTATGTCAGGTTATGGGATGTTTCTCAGTTTGTTCTGTCAGGTTATGGGATGTTTTCAGTTTGTTCTGTCAGGTTATGGGATGTTTCTCAGTTTGGTATGTCAGGTTATGGAATGTTTCTCAGTTTGTTCTGTCAGGTTATGGGATGTTTCTCAGTTTGGTATGTCAGGTTATGGAATGTTTCTCAGTTTGGTCTGTCAGGTTATGGAATGTTTCTCAGTTTGGTCTGTCAGGTTATGGAATGTTTCTCAGTTTGTTCTGTCAGGTTATGGGATGTTTCTCAGTTTGTTCTGTCAGGTTATGGGGATGTTTCTCAGTTTGTTCTGTCAGGTTATGGAATGTTTCTCAGTTTGGTCTGTCAGGTTTTGGGGATGTTTCTCAGTTTGGTATGTCAGGTTATGGAATGTTTCTCAGTTTGTTCTGTCAGGTTATGGGATGTTTCTCAGTTTGGTATGTCAGGTTATGGGGATGTTTCTCAGTTTGTTCTGTCAGGTTATGGGGATGTTTCTCAGTTTGTTCTGTCAGGTTATGGGATGTTTCTCAGTTTGTTCTGTCAGGTTATGGGGATGTTTCTCAGTTTGTTCTGTCAGGTTATGGAATGTTTTTCAGTTTGGTCTGTCAGGTATTGGGGATGTTTCTCAGTTTGGTATGTCAGGTTATGGAATGTTTCTCAGTTTGTTCTGTCAGGTTATGGGATGTTTCTCAGTTTGGTATGTCAGGTTATGGAATGTTTCTCAGTTTGTTCTGTCAGGTTATGGGATGTTTCTCAGTTTGTTCTGTCAGGTTATGGGGATGTTTTCAGTTTGGTATGTCAGGTTTGGGATGTTTCTGTTGGTATGTCAGGTTATGGGATGTTTCTCAGTTTGGTATGTCAGGTTATGGGATGTTTCTCAGTTTGGTATGTCAGGTTATGGGATGTTTCTCAGTTTGGTATGTCAGGTTATGGGATGTTTCTCAGTTTGGTATGTCAGGTTATGGAATGTTTCTCAGTTTGTTCTGTCAGGTTATGGGGATGTTTCTCAGTTTGTTCTGTCAGGTTATGGGATGTTTCTCAGTTTGGTATGTCAGGTTATGGAATGTTTCTCAGTTTGTTCTGTCAGGTTATGGGGATGTTTCTCAGTTTGGTCTGTCAGGTATTGGGGATGTTTCTCAGTTTGGTCTGTCAGGTTATGGGGATGTTTCTCAGTTTGTTCTGTCAGGTTATGGGATGTTTCTCAGTTTGGTCTGTCAGGTTATGGGGATGTTTCTCAGTTTGGTATGTCAGGTTATGGGATGTTTCTCAGTTTGTTCTGTCAGGTTATGGGATGTTTCTTAGTTTGGTCTGTCAGGTTATGGGGATGTTTCTCAGTTTGGTCTGTCAGGTATGGGATGTTTCTCAGTTTGGTCTGTCAGGTTGGGATGTTTCTCAGTTTGTCTGTCAGGTTATGGGGATGTTTCTCAGTTTGTTCTGTCAGGTTATGGGATGTTTCTCAGTTTGTTTCAGGTTATGGAATGTTTTCAGTTTGTTCTGTCAGGTTATGGGGATGTTTCTCAGTTTGTTCTGTCAGGTTATGGGATGTTTCTCAGTTTGGTATGTCAGGTTATGGGATGTTTCTCAGTTTGTTCTGTCAGGTTATGGGATGTTTCTCAGTTTGTTCTGTCAGGTTATGGGATGTTTCTCAGTTTGGTATGTCAGGTTATGGGATGTTTTCAGTTTGTTCTGTCAGGTTATGGGATGTTTCTCAGTTTGTTCTGTCAGGTTATGGGATGTTTCTCAGTTTGTTCTGTCAGGTTATGGAATGTTTCTCAGTTTGGTCTGTCAGTTTGTTTCAGTTTGGTATTCAGGTTATGGGATGTTTCTCAGTTTGTTCTGTCAGGTTATGGGATGTTTCTCAGTTTTTGGTGTATATGGGGATGTTTCTCAGTTTGTTCTGTCAGGTTATGGGATGTTTCTCAGTTTGTTCTGTCAGGTTATGGGATGTTTCTCAGTTTGTTTGGTTATGGGGATGTTTCTCAGTTTGTTCTGTCAGGTTATGGAATGTTTCTCAGTTTGGTCTGTCAGGTTATGGGATGTTTCTCAGTTTGGTATGTCAGGTTATGGAATGTTTCTCAGTTTGTTCTGTCAGGTTATGGGGATGTTTCTCAGTTTGTTCTGTCAGGTTATGGGATGTTTCTCAGTTTGTTCTGTCAGGTTATGGGATGTTTCTCAGTTTGTTCTGTCAGGTTATGGGATGTTTCTCAGTTTGGTCTGTCAGGTTATGGGGATGTTTCTCAGTTTGGTCTGTCAGGTTATGGAATGTTTCTCAGTTTGTTCTGTCAGGTTATGGGATGTTTCTCTGTCAGGTTATGGGGATGTTTCTCAGTTTGTTCTGTCAGGTTATGGGGATGTTTCTCATGTTTGTCAGGTTTGGGGATGTTTTCTCTGTCAGGTTATGGGGATGTTTCTCAGTTTTGTCTGGGGATGTTTCTCAGGTCAGGTATTGGGGATGTTTCTCAGTTTGGTATGTCAGGTTATGGGATGTTTCTCAGTTTGTTCTGTCAGGTTATGGGAATGTTTCTTAGTTTGGTCTGTCAGGTTATGGGGATGTTTCTCAGTTTGGTCTGTCAGGTTATGGGATGTTTCTCAGTTTGTTCTGTCAGGTTATGGGATGTTTCTCAGTTTGGTCTGTCAGGTTATGGGATGTTTCTCAGTTTGTTCTGTCAGGTTATGGGATGTTTCTCAGTTTGTTCTGTCAGGTTATGGGATGTTTCTCAGTTTGTTCTGTCAGGTTATGGGATGTTTCTCAGTTTGTTCTGTCAGGTTATGGGATGTTTCTCAGTTTGTTCTGTCAGGTTATGGGAGTTTGTTCTGTCAGGTTTGTCAGGTTATGGGATGTTTCTCAGTTTGGTATGTCAGGTTATGGAATGTTTCTCAGTTTGGTCTGTCAGGTTATGGAATGTTTCTCAGTTTGGTCTGTCAGGTTATGGAATGTTTCTCAGTTTGTTCTGTCAGGTTATGGGATGTTTCTCAGTTTGTTCTGTCAGGTTATGGGGATGTTTCTCAGTTTGTTTCTCAGTTTGGTCTGTCAGGTATTGGGGATGTTTTCAGTTTGGTATGTCAGGGATGTTTCTCAGTTTGGTCTGTCAGGTTATGGGATGTTTCTCAGTTTGTTATGTCAGGTTATGGGATGTTTCTCAGTTTGTTCTGTCAGGTTATGGGATGTTTCTCAGTTTGTTCTGTCAGGTTATGGGGATGTTTCTCAGTTTGTTCTGTCAGGTTATGGATGTTTTTCTCAGTTTGTTTTCTGTCAGGTTATGGGATGTTTCTCAGTTTGGTCTGTCAGGTTATGGAATGTTTCTCAGTTTGGGGTTTTATGGGATGTTTCTCAGTTTGTTCTGTCAGGTTATGGGATGTTTCTCAGTTTGTTCTGTCAGGTTATGGGGATGTTTCTCAGTTTGTTCTGTCAGGTTATGGGATGTTTCTCAGTTTGTATGTCAGGTTATGGGATGTCAGTTTGGTCAGGTTATGGGATGTTTCTCAGTTTGTTCTGTCAGGTTATGGGATGTTTCTCAGTCTTCAGGTTATGGGATGTTTCTCAGTTTGTTCTGTCAGGTTATGGGATGTTTCTCAGTTTGTTCTGTCAGGTTATGGGATGTTTCTCAGTTTGTTCTGTCAGGTTATGGGATGTTTCTCAGTTTGTTCTGTCAGGTTATGGGATGTTTCTCAGTTTGTTCTGTCAGGTTATGGGATGTTTCTCAGTTTGTTCTGTCAGGTTATGGTTATGGGATGTTTCTCAGTTTGTTCTGTCAGGTTATGGAATGTTTCTCAGTTTGTTCTGTCAGGTTATGGGATGTTTCTCAGTTTGGTATGTCAGGTTATGGAATGTTTCTCAGTTTGGTCTGTCAGGTTATGGAATGTTTCTCAGTTTGGTCTGTCAGGTTATGGAATGTTTCTCAGTTTGTTCTGTCAGGTTATGGGATGTTTCTCAGTTTGTTCTGTCAGGTTATGGGGATGTTTCTCAGTTTGTTCTGTCAGGTTATGGGGATGTTTCTCAGTTTGGTCTGTCAGGTATTGGGGATGTTTCTCAGTTTGGTCTGTCAGGTTATGGGATGTTTCTCAGTTTGTTCTGTCAGGTTATGGGATGTTTCTCAGTTTGTCTGTCAGGTTATGGGGATGTTTCTCAGTTTGTTCTGTCAGGTTATGGGGATGTTTCTCAGTTTGTTCTGTCAGGTTATGGGATGTTTCTCAGTTTGTTCTGTCAGGTTATGGGATGTTTCTCAGTTTGTTCTGTCAGGTTATGGGATGTTTCTCAGTTTGGTCTGTCAGGTATGGGATGTTTCTCAGTTTGGTATGTCAGGTTATGGAATGTTTCTCAGTTTGTTCTGTCAGGTTATGGGGATGTTTCTCAGTTTGTTCTGTCAGGTTATGGGATGTTTCTCAGTTTGTTCTGTCAGGTTATGGGGATGTTTCTCAGTTTGTTCTGTCAGGTTATGGGATGTTTCTCAGTTTGGTCTGTCAGGTATTGGGGATGTTTCTCAGTTTGGTATGTCAGGTTATGGAATGTTTC
Source organism: Oncorhynchus keta (assembly GCF_023373465.1). Taxonomy (NCBI): domain Eukaryota; kingdom Metazoa; phylum Chordata; class Actinopteri; order Salmoniformes; family Salmonidae; genus Oncorhynchus; species Oncorhynchus keta. The sequence continues at coordinate 17,044,084 of NC_068431.1, forward strand.
TCAGTTTGTTCTGTCAGGTTATGGGTATGTTTCTCAGTTTGGTATGTCAGGTTATGGAATGTTTCTCAGTTTGTTCTGTCAGGTTAGGGGATGTTTCTCAGTTTGTTCTGTCAGGTTATGGGATGTTTCTCAGTTTGGTATGTCAGGTTATGGGATGTTTCTCAGTTTGGTATGTCAGGTTATGGGATGTTTCTCAGTTTGGTATGTCAGGTTATGGGATGTTTCAGTTTGGTATGTCAGGTTATGGGATGTTTCTCAGTTTGGTATGTCAGGTTATGGGATGTTTCTCAGTTTGGTATGTCAGGTTATGGAATGTTTCTCAGTTTGTTCTGTCAGGTTATGGGGATGTTTCTCAGTTTGTTCTGTCAGGTTATGGGATGTTTCTCAGTTTGGTATGTCAGGTTATGGAATGTTTCTCAGTTTGTTCTGTCAGGTTATGGGGATGTTTCTCAGTTTGTTCTGTCAGGTTATGGGATGTTTCTCAGTTTGGTATGTCAGGTTATGGGATGTTTCTCAGTTTGTTCTGTCAGGTTATGGGATGTTTCTCAGTTTGTTCTGTCAGGTTATGGGATGTTTCAGTTTTCTGTCAGGTTATGGGATGTTTTCAGTTTTGTTCTGTCAGGTTATGGGATGTTTCTCAGTTTGTTCTGTCAGGTTATGGAATGTTTCTCAGTTTGTTCTGTCAGGTTATGGAATGTTTCTCAGTTTGTTCTGTCAGGTTATGGGATGTTTCTCAGTTTGGTATGTCAGGTTATGGAATGTTTCTCAGTTTGGTCTGTCAGGTTATGGAATGTTTTCAGTTTGGTCTGTCAGGTTATGGAATGTTTCTCAGTTTGTTCTGTCAGGTTATGGGATGTTTCTCAGTTTGTTCTGTCAGGTTATGGGATGTTTCTCAGTTTGTTCTGTCAGGTTATGGAATGTTTCTCAGTTTGGTCTGTCAGGTATTGGGGATGTTTTCAGTTTGGTATGTCAGGTTATGGAATGTTTCTCAGTTTGTTCTGTCAGGTTATGGGATGTTTCTCAGTTTGGTATGTCAGGTTATGGGATGTTTCTCAGTTTGTTCTGTCAGGTTATGGGGATGTTTCTCAGTTTGTTCTGTCAGGTTATGGGATGTTTCTCAGTTTGTTCTGTCAGGTTATGGGATGTTTTCAGTTTGTTCTGTCAGGTTATGGAATGTTTTTCAGTTTGGTCTGTCAGGTTTGGGATGTTTCTCAGTTTGGTATGTCAGGTTATGGAATGTTTCTCAGTTTGTTCTGTCAGGTTATGGGGATGTTTCTCAGTTTGGTCTGTCAGGTTATTGGGGATGTTTCTCAGTTTGTCTGTCAGGTTATGGGGATGTTTCTCAGTTTGTTCTGTCAGGTTATGGGGATGTTTCTCAGTTTGGTCTGTCAGGTTATGGGGATGTTTCTCAGTTTGGTGGGATGTTTCTCAGTCTGTTATGGGATGTTTCTCAGTTTGTGTCAGGTTATGGGTCAGGTTATGGGAATGTTTCTCAGTTTGGTCTGTCAGGTTTGGGGATGTTTCTCAGTTTGGTCTGTCAGGTATTGTGGATGTTTCTCAGTTTGGTCTGTCAGGTATTGGGGATGTTTCTCAGTTTGTTTCAGGTTATGGGATGTTTCTCAGTTTGTTATCAGGTTATGGGATGTTTTCAGTTTGTTCTGTCAGGTTTGGGATGTTTCTCAGTTTGTTCTGTCAGGTTATGGGATGTTTCTCAGTTTGGTATGTCAGGTTATGGAATGTTTCTCAGTTTGTTCTGTCAGGTTATGGGATGTTTCTCAGTTTGTTCTGTCAGGTTATGGGATGTTTCTCAGTTTGTTCTGTCAGGTTATGGGGATGTTTCTCAGTTTGTTCTGTCAGGTTATGGGATGTTTCTCAGTTTGGTATGTCAGGTTATGGAATGTTTCTCAGTTTGGTCTGTCAGGTTATGGAATGTTTCTCAGTTTGGTCTGTCAGGTTATGGAATGTTTCTCAGTTTGTTCTGTCAGGTTATGGGATGTTTCTCAGTTTGTTCTGTCAGGTTATGGGGATGTTTCTCAGTTTGTTCTGTCAGGTTATGGAATGTTTCTCAGTTTGGTCTGTCAGGTATTGGGGATGTTTCTCAGTTTGGTATGTCAGGTTATGGGATGTTTCTCAGTTTGTTCTGTCAGGTTATGGGATGTTTCTCAGTTTGGTATGTCAGGTTATGGGGATGTTTCTCAGTTTGTTCTGTCAGGTTATGGGGATGTTTCTCAGTTTGTTCTGTCAGGTTATGGGATGTTTCTCAGTTTGTTCTGTCAGGTTATGGGGATGTTTCTCAGTTTGTTCTGTCAGGTTATGGAATGTTTCTCAGTTTGGTCTGTCAGGTATTGGGGATGTTTCTCAGTTTGGTATGTCAGGTTATGGAATGTTTCTCCGTTTGTTCTGTCAGGTTATGGGGATGTTTCTCAGTTTGTTCTGTCAGGTTATGGGATGTTTCTCAGTTTGTTCTGTCAGGTTATGGGGATGTTTCTCAGTTTGTTCTGTCAGGTTATGGAATGTTTCTCAGTTTGGTCTGTCAGGTATTGGGATGTTTCTCAGTTTGGTATGTCAGGTTATGGAATGTTTCTCAGTTTGTTCTGTCAGGTTATGGGATGTTTCTCAGTTTGGTATGTCAGGTTATGGAATGTTTCTCAGTTTGTTCTGTCAGGTTATGGGATGTTTCTCAGTTTCTTCTGTCAGGTTATGGGGATGTTTCTCAGTTTGGTATGTCAGGTTATGGGATGTTTCTCAGTTTGGTATGTCAGGTTATGGGATGTTTCTCAGTTTGGTATGTCAGGTTATGGGATGTTTCTCAGTTTGGTATGTCAGGTTATGGGATGTTTCTCAGTTTGGTATGTCAGGTTATGGGATGTTTCTCAGTTTGGTATGTCAGGTTATGGAATGTTTCTCAGTTTGTTCTGTCAGGTTATGGGGATGTTTCTCAGTTTGTTCTGTCAGGTTATGGGATGTTTCTCAGTTTGGTATGTCAGGTTATGGAATGTTTCTCAGTTTGTTCTGTCAGGTTATGGGGATGTTTCTCAGTTTGTTCTGTCAGGTTATGGGATGTTTCTCAGTTTGGTATGTCAGGTTATGGGATGTTTCTCAGTTTGTTCTGTCAGGTTATGGGATGTTTCTCAGTTTGTTCTGTCAGGTTATGGGATGTTTCTCAGTTTGTATGTCAGGTTATGGAATGTTTCAGTTTGTTCTGTCAGGTTATGGGATGTTTCTCAGTTTGTTCTGTCAGGTTATGGAATGTTTCTCAGTTTGTTCTGTCAGGTTATGGAATGTTTCTCAGTTTGTTCTGTCAGGTTATGGGATGTTTCTCAGTTTGGTATGTCAGGTTATGGAATGTTTCTCAGTTTGGTCTGTCAGGTTATGGAATGTTTCTCAGTTTGGTCTGTCAGGTTATGGAATGTTTCTCAGTTTGTTCTGTCAGGTTATGGGATGTTTCTCAGTTTGTTCTGTCAGGTTATGGGGATGTTTCTCAGTTTGTTCTGTCAGGTTATGGAATGTTTCTCAGTTTGGTCTGTCAGGTATTGGGGATGTTTCTCAGTTTGGTATGTCAGGTTATGGAATGTTTCTCAGTTTGTTCTGTCAGGTTATGGGATGTTTCTCAGTTTGGTATGTCAGGTTATGGGGATGTTTCTCAGTTTGTTCTGTCAGGTTATGGGGATGTTTCTCAGTTTGTTCTGTCAGGTTATGGGATGTTTCTCAGTTTGTTCTGTCAGGTTATGGGGATGTTTCTCAGTTTGTTCTGTCAGGTTATGGAATGTTTTTCAGTTTGGTCTGTCAGGTATTGGGGATGTTTCTCAGTTTGGTATGTCAGGTTATGGAATGTTTCTCAGTTTTTCTGTCAGGTTATGGGATGTTTCTCAGTTTGGTATGTCAGGTTATGGAATGTTTCTCAGTTTGTTCTGTCAGGTTATGGGATGTTTCTCAGTTTGTTCTGTCAGGTTATGGGATGTTTCTCAGTTTGTATGTCAGGTTATGGGATGTCAGGTTATGTCAGGGGGATGTTTCTCAGTTTGGGATGTCAGGTATGTGGGATGATGTTTCTCAGTTTGGTATGTCAGGTTATGGGATGTTTCTCAGTTTGGTATGTCAGGTTATGGGATGTTTCTCAGTTTGGTCTGTCAGGTTATGGGGATGTTTCTCAGTTTGTTCTGTCAGGTTATGGGATGTTTCTCAGTTTGGTATGTCAGGTTATGGAATGTTTCTCAGTTTGTTCTGTCAGGTTATGGGGATGTTTCTCAGTTTGGTCTGTCAGGTATTGGGGATGTTTCTCAGTTTGGTCTGTCAGGTTATGGGGATGTTTCTCAGTTTGTTCTGTCAGGTTATGGGGATGTTTCTCAGTTTGGTCTGTCAGGTATTGGGGATGTTTCTCAGTTTGGTCTGTCAGGTATTGGGGATGTTTCTCAGTTTGGTATGTCAGGTTATGGGATGTTTCTCAGTTTGTTCTGTCAGGTTATGGGAATGTTTCTTAGTTTGGTCTGTCAGGTATTGGGGATGTTTCTCAGTTTGGTCTGTCAGGTATTGTGGATGTTTCTCAGTTTGGTCTGTCAGGTATTGGGGATGTTTCTCAGTTTGTTCTGTCAGGTTATGGGGATGTTTCTCAGTTTGTTCTGTCAGGTTATGGGATGTTTCTCAGTTTGGTATGTCAGGTTATGGAATGTTTCTCAGTTTGTTCTGTCAGGTTATGGGGATGTTTCTCAGTTTGTTCTGTCAGGTTATGGGATGTTTCTCAGTTTGGTATGTCAGGTTATGGGATGTTTCTCAGTTTGTTCTGTCAGGTTATGGGATGTTTCTCAGTTTGTTCTGTCAGGTTATGGGATGTTTCTCAGTTTGGTATGTCAGGTTATGGAATGTTTCTCAGTTTGTTCTGTCAGGTTATGGGATGTTTCTCAGTTTGTTCTGTCAGGTTATGGAATGTTTCTCAGTTTGTTCTGTCAGGTTATGGAATGTTTCTCAGTTTGTTCTGTCAGGTTATGGGATGTTTCTCAGTTTGGTATGTCAGGTTATGGAATGTTTCTCAGTTTGGTCTGTCAGGTTATGGAATGTTTCTCAGTTTGGTCTGTCAGGTTATGGAATGTTTCTCAGTTTGTTCTGTCAGGTTATGGGATGTTTCTCAGTTTGTTCTGTCAGGTTATGGGGATGTTTCTCAGTTTGTTCTGTCAGGTTATGGAATGTTTCTCAGTTTGGTCTGTCAGGTATTGGGGATGTTTCTCAGTTTGGTATGTCAGGTTATGGAATGTTTCTCAGTTTGTTCTGTCAGGTTATGGGATGTTTCTCAGTTTGGTATGTCAGGTTATGGGGATGTTTCTCAGTTTGTTCTGTCAGGTTATGGGGATGTTTCTCAGTTTGTTCTGTCAGGTTATGGGATGTTTCTCAGTTTGGTCTGTCAGGTATTGGGGATGTTTCTCAGTTTGGTATGTCAGGTTATGGAATGTTTCTCCGTTTGTTCTGTCAGGTTATGGGGATGTTTCTCAGTTTGGTATGTCAGGTTATGGGATGTTTCTCAGTCTGGTATGTCAGGTTATGGGATGTTTCTCAGTTTGGTATGTCAGGTTATGGGATGTTTCTCAGTTTGGTATGTCAGGTTATGGGATGTTTCTCAGTTTGGTATGTCAGGTTATGGGATGTTTCTCAGTTTGGTATGTCAGGTTATGGAATGTTTCTCAGTTTGTTCTGTCAGGTTATGGGGATGTTTCTCAGTTTGTTCTGTCAGGTTATGGGATGTTTCTCAGTTTGGTATGTCAGGTTATGGAATGTTTCTCAGTTTGTTCTGTCAGGTTATGGGGATGTTTCTCAGTTTGTTCTGTCAGGTTATGGAATGTTTCTCAGTTTGTCCTGTCAGGTTATGGGGATGTTTCTCAGTTTGGTCTGTCAGGTATTGGGGATGTTTCTCAGTTTCGTCTGTCAGGTTATGGGGATGTTTCTCAGTTTGTTCTGTCAGGTTATGGGGATGTTTCTCAGTTTGGTCTGTCAGGTATTGGGGATGTTTCTCAGTTTGGTCTGTCAGGTATTGGGGATGTTTCTCAGTTTGGTATGTCAGGTTATGGGATGTTTCTCAGTTTGTTCTGTCAGGTTATGGGAATGTTTCTTAGTTTGGTCTGTCAGGTATTGGGGATGTTTCTCAGTTTGGTCTGTCAGGTTATGGGGATGTTTCTCAGTTTGTTCTGTCAGGTATTGGGGATGTTTCTCAGTTTGGTATGTCAGGTTATGGGATGTTTCTCAGTTTGGTATGTCAGGTTATGGGGATGTTTCTCAGTTTGTTCTGTCAGGTTATGGAATGTTTCTCAGTTTGTTCTGTCAGGTTATGGGGATGTTTCTCAGTTTGGTCTGTCAGGTTATGGGATGTTTCTCAGTTTGGTCTGTCAGGTATTGGGGATGTTTCTCAGTTTGGTCTGTCAGGTTATGGGGATGTTTCTCAGTTTGGTCTGTTAGGTATTGGGGATGTTTCTCAGTTTGGTCTGTCAGGTTATGGGATGTTTCTCAGTTTGGTCTGTCAGGTTATGGGGATGTTTCTCATTTTGGTCTGTCAGGTTATGGGATGTTTCTCAGTTTGGTATGTCAGGTTATGGGAATGTTTCTCAGTTTGGTATGTCAGGTTATGGAATGTTTCTCAGTTTGTTCTGTCATGTTATGGGATGTTTCTCAGTTTGGTATGTCAGGTTATGGGATGTTTCTCAGTTTGGTATGTCAGGTTATGGGAATGTTTCTCAGTTTGTTCTGTCAGGTTATGGGATGTTTCTCAGTTTGGTCTGTCAGGTTATGGGGATGTTTCTCATTTTGGTCTGTCAGGTTATGGGATGTTTCTCAGTTTGGTATGTCAGGTTATGGGATGTTTCTCATTTTGGTATGTCAGGTTATGGGATGTTTCTCAGTTTGGTCTGTCAGGTTATGGGAATGTTTCTCAGTTTGTTCTGTCAGGTTATGGAATGTTTCTCAGTTTGTTCTGTCAGGTTATGGGATGTTTCTCAGTTTGGTATGTCAGGTTATGGGATGTTTCTCAGTTTGGTATGTCAGGTTATGGGATGTTTCTCAGTTTGGTATGTCAGGTTATGGGAATGTTTCTCAGTCTGTTCTGTCAGGTTATGGAATGTTTCTCATTTTGGTCTGTCAGGTTATGGGATGTTTCTATCATCAAAACCATTAGTCCTGCTAGTGGGGTAATAGAAGCCATTCTGGGTTCAGGTGGCTCGGGAGACTAATTAACCATGAGGCCTGGGGGGTTATTGGCCAATATACCACGACTAAGACCTGTTCTTATGCACAACGCGAAGCGGCGTGCCTGGATACAGCCCGTAGCCATGGTATATTGGCCATATAACACAAACCCCCAGGTGCCTTACTGCTATTATAAACTGGTTACCAACATAAGCAGTACAGTAAACAAGTATTTTTGCATCATACCAGTGGTATATAGTCTGATTATACATAGCATCCAGGACCCAAACTACCCAGTTTATAATGACTTCTGAATGTTTTCCACATATGAGGATGTGAATGACCACCCAATTTAGTTTACAATAATGAAATCAAACATTGACTGCAATGTATCCTACTCAGTATTTGACTATGTATACTTTATGTAACTCTATTTAACTGCTGGGCAAAGCATCTGGGTTCCAAATGGCACCCTATTTCTGAAATACTTTTGACTGCAGCCCTGCACTATATAAGGAATAGGGTGCAGACAGTATGTCCCCAAGGGTTCAGCCAGTCAGTAAAACAATTGTAGTTGATCTACTCTCTAACATGAGAGAACATATCAAATCAAAATGTACTGGTCACGTACACAGTTTAGCAGATGTATTTTATTTAACCCTTATTTAACTAGGCAAGTCAGCTTAGAACAAATTATTGTTTACAATAATGGCCTACCAAAAGGCCTCCTGCAGGGACAGGGGCTAGGATTAATTTATATATATATATATATATATATATATATATATATATATATACAGAAAATCACAAAGTTAGTACACCCCTCACATTTTTGTAAATATTTGAGTATATCTTTTCATGTGACAACACTGAAGAAAGGACACTTTGCTCCAATGTAAAGTAGGGAGTGTACAGCTTGTATAACAGTGTAAATTTGCTGTCCCCTCAAAATAACTCAGCCATTAATGTCTAAACCGCTGGCAACAAAAGTGAGTACACCCCTAAGTGAAAATGTCAAAATTGGGCCCAATTAGCCATTTTCCCTCCCCGGTGTCATGTGACTCGTTAGTGTTACAAGGTCTCAGGTGTGAATGGGGAGCAGGTGTGTTACATTTGGTGTTATCGCTCTCACACTCCCTCATACTGACTGGTCACTGGAAGTTCAACATGGCACCTCATGGCAAAGAACTCTGAGGATCTGAAAAAAATAATTGTTGCTCTACATAAAGATGGCTTGGGCTAGAAGAATATTGCCAAGACCCTGAAACTGAGCTGCAGCACAGTGGCCAAGACCATAAAGTGGTTTAACTGGACAGGTTCTACTCAGAACAGGCCTCGCCATGGTCGACCAAAGAAGTTGAGTGCACGTGCTCAGCGTCATATCCAGAGGTTGTCTTTTGGGAAATAGACGTATGAGTGCCGCCAGCATTGCTGCAGAGGTTGTTGGGGTGGGGGGTCAGCCTGTCAGTGCTCAGACCATACGCTGTACACTGCATCAAATTGGTCTGCATGGCTGTCGTCCCAGAAGGAAGCCTCTTCTAAAGATGATGCACAAGAAAGCCTGCAAACAGTTTGCTGAGACAAGCAGACTAAGGACATGGATTACTGGAACCATGTCCTGTGGTCTGATGAGACCAAGATAAACTTATTTGGTTCAGATGGTGTCAAGCGTGTGTGGGGGCAACCAGGTGAGGAGTACAAAGACAAGTGTGTCTTGCCTACAGTCAAGCGGGAGTGTCATGGTCTGGGGCTGCATGAGTGCTCCCGGCAGTGGGGATCTACAGTTCATTGAGAGAACCATGAATGCCAACATGTACTGTGACATACTGAAGCAGAGCATGATCCCCTCCCTTCGGAGACTGGGCCGCAGGGCAGTATTCCAACATGATAACGACCCCAAACACACCTCCAAGACGACCACTGCCTTGCTAAAGAAGCTGAGGGTAAAGGTGATGGACTGGCCAAGCATGTCTCTAGACTTAAACCCTGTTGAGCATCTGTGAGGCATCCTCAAACGGAAGATGGAGGAGTGCAAGGTCTCTAACATCCACCAGCTCTGTGATGTCGTCGTGGAGGAGTGGGAGAGGACTCCAGTGGCAACCTGTGAAGCTCTGGTGAACTCCATGCCCAAGAGGGTTAAGGCAGTGCTGGGAAATGATGGTGGCCACACAAAATATTGGCATTTTGGGCCCAGTTTGGACATTTTCACTTAGGGGTGTACTCACTTTTGTTGCCAGCGGTTTAGACATTAATGGCTATGTGTTGAGTTATTTTGAGGGGACAGAAAATGTTATACGAGCTGTACACTCACTACTTTACACTGTAGCAAAGTGTCATTTCTTCAGTGTTGCCACATGAAAAGATATACTCGAATATTTGCAAAAATGTGAGGGGTGTACTCACTTTTTTGATATACTGTATGTATATATATATGTAGATATAGATCTATATATATATTGATACAAAAGACACATCACAACAATAGAGACTTAAGACAACAACATAGCAAGGCAGCAACACATGAAAACACAGCATGGCAGCAACACAACATGACAACAAGATGGTAGCAACATAACATAGTAGCAGAACAAAACATGGTACAAGCATTATTGGGTACAGACAACAGCACCAATGGCAAGAACGTAGTGACAACAATACATCATGCAATGCAGCCACAACTGTCAGTAAGAGGATCCATGATTGAGTCTTTGAATGAAGAGATTGAGATAAAACTGTCCTGTTTGAGTGTTTTTCGCCAGCTGTAGCGAACTGAAAAAAGGAGCGAACCAGGACCGTGTGCGCTTTGGGAATCTTTAACAGAATGTGACTGTCAGAACGGGTGTTTTATGTGGAGGATGAGGGCTGCAGTAGGTATCTCAGATAGGGGGGAGTGAGGCCTAAGAGGGTTTTATAAATAAGCATCAACCAGTGAGTCTTGTGACGGGTATACAGTGATGACCAGTTTACAGAGGAGTATAGAGGGCAGTGATGTGTCCTATAAGGAGCATCGGTGGCATATCTGGCTCGCAGTCGGATTTCCAATTAATTCCAAAGGTGTTCAATGTGGTTGAGGTCAGGACTCTGCAGGACAGTCAAGTTCTTTCACACCGATCTCGACAAACCATTTCTGTGTGGACCTCGCTTTGTGCACAGGGGCATTGTCATGCTGAAACAGGAAAGGCCTTCCCCAAGCTGTTTCCATAAAGTTGAAAGCACAGAATTGTCTAGAAAGTCACTATATGCTGCAGCATTAAGATTTCCCTTCACTGGAACTAAGGGAAACCTCCTCCACCAAACTTTACAGTTGGTACCATGCATTCAGGAAGGTAGCATTCTCCTGGCATCTGCCAATCCCAGATTCGTCCATCAGACTGCCAGATGGTGATTCATCTCTCTATGCGTTTGCACTGCTCCAAAGTCGAATGATGGCGAGCTTTACACCACTCCAGCTGACGCTTGGCATTTCGCATGGTAATCTTAGGCTTGTGTGCGGCTGTTCGGCTATGGAAACCCATTTCATGAAGCTCCTGGCGAACAGTTTTTGTGCTGAACTCGGTAGTGAGTGTTGCAACCGAGGACAGACTATTTCTACGCACTTTAGCACTCTGTGGTCCCGTTCTGTGAGCTTGTGTGATCTACCACTTCGCGGCATTTATGGTTGACCGGGGCAGCTCGAGCAGGGCAGAAATTTGGCCAACTGACTTGTTGGAAAGGCCATTCTACTGCCAATGTTTGTCCAATTGGTAGTTACAGTCTTGTCACGTCGCTGTAAGTCCCGTATGGACTCGGGAGAGGCGAAGGTCGAGAGCCATGCGTCCTCCGAAACACAACCCAGCGAAGCCGCACTACTTCTTGACACAATGCACGCTTAACCCGGAAGCCAGACGCACCAATTTGTCCGAGGAAACACAGTACACCTGGCGACCGTGTCTGCATGCATTCGCCTGACCCGCCACAGGAGTCGCTAGAGCGCGATGTGACAAGACATCCATGCCGGGCAAACCTTCCCCTATCCAAGACAATGTCGTCTCATGGGTCTCCCGGTTGCAGCCGGCTGTGACACAGCCCAGTATCGAACCAGTATCTGTAGTAACGCAGCTAGCACTGCGATGCAGTGCCTCAGACCGCTGCGCCACTCGGGAGGCCCTGTGTGCTTGATTTGCTACACCTGTCAGCAACGGGTGTGGCTGAAATAGCCAAATCCACTAATTTGTATATATAGTGTATGTATATGTCAAGAATCGAGTATATAAATAAATATACGGTGTGTATAACAGTGTAACTACAATGCAATGTACAGTTGTAGAAATATTAGCATGAGCTATGTCGAAAATACAGTATTTAAATACACAGTATACAGTGATTTTCGGAAAGTATTCAAAAAGTATTACCTCTTGACATTTTTACACATATTGTTACGTTACAGCCTTATTCTAAAATTAATTACATCGTTTTTTTCCCTCATCTACATACAATACCCCATAATGACAAATAAAAAACTGTTTTTTAGAAAATTTTGCAAATGTATAAATAAAAAAAACTGATAACACATTTACATAAATATTCAGACCCTTTACTCAGTACTTTGTTGAAGCACCTTTGGCAGTGATTACAGCCTTGGGTCTTCTTGGGTATGACGCTATAAGCTTGGCACACCTGTATTTGGGGAGTTTCCCCCATTCTTCTCTGCATATCCTCTCAAGCTCTGTCAGGTTGGATGGGGAGCGTCGCTGCACAGCTATTTTCAAGTCTGTCCAGAGATGTTCAATCGGGTTCAAGTCCGGCCTTGGCTGGGCAACTCAAGGACATTCAGAGACTTGTCCCGAAGCCACAACTGCGTGGTGTTGGTTGTGTGCTTAGGGTCATTGTCCTGTTGGATGGCGAACCTCCTTTTCATCAAGGATCTCGATCTCCCTCGATCCTGACTAGTCTCCCAGTCCCTGCCACTAAAGAAAATCCCCACAGCATGATGCTACCACCACCATGTTTCACCGTAGGGATTTTGGCAGGTTTCCTCCAGATGTGACGCTTGGCATTCATGCCAAACACCGCAGTCTTGGTTTTATCAGACCAGAGAATCTTGTTTTGTTATTGTCTGAGATCCAGGTTTCCAAGCGAGCTGTCATGTGCCTTTTACTGAGGATGTCTTCTGTCTGGCCTCTACTATAAAGGCCTGCTTGCTGGAGTGCTGCAGAGATGGTTGTCTGGAAGGTTCTCCCATCTCCACAGATCGGCTTTTTGGTCACCTCCCTGACCAAGGCTCTTCTCCCACGATTGCTCAGTTTGGCCGGACAGCCAGCTCTAGGAAGAGTCTTGGTGGTTCCAAACTTCTTCCATTTAAGAACGATTGAGGCCACTGTGTTCTTGGGGACCTTCAATCCTCCAGACATTTTTTGGTACCCTTCCCCAGATCTGTCCCTCGACACAATCCTGTCTCTGAGCTCTAATGCCTAAATTCTTATGTAAATAAGATATTTCTGTTTTTTATATTTAATAAATGTGCAAAATATTCTCAACCTGTTTCACTTTGTCATTTTGGGGTATTGTGTGTAGATTGATGAGGATGGGAAAAGAAATCTGCAATTTTAGAATAAGGCTGTAACGTAACAAAATTTGCAAAAATTCAAGGGGTCTGAATACTTTCTGAATGCACTGTAGGACGAGCCATGACTTGAATGCAGTATATACACTGAGTAGTGATGCAGCGATATGACAATTTTGGTCGATACCGATATCCAATATTTTCCTTATACCAATAACAGATATTTACAATTTTAGAGGCCTTTTAAGTATTCCAGTACAGTTAAATAGTTAACACACACACATTGACACAGCAGTCTAAGGCACTGCATCTCAGTGCAAGAGGCGTCACTACAGTCCCTGGTTCGAATCCAGGCTGTATCACATCTGGCTGTGATTGGGAGTCCCATAGGGCGGTGCACAATTGGCCCAGCGTCGTCCGGGTTTGGCCAGGGTCGGCCGTCATTGTAAATAAGAATTTGTTCTTAACTGACTTGCCCAGTTAAATATAGGTTACACACACACACCACACTGACAAAAAAAGTTATTTTGTTGGCATTTACGTATGTCCCCATTACCAGTAAATATAATCAAAAACCTATTTCTTTCACTTGCTGTGCTGTTTTGTTGTTCATTTGTTCCGTCGTTTCATCCTCAACCAGGATTTCTATGGAACTCCTTTTGTGTCTTTGGATGTCAAAAAAGATACGTCAAATAACACTAATTGTCTTGTCAAATAAGCTTGTTGACTAATATGACTACACGTCACATAACAATTTAACACGTTCACACATTTTTTACATAGTTATTACACATTGATTACATTATCACTCGTATTTCATATGTCAACGATTCATCAATACATATACTATGATGCTGGTAAAGTTGTCTCGTGCACCTACAGTGCTGGTCATAAAAAAAGCTAGCTAGCTCATGGATGGAAACAATATTCTTCCCCAAAAACATAGCAAAACAACATTGTCTGGTTCAGTAGCTATCGTTAGCTAGCTAACTATATAGCTAGGTGTCATCATCTAAAATAACCCTAATTTATCAGACAGCTCTTATTTGATGAATGGTGGTCAACCCATCTATGTGAAGCTAGCCACAATAAGGATTCGCCACAAGAGTGGACTTTCCGGTTAGTCTTCAAAATATAAGTATGTCATTGACAGTGATGCAAATCAATACAGATAGTAGAAACGATCCTGCTAAACGAGTTTGGAATGTTATTTAAAATCAACAAATGACAATAATTTGTTCATTTGACAAAAATGTGTTGAAATCACACAGGATGTATTATACTTTAGATTTGCATTGGGGCCATACTTATTTCACTGTACAGCCTTACCTATGGATTGTGGATCAATGACATGGGATATCAGTCTACTCAGTGATACCCAGAGAACATTAGCATTGTAGCTCTTATTGCAGGACTCTGAAACAACTTTGAATTGAGACACATTTATTGTCAACCTATGTGTTTTGAACACTATTCCCGAGGAAAAACAATACTGCGTGGATGTTTTGGAGTCTGATAACTCTGTCGAGGACGTTGGGAAAAAAAGATCTTGGGTATTGAGTAGACTGACTCCCCATTACATTGATCCCTGATCTTTAGGTAAAGCTATACAGTGCAATATGAATGCCAATACACAGAATAGGCTGACTTGGGAGGTGATTTCACACAGTCACAGTCCCGCGTTAAGAGCTACAATGCTAGTATTTGCATTAATTCTTCACATTTGTGTTCTGTGGGTGTCACCGAGTAGACTGAGTAGTCTTAACTGACTTGCCTAGTTAAATAAAGGTAAAATAAAAAATATATATTAAATACACGCAAAGACCCAAACAGCATTCCATAGTATGTTGTGAAGCTAATAGCAGTGACGCTATTACTGTGTAACTCCGGTAGGGCAACATCTGAACAATAGCGCACTTGTTAACGTTAGTGTATACCAGTGCCTGACCAGTTGCGAAAGCCAACATCACCCACGGCATAGAACAGTTGATTGTCAAGGGCAATAAATTCCATTATCTTCAATTGCAACTCCACTTTGTCCCTGTACTGTTGTTTTTCTTCTTTGATTGCCTTACGGAGGACATAGCTGGTCTGTTTGTATGCGCCCATGTTCCCAGTCACTTTGCCGTGGTTAAATGCGGTAGTTCATCCTTTCAGTTTTGCGTGAATGCTGCCATCTATCCACGGTTTTTGGTTTGGATAAGTTGTATTCGTCACAGTGGTAACAACATCCTCTATACACTTCCTGATGAACCCAGTCGCTGAGTAAGTGTATACGTTGATACTATTCCCAGAGGCAACCCGGAACATTTCCCAGTCCACGTGCTCAAAACAGTCTTGAAGCATGAATTCCGATTGGTCAGACCAATGTTGAACAGTCCTTACCACTGGTGCTTCTTGGTTAAGTTTCTGCCTATAGGCGGGAAGAAACAGGATGAAGGCGTGTTCTGGTTTAAGGAAAGGTGGGCGGTTGTAGGCCTTGTAGCTGTCCCAGAAGGGACAGTAACAATAGTCAAGTGTGTTCTCTTCGTGTGTAATGTTGCTCTATTTCCTCTGCAGAGAAAACCATGAAGGGGCAGAAGGGAAAGCAGAACGGGGTGAAGGAGAGGGGGAAGGAGCGGCGGAAAAGCAGTCCAGAGAAGAAGAATGAGAGGTGGAAGTGTGAGAATGGATCCCTCCTGAAACAGCTAGGTAAGTCTGACACACCACAACGGGAGGGGGGCGGGGGGGGGTCTGTGTTTGTATGTAGTGTGAGTTTCCAGGTGAGTTATTGACTTATGTAATACCCGCACACTCGCCCCCCCTCCCCTTTGGGGAGTAGAGGAGAGTCCAGTCTCACACCAACTACATCCTCCTCCCGATTCACCACCCTTCATTGGAAGTGTGCACTTGCACACTCCATATCATGGATTAACAATGGTGGAAACTCCCCCCTGACAATGCTTCCACCAATCCATGATCAAAACCCATTGGATTAGAAAGCCAGAGGTCCCTCCCCTCTGACCTTCTCATCCAATGGGTTTTCAGTAGTGTTGCACTGTATAACGAAACTTCTGTACCTTTTCGATACTAGAACATGAAAAACGGTTCGGTACTAGAATTTTTTACTTTTGGTACTTCTGTCTGTGTTTCATGTCATGTACCGATTGAGAGGATCGAGTCCTAGTAGTAATTTGTCTGAATCTCATCTAGCTAGCCAGGCTGCCCCGCATGCAGCTGACACAGTGCAAGCCACTTTTGTGAAGAAAGTGCGAGGAGAGAGAGAACGCTAACAGCATGGCGAAAACATCATACCTCCATATCTGCATCTTGACAAAACTGTCTCCATAAGCGAACTATGGTAATACTTTCCTTATAGAGCATAGAGGGACAGCCCACTGACAGCCCCTTATAGAGGGACAGCCCACTGACAGTCTCTTATAGAGGGACAGCCCACTGACAGCCCCTTATAGAGGGACAGCCCACTGAAACAACTAAGCAAAAGGTGTTACAAAGCAGATCAGTGCAGTTCCAAAACCACATTTGTAAAAAAAAAAAAAAATGTGTATTTTACACATGACATCAAATTGTATTTGTTACATGCGCCAAATAGACTTAATGGTGAAATGTTTGCTTATGAGCCCTTCCCAACAATGCAGAGCTAAAAGGTCATAATACAAATAATCCACAACAATTCCACAGACAATTCTTTCGACCTCATGGCTTGATATTTGCTCTTACATGCACTGTCAACTGGGGGAACTTATATAGACAGGTGTTTTTTTCCAAACCATTTGAATTTACCACAGGTGAACTCCAATCAAGTTTAGAAACATCTCAAGGATGATCAATGGAAACAAGATGCACCTGAGCTCAATTTCGATACTCAAAGCAAAGGGTCTGAATACTTATGTAAATAAGATATTTCTATTTTTTCTATTTTATAAATTTGCTAAAATTTCTAAAAACCTATTTTCACTTTGTCATTATGGGTTATTGTGTGTAGATTGATGAGGAACATTTTTTATTTAATCAATTTTAGAATAATGCTCTAAAGTCAAAACAAATGTGGAAAAACTCAGGTGGTCTGAATACTTTTTCCCGAATGCACTGGATTCTGGATTTGGGGACTGTGAAAAGACCCCTGGTGGCATGTCTGGTAGGGTAAGTGTGTGTCAGAGCTGTGTGTAAGTTGATATGCAAACGATTTAGAATTTTCAGAACATTGCATCACTTATTTTTATGAAGAAACAGTCAGTCTCTCCTCAACTCTTAGCCAAGAGAGACGGACATGCATAGTGTTTATATTAGCCCTCTGATTACAGTGAAGAGCAAAATGTGCCGCTCTGATCTGGGTGTTTTATTTTTGAAAGAATTTGAGTATAGAATAGAATACATTCTAGTTATTATTTTAGTTGTTCAACCAGTTATCAACATATTGTTCAATGTTTTAAAAAATAAAGCCCAGTAGTTGTTCTGTGACTTTAGCTAATACACTTTTTTATGGTATCGAGTATCGTTTTTGATATCAAGTATAGTTTTGGTATTGCATATTGGGATACTAAACCTGGTATCTGAAATTGTCAAAATTCTGGTATCTTGACAACACTAGTTTTGAGAAGGAGGTGAGGAGAGAGGACGCGAGGAGTGTGCAATTGAGATTATCCCTACTATATCAGGGTCCAAACTCTCCCCAGCTGATGATCATGATGAAGATGCTTTGTCCTACAGCGATACATATCCAACAAGAAGCATCCTTCATTCCCAGCGATTCCTATGTGACTGGACCCTTTGTGGGTGGAGCCTTTGTGGGTGGAGCCTTTGTGACTGGACCCTTTGTGGGTGGAGCCAATACCAAAGAAGAATCATGTCCCACGTGTCCACATAGCCTACAGTGCCTTTGGAAAGTATTCAGACCCCTTGACTTTTTCCACCAAAAAATGTTACAGCCTTTTCCTAAAATGTATTAAATAAAACAAATTCCTCAGCAATCTACACACAATACCCCATAATGATAAAGGGAAAACATGTTTTATTTTGTTTTAGTAAATGTGTTAAAAAAATAAAACATGAATACCTTATTTACATAAGTATTCAGGTCCTTTGCTATGAGACTTGAAATTGAGTTCAGGTGCATCCTGTTTCCATTGATCATCATTTGAGATGTACTTATATAAATGTGATATTTCCATTTACTCTTCTTTTTCTTTTTTACTGTTTTTGCTTTGAACTTCTGTACTGCCAACACATACTTCAGCCTTCAGACAGGTCCACCTGTAGCACAGGACACACCTGTAACACCATGACGATAGACAGCAAGGTCACTTACAGTAGGTTGGTCATCAACCATCAGTCAGAAACCAGACAACCATGTTTCCATGACAGAGGACGGTGTGTGTTTATGTGTCTGTGTAGATCAGAATCAGGTTTATTGTCCCACAAGAGGAAAATCTTGCCACAGCTCGCATACACAAAATATTTAGAAAACACAGCAGGAAACACTCAGCCATAAATAGTACCCCACCAGGAGGAAGCTACAGTACATGGAAACACTCAGCCATAAATAGTACCCCACCAGGAGGAAGCTACAGTACATGGAAACACTCAGCCATAAATAGTACCCCACCAGGAGGAAGCTACAGTACAGGAAACACTCAGCCATAAATAGTACCCCACCAGGAGGAAGCTACAGTACATGGAAACACTCAGCCATAAATAGTACCCCACCAGGAGGAAGCTACAGTACATGGAACACTCAGCCATAAATAGTACCCCACCAGGAGGAAGCTACAGTACATGGAAACACTCAGCCATAAATAGTACCCCACCAGGAGGAAGCTAAAGTACATGGAACACTCAGCCATAAATAGTACCCCACCAGGAGGAAGCTAAAGTACATGGAACACTCAGCCATAAATAGTACCCCACCAGGAGGAAGCTAAAGTACATGGAACACTCAGCCATAAATAGTATCCCACCAGGAGGAAGCTACAGTACAGGAAACACTCAGCCATAAATAGTACCCCACCAGGAGGAAGCTACAGTACAGGAAACACTCAGCCATAAATAGTATCCCACCAGGAGGAAGCTACAGTACAGGAAACACTCAGCCATAAATAGTACCCCACCAGGAGGAAGCTACAGTACATGGAACACTCAGCCATAAATAGTACCCCACCAGGAGGAAGCTACAGTACATGGAACACTCAGCCATAAATAGTACCCCACCAGGAGGAAGCTACAGTACATGGAACACTCAGCCATAAATAGTACCCCATCAGGAGGAAGCTACAGTACAGGAAACACTCAGCCATAAATAGTACCCCACCAGGAGGAAGCTACAGTACAGGAAACACTCAGCCATAAATAGTACCCCACCAGGAGGAAGCTACAGTACAGGAAACACTCAGCCATAAATAGTACCCCACCAGGAGGAAGCTACAGTACATGGAAACACTCAGCCATAAATAGTACCCCACCAGGAGGAAGCTACAGTACAGGAAACACTCAGCCATAAATAGTACCCCACCAGGAGGAAGCTACAGTACATGGAACACTCAGCCATAAATAGTACCCCACCAGGAGGAAGCTACAGTACATGGAACACTCAGCCATAAATAGTACCCCACCAGGAGGAAGCTACAGTACATGGAAACACTCAGCCATAAATAGTACCCCACCAGGAGGAAGCTACAGTACATGGAACACTCAGCCATAAATAGTACCCCACCAGGAGGAAGCTACAGTACATGGAACACTCAGCCATAAATAGTACCCCACCAGGAGGAAGCTACAGTACATGGAACACTCAGCCATAAATAGTACCCCACCAGGAGGAAGCTACAGTACATGGAACACTCAGCCATAAATAGTACCCCACCAGGAGGAAGCTACAGTACATGGAACACTCAGCCATAAATAGTACCCCACCAGGAGGAAGCTACAGTACATGGAACACTCAGCCATAAATAGTACCCCACCAGGAGGAAGCTACAGTACATGGAATTGTTCATAATAGTCGCAGCCCCTGGGATGAAACTCCTCCTGAAGCAGTGGTGGAGTGAGTAGTCTGGGCTGGAGATCATGTGGCAGGCTTTGCACTGGATAGTGTGTTGATTCAGTAGGGAGAGTTTTGGAGCGGGGGGGGTCCAATCAGTTTAAATGCCGTGTTGGTGATCCTTAATAGTTTATTGTGGTGTGAGACTGTCCGCATGTTGCGGTATCAGATACTTCAATAGAGTAGTGATGAGGATGGGCCGGCAGAGCAGCAGAAGGAGTTTTGGTTTGATTAGACTCCTGATGACAGACAGATGTTGCTGTACCGTGTAGGAACTGGTTGACATACACTCCAAGTTTACCTTGACACACTTAACCCCAAATTGCTCCAGGGACGGTGCACTCATTGTGGCTGTGTTTCTGTGTCTTGTGTGTGTTGTTTCTCAACATAAATGAATGATGGAGTACTACAGGTATTCTGTCCTCTATTCTTCTTCCCAGACACTGTTGGCTCTCTCCTGTCGGTTGGAGTGATATACTGTAATTTAGAGATACCAGTTGATTCCTTGCGATGCCAGATCAGATATCGCCAGGGAGAAAGTTAAGCACTTTGCATACACAGAGGGACGGGCTGAGTGGATATTTGCCGAGTATCCACTTGTCCCTCTAGTCAAAGTTGCTAGTGCCTTCACACAAGGGCGACACCCACCGGTGACCATAGCAACGAAATAAACTAACATTATCGACGTGTGAAAAGTCTTATAATTCCATAAGCATGCATAAAAAAGTATTTACATAAGGAACAGAAATGATTAACCCCAAAATACATCACTGACCACACCGCCTGGATAGAATTTAGGTTGCAATTTGGGAAGCAGACACAGACTGGCATCTGTCCACTAGGGCTAAGAATTGCCAGGGACCTCACGATAGGATATTATCACGATATTTAGGTATGATATGTATTGCAATCCTCATGATTGTATATGTATTGCGATTTGATACTGTGATTTTATTCCAATTTGATGTTCCTAACATATTGCTAACAATATGTCTGCTGCAGAGGGACAAGAGAGAGACATGAGAAAACAAGTCATGGAAATAAAGGTGCTGAAAACAAATTGGCTCCTTATTTAAAAAGAAGATGGAGAACAAACTATGAAGGAAAAATACCTGTGTTTTGCTGCACGTACAGCCAACTAGCGCCAAAATAATATTGCGATATTTTCTAAATAATATGATATATCGTAAAAAATTATATCCCGTTATGAAACTGCAGCAATTTTTCCTCCCCATCACTAAAGGTCACCCAGGATGTCAGACAGAGGACTGTAGAGTCCCTCTGAGTGTTACGTCGTGGAATCGACTTAAGGGCCTTCTGGGTGTTGATATTGAGCTCTATATCCCCAGACTGATACTTTGGGAATCATTTTAACACTTAATTTGTGTTTTTTCAGATGTCGAGTTTACAGAGCTCTCTCTCTCTCTCTCTCTCTGAAACTCACTGCTCACTCCCCCCCTATTTCCCTTGCTCTGTGCGTATGTGGGGTTGTCAGGGTGACGGTTAGCACCTGAAAACAATCGGAAGACTGTAGCGGGGCCTGCACAAACACAAGTCTGGCTCTGCCCCAGCCAGCGCATTCCTGGCCCTACCTAGCTTAGCTTAGCCTTCCACGCTCCCTGGTTCTACCTAGCTTAGCCTAGCCTTCCACGCTCCCTGGTTCTACCTAGCATAGCCTTCCTCCCTCCCTGGTTCTACCTAGCTTAGCTCAGCCTTCCACGCTCCCTGGTTCTACCTAGCATAGCCTTCCTCCCTCCCTGGTTCTACCTAGCTTAGCTCAGCCTTCCACACTCCCTGGTTTTACCTAGCCTAGCTTAGCCTTCCTCCCTCCCTGGTTCTACCTAGTTTAGCTCAGCCTTCCACGCTCCCTGGTTCTACCTAGCTTAGCCTTCCTCCCTCCCTCCCTGGTTCTACCTAGCCTAGCTCAGCCTTCCACGCTCCCTGGTTCTACCGAGCTTAGCTCAGCCTTCCTCCCTCCCTGGTTCTACCTAGTTTAGCTCAGCCTTCCACGCTCCCTGGTTCTACCTAGCTTAGCGTAGCCTTCCTCCCTCCCTGGTTCTACCTAGCTTAGCCTTCCTCCCTCCCTCCCTGGTTCTACCTAGCCTAGCTCAGCCTTCCTCCCTCCCTGGTTCTACCGAGCTTAGCTCAGCCTTCCTCCCTCCCTGGTTCTACCTAGTTTAGCTCAGCCTTCCACGCTCCCTGGTTCTACCTAGCTTAGCTTAGCCTTCCTCCCTCCCTGGTTCTACCTAGCTTAGCCTTCCTCCCTCCCTCCCTGGTTCTACCTAGCCTAGCTCAGCCTTCCTCCCTCCCTGGTTCTACCTAGCTTAGCTTAGCTTAGCCTTCCTCCCTTCCTGGTTCTACCTAGCTTAGCTTAGCCTTCCTTCCTCCCTCCCTCCCTGGTTCTACCTAGCCTAGCTCAGCCTTCCTCCCTCCCTGGTTCTACCTAGCCTAGCTCAGCCTTCCTCCCTCCTCCCTTCTCTCTGTTCCCCTAGCTTAGCTTAGCCTTCCACACTCCCTGGTTCTACCTAGCCTAGCTTATCCTTCCTCACTCCCTGGTTCTGCTTAGCCTGGTCCTCCCTTCCCTCTGTTTCCCCCCTCCCTCCCTTCTCTCTGTTCCCCCCTCCCTCCCTTCTCTCTGTTCCCCCTCCCTCCCTTCTCTCTGTTTCCCCCTCCCTCCCTTCTCTCTGTTTCCCCCTCCCCACTTCACTCTGTTCCCCCCTCCCTCCCTTCTCTCTGTTTCCCCCCCTCCCTCCCTTCTCTCTGTTTACCCGCTCCCTCCCTTATCTCTGTTTCCCCGCTCCCTCCCTTCTCTCTGTTTCCCCCCTCCCTCCCTTCTCTCTGTTTCCTCCTCCCCCTCCTCTCTGTTTCCTCCCTTCTCTCTGTTCCTCCCTCCCTTCTCTCTGTTACCCCCTCCCTCCCTTCTCTCTGTTCCCCGCTCCTCCCTTCTCTCTGTTTCCTACCTCCCTTCTCTCTGTTTCCCCCTCCCTCCCTTCTCTCTGTTCCCTCCCTCCTTCTCTCTGTTTCCCCCTCCCTCCTTCTCTCTGTTCCCTCCCTCCCTTCTCTCTGTTTCCCCCTCCCTCCCTTCTCTCTGTTTCCCCCTCCCTCCCTTCTCTCTGTTTACCCGCTCCCTCCCTTATCTCTGTTTCCCCGCTCCCTCCCTTCTCTCTGTTTCCCCCTCCCTCCCTTCTCTCTGTTTCCTCCTCCCCCTCCTCTCTGTTTCCTCCTTCTCTCTGTTCCCCCTCCCTCCCTTCTCTCTGTTTCCCCCTCCCTCCCTTCTCTCTGTTCCCCGCTCCCTCCCTTCTCTCTGTTTCCTACCTCCCTTCTCTCTGTTTCCCCCTCCCTCCCTTCTCTCTGTTCCCTCCCTCCCTTCTCTCTGTTTCCCCCCTCCCTCCCTTCTCTCTGTTCCCTCCCTCCCTTCTCTCTGTTCCCTCCCTCCCTTCTCTCTGTTTCCCCCCTCCCTCCCTTCTCTCTGTTTCCCCCTCCCTTCTCTCTGTTTCCTCCATCCCTTCTCTCTGTCCCCCTCCCTTCTCTCTGTCCCCCTCCCTCTCTTCTCTCTTTTCCCCCTCCTTCTCTTCTCTCTTTTCCCCCTTCCCTCCCTTCTCTCTTTTCCCCCCTCCCTCTTTCCCTCTCCTTTTCCCCCTCCCTCCCTTCTCTCTGTTTCCCCCATCTCTCTGTTTCCCCATCCCTCCTTCTCTATGTTCCCCCCCTCCCTCCCTTCTCTCTGTTCCCTCCCTTCTCTCTGTTTCCCCCTCCGTCCCTTCTCTCTGTTTCCTCCCCTTCTCTCTGTTTCCCCCTCCCTCCTTCTCTATGTTTCCCCCTCCCTCCCTTCTCTCTGTTCCCCGCTCCCTCCCTTCTCTCTTTTCCCTCCCTCCCTTCTCTATGTTCCCTCCCTCCCTTCTCTCTGTTCCCCCCTCCCTCCCTTCTCTCTGTTTCCCCCTCCCTCCCTTCTCTTTGTTTCCCCCTCCCTCCCTTCTCTCTGTTTCCCCCTCCCTCCCTCCCTTCTCTCTGTTCCCCGCTCCCTCCCTTCTCTCTGTTTCCTCCCTCCCTTCTCTCTGTTTCCCCCTCCCTCCCTTCTCTCTGTTCCCTCCCTCCCTTCTCTC
This sequence comes from Oncorhynchus keta, assembly GCF_023373465.1. Classification (NCBI taxonomy): domain Eukaryota; kingdom Metazoa; phylum Chordata; class Actinopteri; order Salmoniformes; family Salmonidae; genus Oncorhynchus; species Oncorhynchus keta. The sequence goes on from NC_068431.1 coordinate 17,067,926, forward strand.
TGTTTCCTCCCTCCCTTCCCTCTGTTTCCCCTCTCCCTCCCTTCTTTCTGTTTACCCCCTCCCTCCCTTCTCTCTGTTTCCCCCTCTCTCCCTTCCCTCTGTTGCCCCCTCCCTCCCTTCTTTCTGTTTACCCCCCTCCCTTCCCTCTGTTTACCCCCTCCCTCCCTTCTCCCCCTCCCTCCCTTCTCTCTGTTTCCCCCTCCCTCCCTTCTCTCTGTTTCCTCCCTCCCTCTCCTCCCTCCCTCTCTTCTGTTCCTCCTCCCTTCTCTCTGTTTCCCCCTCCCTCCCTTCTCTCTGTTTCCCCGCTCCCTCCCTTCTCTCTTTTCCCCCCTCCCTCCCTTCTCTCTGTTTCCTCCCTCCCTTCTCTCTGTTTCCGCCCCTCCCTCCCTTCTCTCTGTTTCCTCCCTCCCTTCTCTCTGTTTCCCCCCTCCCTCCCTTCTCTATGTCCCCCCTCCCTCCCTTCTCTCTGTTCCCCCTCCCTCCATTCTCTCTGTTTCCCCCTCCCTCCCTTCTCTCTGTTTCCCCCCCTCCGTCCCTTCTCTCTGTTTCCTCCCCCCTTCTCTCTGTTTCCCCCCTCCCTCCCTTCTCTATGTTTCCCCCTCCCTCCCTTCTCTCTGTTCCCCGCTCCCTCCCTTCTCTCTTTTCCCTCCCTCCCTTCTCTATGTTCCCCCCCTCCCTCTCTTCTCTATGTTCCCCCTCCCTCCCTTCTCTCTGTTTCCCCCTCCCTCCCTTCTCTCTGTTTCCCCCTCCCTCCCTTCCCTCTGTTTCCCCTCTCCCTCCCTTCTTTCTGTTTCCCCCCTCCCTCCCTTCTCTCTGTTTCCCCCCCTCCCTCCCTTCTCTCTGTTTGCCCCCCTCCCTCCCTTCTTTCTGTTTACCCCCTCCCTCCCTTCTCTCTGTTTCCTCCCTCCCTTCTCTCTGTTTCTCCCCCTCCCTCCCTTCTTCTGTTTCTCCCTTCTCTCTGTTTCCCCCCTCCCTCCCTTTGCTCTGTTTCCCCGCTCCCTCCCTTCTCTCTTTTCCCCCTCCCTCCCTTCTCTCTGTTTCCCCCCCTCCCTCCCTTCTCTCTGTTTCCTCCCTCCCTTCTCTCTGTTTCCCCCCCTCCCTCCTTTCTCTCTGTTTCTCCCTTCTCTCTGTTTCCTCCCTCCCTTCTCTCTTTTCCCCCCTCCCTCCCTTCTCTCTGTTTCCTCCCTCCCTTCTCTCTGTTTCCTCCCTCCCTCCCTTCTCTCTGTTACCCCCTCCCTCCCTTCTCTCTGTTTCTCCCTTCTCTCTGTTTCCCCCTCCCTCCCTTCTCTCTGTTTCCCCCCTCCCTCCCTTCTTCTGTTTCCCCGCTCCCTCCCTTCTCTCTGTTTCCCCCTCCCTCCCTTCTCTCTGTTTCCCCCTCCCTCCCTTCTCTCTGTTTCCCCCTCCCTCCCTTCTCTCTGTTTCCTCCCTCCCTTCTCCTGTTTCCCCTCCCTCCCTTCTCTATGTCCCCCCTCCCTCCCTTCTCTCTGTTTCCCCCCTCCCTCCATTCTCTCTGTTTCCCCCTCCCTCCCTTCCTCTGTTTCCCCCTCCTCCCTTCTCTCTGTTTCCTCCTCCCTTCTCTCTGTTTCCCCCTCCCTCCCTTCTCTCTGTTTCCCCCTCCCTCCCTTCTCTCTGTTCCCCGCTCCCTCCCTTCTCTCTTTTCCCTCCCTCCCTTCTCTCTGTTTCCCCCTCCCCTCCCTTCTCTCTGTTCCCCCTCCCTCCCTTCTCTCTGTTCCTCCCCCCCCTCCCTCCCTTCTCTCTGTTTTCCCCCTCTCCCTCCCTTCTCTCTGTTTCCCCCTCCCTCCCTTCTCTCTGTTTCCCCCTCCCTCCCTTCCCTCTGTTTCCCCTCTCCCTCCCTTCTTTCTGTTTACCCCCCTCCCTCCCTTCTCTCTGTTTCCCCCTCCCTCCCTTCTCTCTGTTTGCCCCCTCCCTCCCTTCTTTCTGTTTACCCCCTCCCTCCCTTCCCTCTGTTTACCCCCCTCCCTCCCTTCTCTCTGTTTCCTCCCTCCCTTCTCTCTGTTTCCCCCCCTCCCTCCCTTCTCTCTGTTTCCTCCCTCCCTTCTCTCTGTTTCTCCCCCTCCCTCCCTTCTTCTGTTTCTCCCTTCTCTCTGTTTCCCCCCTCCCTCCCTTTGCTCTGTTTCCCCGCTCCCTCCCTTCTCTCTTTTCCCCCTCCCTCCCTTCTCTCTGTTTCCCCCCCTCCCTCCCTTCTCTCTGTTTCCTCCCTCCCTTCTCTCTGTTTCCCCCCCTCCCTCCTTTCTCTCTGTTTCTCCCTTCTCTCTGTTTCCTCCCTCCCTTCTCTCTGTTTACCCCCCTCCCTTCGTTCTGTTTCCCCGCTCCCTCCCTTCTCTCTTTTCCCCCCTCCCTCCCTTCTCTCTGTTTCCTCCCTCCCTTCTCTCTGTTTCTCCCTTCTCTCTGTTTCCTCCCTCCCTTCTCTCTGTTTACCCCCCTCCCTCCCTTCGTTCTGTTTCCCCGCTCCCTCCCTTCTCTCTTTTCCCCCCTCCCTCCCTTCTCTCTGTTTACCCCCCTCCCTCCCTTCGTTCTGTTTCCCCGCTCCCTCCCTTCTCTCTTTTCCCCCCTCCCTCCCTTCTCTCTGTTTCCTCCCTCCCTTCTCTCTGTTCCCCCCCTCCCTCCCTTCTCTCTGTTTCCCCCCTCTCCCTCCCTTCTCTCTGTTTCCCCCCTCCCTCCCTTCTCTCTGTTCCTCCCCCTCCCTCCCTTCTCTATGTTTCCCCCTCCCTCCCTTCTCTCTGTTTCCCCCCTCCCTCCCTTCTCTATGTTTCCCCCCTCCCTCCCTTCTCTCTGTTTCCCCCCCTCCCTCCCTTCTCTCTTTTCCCCCCTCCCTCCCTTCTCTGTTTCCCCCCCTCCCTCCCTTCTCTGTGTTTCCTCCCTCCCTTCTCTCTGTTTCCCCGCTCCCTCCCTTCTCTCTGTTTTCCCCCTTCCCTCCCTTCTCTCTGTTTCCCCCCCTCCCTCCCTTCTCTCTGTTTCCCCCCCTCCCTCCCTTCTCTCTGCTCCCCGCTCCCTCCCTTCTCTATGTTTTTCCCCCTCCCCCTCCCTTCTCTCTGTTTCCCCCTCCCTCCCTTCTCTCTTTTCCCCCTCCCTCCCTTCTCTCTGTTTCCCCCCCTCCCTCCCTTCTCTGTGTTTCCTCCCTCCCTTCTCTCTGTTTTCCCCCTTCCCTCCCTTCTCTCTGTTTCCCCCCCTCCCTCCCTTCTCTCTGTTTCCCCCCCTCCCTCCCTTCTCTCTGCTCCCCGCTCCCTCCCTTCTCTCTGTTTCCCCCCTCCCTCCCTTCTCTCTGTTTTCCCCCCTCCCTCCCTTCTCTCTGTTTCCCCCCCTCCCTCCCTTCTCTCTGTTTCCTCCCTCCCTTCTCTCTGTTCCCCGCTCCCACCCTTCTCTCTGTTTCCTCCCTCCCTTCTCTCTGTTTCCCCCTCCCTCCCTTCCCACTGTTTCCCCCCTCCCTCCCTTCACTCTGTTTCCTCCCTCCCTTCTCTCTGTTCACCCTCTCCCTCCTTCATTTTCTCTGTTCCACCTCTCCTCCCCTCCCCTCATCCCCTCTTCAACCCTCCATACCTTCTCCTCAGGTCTCCTGTCTCCAGCAGAGGTGCTGGTGCTGATGCTGCGTCATGGAAACTGCTGCCCTGGGGGTGCTGATGACGCCATCACAGCAGCTCTTCCTGGCCTGCTGGGCACAGGGCTCTAGGGACCAGTGCAATACTGTGCCATTTGGGACAGAACGTCCTTATTTTTATGTATGCAACTCGTCTGACAGTTGTCTTGAGTTGTAGTTTTGACTAAGAAAAACAGACAACAATGTAGGTCATATGCGGTTGAATCAGTGTTCATACGTCTGGTGTGGCTGTAGCCTTAGGTAGTGGGGTAACAGGAGGATCTAACAGGGGATGGGTCGGTCAGGAATGTTGAAGGTTGTGTTGGTGTGACCCCCTGACACCTCTTTGTCTAGTCAAGGTCATTATGAGGAATCAGGTGCAGTAGACTAGAGTGAATCAGGTACAGTAGAGTGAATCAGGTACAGTAGACTAGAGTGAATCAGGTACAGTAGACTGGAGTGAATCAGGTACAGTAGACTAGAGTGAATCAGGTACAGTAGAGTGAATCGGGTACAGTAGACTAGAGTGAATCAGGTACAGTAGAGTGAATCAGGTACAGTAGAGTGAATCGGGTACAGTAGACTAGAGTGAATCAGGTACAGTAGAGTGAATCGGGTACAGTAGACTAGAGTGAATCAGGTACAGTAGACTGGAGTGAATCAGGTACAGTAGAGTGAATCGGGTACAGTAGACTAGAGTGAATCAGGTACAGTAGACTGGAGTGAATCAGGTACAGTAGAGTGAATCGGGTACAGTAGACTAGAGTGAATCAGGTACAGTAGAGTGAATCAGGTACAGTAGAGTGAATCAGGTACAGTAGACTAGAGTGAATCAGGTACAGTAGACTAGAGTGAATCAGGTACAGTAGACTAGAGTGAATCAGGTACAGTAGACTAGAGTGAATCAGGTACAGTAGAGTGAATCGGGTACAGTAGACTAGAGTGAATCAGGTACAGTAGAGTGAATCAGGTACAGTAGAGTGAATCATTTACAGTAGACTAGAGTGAATCAGGTACAGTAGAGTGAATCAGGTACAATAGACTAGAGTGAATCAGGTACAGTAGAGTGAATCGGGTACAGTAGACTAGAGTGAATCAGGTACAGTAGAGTGAATCAGGTACAGTAGAGTGAATCAGGTACAGTAGACTAGAGTGAATCAGGTACAGTAGACTAGAGTGAATCAGGTACAGTAGACTAGAGTGAATCAGGTACAGTAGACTAGAGTGAATCAGGTACAGTAGAGTGAATCGAGTACAGTAGACTAGAGTGAATCAAGTACAGTAGAGTGAATCAGGTACAGTAGAGTGAATCATTTACAGTAGACTAGAGTGAATCAGGTACAGTAGAGTGAATCAGGTACAGTAGACTAGAGTGAATCAGGTACAGTAGAGTGAATCGGGTACAGTAGACTAGAGTGAATCAGGTACAGTAGAGTGAATCAGGTACAGTAGAGTGAATCAGGTACAGTAGACTAGAGTGAATCAGGTACAGTAGACTAGAGTGAATCAGGTACAGTAGAGTGAATCGGGTACAGTAGACTAGAGTGAATCAGGTACAGTAGAGTGAATCAGGTACAGTAGAGTGAATCAGGTACAGTAGAGTGAATCAGGTACAGTAGAGTGAATCGGGTACAGTAGACTAGAGTGAATCAGGTACAGTAGAGTGAATCAGGTACAGTAGAGTGAATCAGGTACAGTAGAGTGAATCAGGTACAGTAGATTAGAGTGAATCATGTACAGTAGACTAGAGTGAATCAGGTACAGTAGACTAGAGTGAATCAGGTACAGTAGACTAGAGTGAATCAGGTACAGTAGACTAGAGTGAATCAGGTACAGTAGACTGGAGTGAATCAGGTACAGTAGACTATAGGGAATTGGGTACAGTAGACTAGGATGAATCAGGTACAATAGAGTGAATCAGGTACAGTGGAGGGAATCAGGTACAGTAGACTAGAGGGAGTAAGGTGCAGTAGACTAGGGGGAGTCAGGTATAGTCAACTAGAGGGAATCAGGTACACTAGAGTGGAGTGAATCAGGTACAGTAGACTAGAGGGAGTAAGGTGCAGTAGACTAGGGGGAGTCAGGTACAGTAGACTAGAGGGGGTCAGGTACAATAGAGTGAATCAGGTACAGTAGAGTGAGTCAGGTACAGTAGACTAGAGTGAATCAGGTACACTAGAGTGGAGTGAATCAGGTACAGTAGACTAGAGGGAGTAAGGTGCAGTAGACTAGGGAGTCAGGTACAGTAGAGTGAGTCAGGTACAGTAGACTAGAGTGAATCAGGTACAGTAGACTGGAGTGAATCAGGTACAGTAGAGTGAATCGGGTACAGTAGACTAGAGTGAATCAGGTACAGTAGAGTGAATCAGGTACAGTAGAGTGAATCATGTACAGTAGACTAGAGTGTATCAGGTACAGTAGACTGGAGTGAATCAGGTACAGTAGACTAGAGAGAATCAGGTACAGTAGAGTGAATCGGGTACAGTAGACTAGAGTGAATCAGGTACAGTAGAGTGAATCAGGTACAGTAGACTGGAGTGAATCAGGTACAGTAGACTGGAGTGAATCAGGTACAGTAGAGTGAATCGGGTACAGTAGACTAGAGTGAATCAGGTACAGTAGACTGGAGTGAATCAGGTACAGTAGAGTGAATCGGGTACAGTAGACTAGAGTGAATCAGGTACAGTAGAGTGAATCAGGTACAGTAGAGTGAATCATTTACAGTAGACTAGAGTGAATCAGGTACAGTAGACTAGAGTGAATCAGGTACAGTAGACTAGAGTGAATCAGGTACAGTAGACTAGAGTGAATCAGGTACAGTAGAGTGAATCGGGTACAGTAGACTAGAGTGAATCAGGTACAGTAGAGTGAATCAGGTACAGTAGAGTGAATCATTTACAGTAGACTAGAGTGAATCAGGTACAGTAGAGTGAATCAGGTACAATAGACTAGAGTGAATCAGGTACAGTAGAGTGAATCGGGTACAGTAGACTAGAGTGAATCAGGTACAGTAGAGTGAATCAGGTACAGTAGAGTGAATCAGGTACAGTAGACTAGAGTGAATCAGGTACAGTAGACTAGAGTGAATCAGGTACAGTAGACTAGAGTGAATCAGGTACAGTAGACTAGAGTGAATCAGGTACAGTAGACTAGAGTGAATCAGGTACAGTAGAGTGAATCGGGTACAGTAGAGTGAATCATTTACAGTAGACTAGAGTGAATCAGGTACAGTAGAGTGAATCAGGTACAATAGACTAGAGTGAATCAGGTACAGTAGAGTGAATCGGGTACAGTAGACTAGAGTGAATCAGGTACAGTAGAGTGAATCAGGTACAGTAGAGTGAATCAGGTACAGTAGACTAGAGTGAATCAGGTACAGTAGACTAGAGTGAATCAGGTACAGTAGACTAGAGTGAATCAGGTACAGTAGACTAGAGTGAATCAGGTACAGTAGAGTGAATCGGGTACAGTAGACTAGAGTGAATCAGGTACAGTAGAGTGAATCAGGTACAGTAGAGTGAATCAGGTACAGTAGAGTGAATCAGGTACAGTAGAGTGAATCGGGTACAGTAGACTAGAGTGAATCAGGTACAGTAGAGTGAAAGGTCAGTAGGTGAATCAGGTACAGTAGAGTGAATCAGGTACAGTAGATTAGAGTGAATCATGTACAGTAGACTAGAGTGAATCAGGTACAGTAGACTAGAGTGAATCAGGTACAGTAGACTAGAGTGAATCAGGTACAGTAGACTAGAGTGAATCAGGTACAGTAGACTGGAGTGAATCAGGTACAGTAGACTATAGGGAATTGGGTACAGTAGACTAGGATGAATCAGGTACAATAGAGTGAATCAGGTACAGTGGAGGGAATCAGGTACAGTAGACTAGAGGGAGTAAGGTGCAGTAGACTAGGGGGAGTCAGGTATAGTCAACTAGAGGGAATCAGGTACACTAGAGTGGAGTGAATCAGGTACAGTAGACTAGAGGGAGTAAGGTGCAGTAGACTAGGGGGAGTCAGGTACAGTAGACTAGAGGGGGTCAGGTACAATAGAGTGAATCAGGTACAGTAGAGTGAGTCAGGTACAGTAGACTAGAGTGAATCAGGTACACTAGAGTGGAGTGAATCAGGTACAGTAGACTAGAGGGAGTAAGGTGCAGTAGACTAGGGGGAGTCAGGTACAGTAGAGTGAGTCAGGTACAGTAGACTAGAGGGAGTAAGGTGCAGTAGACTAGAGTGAATCAGGTACAGTAGACTGGAGTGAATCAGGTACAGTAGAGTGAATCGGGTACAGTAGACTAGAGTGAATCAGGTACAGTAGAGTGAATCAGGTACAGTAGAGTGAATCATGTACAGTAGACTAGAGTGTATCAGGTACAGTAGACTGGAGTGAATCAGGTACAGTAGACTAGAGAGAATCAGGTACAGTAGAGTGAATCAGGTACAATAGACTGGAGTGAATCAGGTACAGTAGACTAGAGTGAATCAGGTACAGTAGACTAGAGTGAATCAGGTACAGTAGACTAGAGTGAATCAGGTACAGTAGACTAGAGTGAATCAGGTACAGTAGACTAGAGTGAATCAGGTACAGTAGACTAGAGTGAATCAGGTACAGTAGAGTGAATCGGGTACAGTAGAGTGAATCAGGTACAGTAGAGTGAATCAGGTACAGTAGACTAGAGTGAATTGGGTACAGTATACTAGGATGAATCAGGTACAATAGAGTGAATCAGGTACAGTAGAGTGAATCAGGTACAGTGGAGGGAATCAGGTACAGTAGACTAGAGGGAGTCAGGTGCAGTAGACTAGGGGGAGTCAGGTATAGTCAACTAGAGGGAATCAGGTACACTAGAGTGGAGTGAATCAGGTACAGTAGACTAGAGTGAGTAAGGTGCAGTAGACTAGGGGGAGTCAGGTACAGTAGACTAGAGGGAGTCAGGTACAATAGAGTGAATCAGGTACAGTAGAGTGAATCAGGTACAGTACACTAGAGGGAGTAAGGTGCAGTAGACTAGAGGGAGTCAGGTACAGTAGACTAGAGGAAGTCAGGTATAGTCAACTAGAGGGAATCAGGTACAGTAGACTGGAGTGAATCAGGTACAGTAGACTGGAGGAGTCAGGTATAGTCAACTAGGGAATCAGGTACAGTAGACTAGAGGAAGTCAGGTATAGTCAACTAGAGGGAATCAGGTACAGTAGACTGGAGTGAATCAGGTACAGTAGACTAGAGGGAATCTGGTACAGTAGACTAGAGGGAGTCAGGTACAGTAGACTAGAGTGAATCAAGTACAGTAGACTAGAGTGAATCAGGTACAGTAGACTGGAGTGAATCAGGTACAGTAGACTAGAGTGAATCAGGTACAGTAGACTAGAGTGAATCAGGTACAGTAGACTAGAGTGAATCAGGTACAGTAGAGTGAATCGGGTACAGTAGACTAGAGTGAATCAGGTACAGTAGAGTGAATCAGGTACAGTAGAGTGAATCAGGTACAGTAGAGTGAAGGTACAGTAACTAGAGTGAATTGGGTACAGTATACTAGGATGAATCAGACTAGAGTGAATCAGGTACAGTAGAGTGAATCAGGTACAGTGGAGGGAATCAGGTACAGTAGACTAGAGGGAGTCAGGTGCAGTAGAATAGGGGGAGTCAGGTACAGTAGACTAGAGGGAATCAGGTACAGTAGACTGGAGTGAATCAGGTACAGTAGACTAGAGTGAGAGGTGCAGTAGACTAGGGGGAGTCAGGTACAGTAGACTAGAGGGAGTCAGGTACAGTAGAGTGAATCAGGTACAGTAGAGTGAATCAGGTACAGTACACTAGAGGGAGTAAGGTGCAGTAGACTAGAGGGAGTCAGGTACAGTAGACTAGAGGAAGTCAGGTATAGTCAACTAGAGGGAATCAGGTACAGTAGACTGGAGTGAATCAGGTACAGTAGACTAGAGGGAATCTGGTACAGTAGACTAGAGGGAGTCAGGTACAGTAGACTAGAGTGAATCAAGTACAGTAGACTGGAGGGAATCAGGTACAGTAAACTAGAAGGAATCAGGTACAGTAGACTAGAGGGAGTCAGGTACAGTAGACTAGAGTGAATCAAGTACAGTAGACTGGAGTGAATCAAGTACAGTAGACTAGAGTGAATCAGGTACAGTAGACTAGAGTGAATCAGGTACAGTAGACTAGAGGGAATCAGGTACAGTAGACTAGAGTGAATCAAGTACAGTAGACTGGAGGGAATCAGGTACAGTAAACTAGAGTGAATCTGGTACAGTAGACTAGAAGGAATCAGGTACAGTAGACTAGAGGGAGTCAGGTACAGTAGACTAGAGTGAATCAAGTACAGTAGACTGGAGTGAATCAAGTACAGTAGACTAGAGTGAATCAATTACAGTAGACTGGAGTGAATCAGGTACAGTAGACTAGAGTGAATCAGGTACAGTAGACTAGAGTGAATCAGGTACAGTAGACTAGAGGGAATCAGGTACAGTAGACTAGAGTGAATCTGGTACAGTAGACTAGAGGAATCAGGTACAGTAGACTAGAGTGAATCTGGTACAGTAGACTAGAGGGAATCAGGTACAGTAGACTAGAGTGAATCAGGTACAGTAGACTAGAGTGAATCAAGTACAGTAGACTAGAGTGAATCAGGTACAGTAGACTAGAGGGAATCAGGTACAGTAGACTAGAGTGAATCAGGTACAGTAGACTAGAGTGAATCAAGTACAGTAGACTAGAGGGAGTCAGGTACAGTAGACTAGAGTGAATCAGGTACAGTAGACTGGAGTGAATCAGGTACAGTAGACTAGAGTGAATCAGGTACAGTAGACTGGAGTGAATCAAGTACAGTAGACTGGAGTGAATCAGGTACAGTAGACTAGAGTGAATCTGGTACAGTAGACTGGAGTGAATCAAGTACAGTAGACTGGAGTGAATCAGGTACAGTAGACTAGAGTGAATCAAGTACAGTAGACTAGAGTGAATCAGGTACAGTAGACTAGAGTGAATCAAGTACAGTAGACTAGAGTGAATCAGGTACAGTAGACTAGAGTGAATCAATTACAGTAGACTGGAGTGAATCAGGCACAGTAGACTAGAGTGAATCAGGTACAGTAGACTAGAGGGAATCAGGTACAGTAGACTAGAGGGAATCAGGTACAGTAGACTAGAGTAAATAAGGTACAGTAGAGTGAATCAGGTACAGTAGACTAGATTAAATCGGGTACAAGTAGATTAGAGTTAATAAGGTATAGTAGAGTGGATGGCAGTGGGAGGTAGAGAAGTGTGCTGAGTATCATCTCTGTTTTGTCCTCTCCTCCTTCCCTGCATCCCACACCCTTCCTCCTTACCCTTCCTCCCTCCTTCCTTACTTCCCTCCATCCATGTGTGTCTCTGTGCTGAGATGTTAACATGCTCAACGTGTCTTTAGTTGATAGCTGACTGTCTCTGATATCATACAGCATCTCCCAGACTGAGGGAGCGGGAGTAATCAAATCTAGCTTTTTTTATACAGCACATTTCAGACGCAATTTACAATAAAAAACTCATTAAAAACATTGAAATAAAAGCTGAAATATTTACTACACAACAAACATAAGATACAAAACAAAGGAATGACACAAACTGAACAACTAAAAAGCACCCAGAGGAAAAGCAAAGCTAAAAAGATATGTTTTCAATATGTCCACAGTTTCTGGCAGGCTATTCCAGAGTCTGGGGGCATAGTAACTAAAGCCTGCCTCTCCATGCGTCTTGGTCCTAGGCTTTGGGATAGTTAAAAGGCCAGTGCCAGAGGACCTGAGGGACCTACTGGGTACAGAACTTAAAGCATGTCTGACATGTATTGCGGTGCACAATCATGGATTGATTTAAAAAATCTATAGAAGAATCTTAAATAATTCTAAAACTCACAGGCAGCCAGTGCAGAGACCTTAAAACCATTGTAATATGTGCTCCCCCATCTGGTCTTGGTCAGTACCCGTGCTGCAGCATTCTGTATGTTTTAAATCAAATCAAATCAAATCCAATTTTATTTGTCACATACACATGGTTAGCAGATGTTAATGCGAGTAGCGAAATGCTTGTGCTTCTAGTTCCGACAATGCAGTAATAACCAACAAGTAATCTAACTAACAATTCTAAAACTACTGTCTTATTCACAGTGTAAGGGGATAAAGAATATGTACATAAGGATATATGAATGAGTGATGGTACAGGGCAGCATAGGCAAGATACAGTAGATGGTATCGAGTACAGTATATACATATGAGATGAGTATGTAAACAAAGTGGCATAGTTAAAGTGGCTAGTGATACATGTATTACATAAGGATGCAGTCGATGATATAGAGTACAGTATATACGTAGGCATATGAGATTAATAATGTAGGGTAAGTAACATTATATAAGGTAGCATTGTTTAAAGTGGCTAGTGATATATTTACATCATTTCCCATCAATTCCCATTATTAAAGTGGCTGGAGTAGAGTCAGTGTCAGTGTGTTGGCAGCAGCCACTCAATGTTAGTGGTGGCTGTTTAACAGTCTGATGGCCTTGAGATAGAAGCTGTTTTTCAGTCTCTCGGTCCCAGCTTTGATGCACCTGTACTGACCTCGCCTTCTGGATGATAGCGGGGTGAACAGGCAGTGGCTCGGGTGGTTGTTGTCCTTGATGATCTTTATGGCCTTCCTGTTGTTTCCTGAAGTCCACAATCATCTCCTTAGTTTTGTTGACGTTGAGTGTGAGGTAATCAAGCCTACCACTGTTGTGTCGTCCGCAAACTTGATGATTGAGTTGGAGGCGTGCGTGGCCACGCAGTCGTGGGTGAACAGGGAGTACAGGAGAGGGCTCAGAATGCACCCTTGTGGGGCCCCAGTGTTGAGGATCAGCGGGGAGGAGTTGTTGTTGCCTACCCTCACCACCTGGGGGCGGCCCGTCAGGAAGTCCAGTACCCAGTTGCACAGGGCGGGGTCGAGACCCAGGGTCTCGAGCTTGATGACGAGCTTGGAGGGTACTATGGTGTTGAATGCCGAGCTGTAGTCGATGAACAGCATTCTCACATAGGTATTCCTCTTGTCCAGATGGGTTAGGGCAGTGTGCAGTGTGGTTGAGATTGCATCGTCTGTGGACCTATTTGGGCGGTAAGCAAATTGGAGTGGGTCTAGGGTGTCAGGTAGGGTGGAGGTGATATGGTCCTTGACTAGTCTCTCAAAACATTATGACGGAAGTGAGTGCTACGGGGCGGTAGTCATTTAGCTCAGTTACCTTAGCTTTCTTGGGAACAGGAACAATGGTGGCCCTCTTGAAGCATGTGGGAACAGCAGACTGGTATAGGGATTGATTGAATATGTCCATAAACACACCGGCCAGCTGGTCTGCGCATGCTCTGTGGGCGCGGCTGGGGATGCCGTCTGGGCCTGCAACCTTGCGAGGGTTAACACATTTAAATGTCTTACTCACCTCGGCTGCAGTGAAGGAGAGACCGCATGTTTTCGTTGCAGGCCGTGTCAGTGGCACTGTATTGTCCTCGAAGCGGGCAAAAAAGTTAATTAGTCTGCCTGGGACCAAGACATCCTGGTCCGTGACTGGGCTGGATTTCTTCTTGTAGTCCGTGATTGACTGTAGACCCTGCCACATGCCTCTTGTGTCTGAGCCGTTGAATTGAGATTCTACTTTGTCTCTGTACTGACGCTCAGCTTGTTTGATAGCCTTGCTGAGGGAATAGCTGCACTCTTTGTATTCGGTCATGTTACCAGACACCTTGCCCTGATTAAAAGCAGTGGTTCGCGCTTTCAGTTTCACGCGAATGCTGCCATCAATCCACGGTTTCTGGTTAGGGAATGTTTTAATCGTTGCTATGGGAACGACATCTTCAACGCACGTTCTAATGAACTCGCACACCGAATCAGCGTATTCGTCAATATTGTTATCTGACGCAATACGAAACATATCCCAGTCCACGTGATGGAAGCAGTCTTGGAGTGTGGAGTCAGCTTGGTCGGACCAGCGTTGGACAGACCTCAGCGTGGGAGCTTCTTGTTTTAGTTTCTGTCTGTAGGCAGGGATCAACAAAATGGAGTCGTGGTCAGATTTTCCGAAAGGGGGGCGGGGCAGGGCCTTATATGCGTCGCGGAAGTTTAAGTAACAATGATCCAAGGTTTTTCCACCCCTGGTTGCGCAATCGATCTGCTGAGAAATTTTAGGGAGTCTTGTATTCAGATTAGCTTTGTTAAAATCCCCAGCAACAATGAATGCAGCCTCCGGATAAATGGTTTCCAGTAAGAGTTAAATAAAGTTTGTTCAGAGCCATCGATGTGTCTACTTGGGGGGGATATATACGCCTGTGATTATAATCGAAGAGAATTCTCTTGGTAGATAATGCGGTCTACATTTGATTGTGAGGAATTCTAAATCAGGTGAACAGAAGGATTTGAGTTCCTGTATGTTTCTTTCATCACACCATGTCTCGTTAGCCATAAGGCATACGCCCCCGCCCCTCTTCTTACCAGAAAGATGTCTGTTTCTGTTGGCGCGATGCGTGGAGAAACCCGTTGGCTGCACCGCTTCGGATAGCGTCCCTCCAGTGAGCCATGTTTCCGTGAAGCAAAGAACGTTACAGTCTCTGATGTCCCTCTGGAATGCTACCCTTGCTCGGATTTCATCAACCTTGTTGTCAAGAGACTGGACATTGGCAAGAAGAATGCTAGGGAGTGGTGCACGGTGTGCCCGTCTCCGGAGTCTGACCAGAAGACCGCCTCGTATCCCTCTTTTTGGAGTCGTTTTTTGGGGTCGCTGCATGGGATCCATTCCGCTGTCCTGTTTGAAAGGCAGAACACAGGATCCGCGTTGCGAAAAACATATTCTTGGTCATACTGATGGTGAGTTGACGCTGATCTTATATTCAGTAGTTCTTCTCGACTGTATGTAATGAAACCTAAGATGACCTGGGGTACTAATGTAAGAAATAACACATAAAAAAAACAAAAAACTGCATAGTTTCCTAGGAACGCGAAGCGAGGCGGCCATCTCTGTCGGCGCCGGAAGTTCAGAGAGGACAAGGGAGGTGTTGAGGGTGAAGGTTCGATTACGTCTCAATGTGGTATCAAAGTGAATTGAGCGTTTTGCTTATCTGACCACCCCAAAACATATCTACCCCTACCACTCCAGTATCCCGGTCACCTTACCCCAAAACATATCAACCCCTTCCACTCCAGTATCCCGGTCACCTTACCCCAAAACATATCTACCCCTACCACTCCAGTATCCCGGTCACCTTACCCCAAAACATATCTACCCCTAACACTCCAGTATCCCTGTCAACATAGAAAATATTAACTGGAACACAACATAGAAATTATAAACTAGAATACCCCCTAGTCACACCCTGACCTACTCCACCATAGAGAAACAAGAGCTCTCTATGGTCAGGGCGTGACAGCTGCATATGCCCTGACGCGAATTGCTTTTTTTAAATCATCACCCGTTTGGCGAAGGTAGGCTGTGAGTCGATGATAAATTAACAGGCACCGCATTGATTATATGCAACGCAGGACAAACTAGTTAAACTAGTAATGTCATCAACCATGTGTAGTTAACTAGTGATTATGTTCAGATTGATTGTTTTTTATACGATAATAGTTATTATTTAATTATTTTTACCACCTTTTCTCCCCAATTTCGTGGTGTCCAATTATTTTGAAGCTACTATCTTGTCTCATCGCTACAACTCCCGTACGGGCTCGGGAGAGACGAAGGTTGAAAGTCATGCATCCTCCGATACACAACCCAACCAAGCCGCACCGCTTCTTAACACAGCATGCATCCAACCCGGAAGCCAGCCGCACCAATGTGTCAGAGGAAACACTGTGCACCTGGCAACCTTGGTTAGCGCGCACTGTGCCCAGATCGAGACAAGGATATCTCTACCGGCCAAGCCCTCCCTAACCCGGACGACGCTAGGCCAATTGTGCGTCGCCCCACGGACCTCCCAGTCGCGGCCGGTTACGACAGAGCCTGGGCGCGAACCCAGAGTCTCTGGTGGCACAGCTGGCGCTGCAGTACAGCACCCTTAACCACTGCGCCTCTGCCTCTGCCTTTCTGCAAATTTTAATTGGTTAATTTCCTCACTCATCCAAGGAGCTCTCCATTTGGATGTGGCCCTTTTCAACTTTACTGGAGGTATGGCATCAATGGTCGCTCTTAATTTGCTATTAGTTATCTAAATCATCAGAAGAGGAAGTCAGAATAGGTGGTGGAGTATTGTTCATACACTCCAAAAAAGACACTATGGTGATCAGATAAGGCAATATCAACAATACAGGATATGTCAATAGAAATCCCCTTGGTAATAACCAGGTCCAGAATACGGCCGTGGTTATGTGTGGGCCCAGTAACATGTTGGATAAAGTCCATAGAGCTCAAAAGATGAATACATTCAATGGCCCTGGAGTCCATGTCTTTTTCAACATGAATATTAATATCGCCCAGCACAATGATTTAGTTCTCAAGGACAATAGACTATACTTCAGATAAATCAGTAAAGAAAGTGGGGCAGTGTTTTGGTGGCCTATACAGGGTTATGGCCAGCACTGGTGGCTGACATTTAAACAGTAAAATATGATGCTCAAAAGACCCAAAATCGCCAAACGAAATGACCTTACAGCTGAGAGCATTAGTAAAAATAGAGGCTGTCCTCCCATCCTTTTTCTGATAGAGTATGAAAAGCTGTCGTCTGGGAGGAGGCTTCATTAAGAGCGGCACTACAGTCTGATGACAGCCATGTTTCAGTTAGAAACATGCAATCAACTTTTCACTCTTATTATTATTTTTTATTTCACCTTTATTTAACCAGGTAATGAGGTCATTCACGAGAAAGGTTTTGACTTGTGATTGCTCTAACATTTAAAAGCGCCATAGTCCTATGAGTGTAGGCCCCTCTGCCTCTGGGGCATCTGCCTCGAAGTAACCAATGGAATAACAACCAAATTATTAAAGTTACAACCACGTTTTCTGACCGTCTCCGATCCATCAGAATGGTAGGCGATAACTGTTTGTATTAACTCGAGTTAAAGGAACATAATGTAGGTTCCTCACAATAGCCATAGTGCTATTTCTATAGGAGTTAATATGCTTTCCAAGTCCTCTGTTGCTTATTCTGACAGGGAGA
The DNA here is from genome assembly GCF_023373465.1 of Oncorhynchus keta. Lineage (NCBI taxonomy): Eukaryota > Metazoa > Chordata > Actinopteri > Salmoniformes > Salmonidae > Oncorhynchus > Oncorhynchus keta. The sequence continues at coordinate 17,084,675 of NC_068431.1, forward strand.
ACTGGAGCACTACCAGACCATATCTGTCAGTCTCTAATACAGTTTGCGATGTTGCTGGCAATAATCCTGGAACCCCTGCAGTTAGGGTGAATCCCGTCTCTTTTAAAAAGTGCTGGTTGCTCCCACAGAAAATCAAAGTTGTCACAAAAAGAGACATTCCTGTCGTTGCAAAGTTTCTTCGGGTACAAGTTCAGGGCAAAAAGTCGGCCGAAACGTTCCGAACCCCTTCGGTAGTACGGGAGGGGGCCAGAGGTAATTATTCTCTTCCCTGTGCTAGCCAGGGTGTAAAAAAATATATATATATAATTGATGTCCTCCCTCAGTTCTTCAGATCGCCTAAAACAAAGGTAATTTAAACCGATGTGAGTGACGATGGTGTCAATGTTGGAGTAGTTGCGCCTCTGTGGTTTTGTCACTCATTTTGTGGCACTGTTGCGGCGTTCACGTACTAGTCAACTAGGAAATGCTCAGAAATGTTCGACTTGCTAACTGGTTGTAGTTATATACGTGTCATGTTCAACGAATCAGCAAGCCTGTGTATACTTGGTAAATGTACTTGTATATTTTGTATGATATGGTGCTTTCACCATTGGATCACCAAGACCTGTAAATAAATGTACACTCTGAGCACGTCAACCTGCCTTCTGCTGATTTCATGCCCTTATGACTGCAACATGTCCCTATTTTACAATTACATCATCAAAATGTGTTGTAGACAAAATAATGAAAAGGCCTGGTAGCCTCAATAAATAGACAGATTTGTAGTTGAACATTCCATGCCTAGATTTTTTAAAACTTGATCTAAGACTTGTGACTCGACTTGACTTGCTCTTAGAATGCTCGACTTGGACTTCACTCGAGACTCGACCCGTTGTTCTTGGGACTCGACTTGAACTCAGACCTTTTGACTTGAGACCTGCTTGTGACTCGAATAATAGTGACTTGGTCCCACCTCTGGTTTTCTCTCCCTCTATTGTCTGGCCCTGTGAGAACCGGAGTTGCCAGGCTGCAGAGAGGCTCTGTGGCAGCTAACACTGGGCCATAATGACAGACAAGGAGCCATGCATATCTTATATACACAGACAGCATGCATCGTCTCCAAAAGCTGCGTTTGACAGTGAAAGTCCCTGGTGGTGGTGACAAAGCACAGACGGACTGACAGACCAAGAACAGGGATAATGAATTGTTTAGACTCACACAGGAAGTGGGTTGATAGGGTGAGTCCCAAATGGAACCCTATTCCTTATGTACTGCACTACTTTTGACCAGCCCTCAAGTCTCTGGTTAAAAGTAGTGCACTATATGGGGAATAGGGTGCTATTTGGGGGACACACATACTGGCTGTGAAATTATTTTAAATTCAGTGAAAGAAAGTGTGGTCAAATCCCCCATTCTGTACTCCGTCACTCAGTCAGTCCTACACTTCCTCTTCCTATGGGTTCCAAGGTTGTTATAATTCCTCTTCCTATGGGTTCCAGGGTTGTTCCAGACTTCCTCTTCCTATGGGTTCCAGGGTTGTTCCAGACTTCCTCTTCCTATGGGTTCCAAGGTTGTTATAATTCCTCTTCCTATGGGTTCCAGGGTTGTTCCAGACTTCCTCTTCCTATGGGTTCCAGGGTTGTTCCAGACTTCCTCTTCCTATGGGTGCCAGGGTTGTTCCAGACTTCCTCTTCCTACGGGTTGCAGGGTTGTTCCAGACTTCCTCTTTCTATGGGTTCCAGGGTTGTTCCAGACTTCCTCTTCCTACGGGTTGCAGGGTTGTTCCAGACTTCCTCTTTCTATGGGTTCCAGGGTTCTTCCAAACTTCTAATTCAAATCAAATGTATTTATATAGCCCTTCTTACATCAGCTGATATATCAAAGTTCTGTACAGAAACCCAGCCTAAAACCCCAAACAGCAAGCAATGCAGGTGTAGAAGCACGGTGGCTCGAAAAAAATCCATAGAAAGGCCAAAACCTAGGAAGAAACCTAGAGAGGAACCAGGCTATGAGGTGTGGCCAGTCCTCTTCTGGCTGTGCCGGGTGGAGATTATAACAGAACATGGCCAAGATGTTCAAATGTTCAAAAATGACCAGCATGGTCAAATAATAGTAATCACAGTGAACAGGTCAGGGTTCCATAGCCGCAGGCAGAACAGTTGAAACTGGAGCAGCAGCACGGCTAGGTGGACTGGGGACAACAAGGAGTCATCATGCCAGGTAGTCCTGAGGCATGGTCCTAGGGCTAAGGTCCTCTGAGAGAAAGAAAGAAAGAGAGAATTAGAGAGAGCATACTTAAATTCACACAGGACACCAAATAAGACAGGAGAAGTACTCCAGATATAACAAACTGACCCTAGCCCCCCCGATACATAAAATACTGCAGCATAAATACTGGCGGCTGAGACAGGAGGGGTCAGGAGACACTGTGGCTCCGTCCGATGGTACCCCCGGACAGGGCCAAACAGGAAGGATATAACCCCACCCACTTTGCCAAAGCACAGCCCCCACACCACTAGAGGGATATCTTCAACCACCAACTTACCATCCTGAGACAAGGCCGAGTATAGCTCACAAAGATCTCCGCCACGGCACAACCCAAGGGGGGACGCCAACCCAGACAGGAAGACCACGTCAGTGACTCAACCCACTCAAGTGACGCACCCCTCCTAGAGACAGCATGGAAGAGCACCAGTAAGCCAGTGACTCAGCCCCTGTAATAGGGTTAGAGGCAGATAATCCCAGTGGAGAGAGGGGAACCGACCAGGCAGAGACAGCGTGGGTGGTTCGTTGCTCCAGTGCCTTTCCGTTCACCTTCACACTCCTGGGCCAGACGACACTCAATCACAGGACCTACTGAAGAGATGAGTCTTCAATAAAGATTTAAAGGTTGAGACCGAGTCTGCGTCTCACACATGGGTAGGCAGATCATTCCATAGAAATGGCGCTCTATAGGAGAAAACCCTGATCAAATATTTTGGTTCTAGTCAGGATTCTAGCAGCCGTATTTAGCACTAACTGAAGTTTATTTATGGCTTTATAGTCGGAAAGTAGACCATTGCGGTAGTCTAACCTATAAGTGACAAAAGCATGGATACATTTTTCTGCATCATTTTTTGGACAGAAAGTTTTTGATTTTTGCAATGTTACGTACATGGAAAAAAACTGTCCTTGAAACAGTCCTGATATGTTGGTCAAAAGAGAGATCAGAGATCAGGGTCCAGAGTAACGATGAGGTCCTTCACAGTTTTATTTGAGACGACTGTACAACCATCAAGATTAATTGTCAGATTCAACAGAAGATCTATTTTTCTTGGGACCTAGAACAAGCATCGCTGTTCTGTCCGAGTTTGAAAGTAGAAAGTTTGCAGCCATCCACTTCCTTATGTCTGAAACACAGGCTTCCAGCGAGGGCAATTTTGGGACTTCACCATGTTTCATTGAAATGTACAGCTGTGTTTCATCCGCATAGCAGTGAAAGTTAACATTATGTTTTCGAATGACATCCCCAAGAGGTAAAATATATAGTGAAAACAATAGTGGTCCTAAAACGGAACCTAGAGGAACACCCCAAGAGGTAAAATATATAGTGAAAACAATAGTGGTCCTAAAACGGAACCTAGAGGAACACCGAATTTTACAGTTGATTTGTCAGAGGACAAACCGTTCACAGAGACAAACTGATATCTTTCCGACAGATAAGATCTAAACCAGGCCAGGACCAATTTGGGTTTCCAATCTCTCCAAAAGAATGTGGTGATCGATGGTATCAAAAGCAGCACTAAGGTCTAGGAGCACGAGGACAGGTGCAGAGCCTCGGTCTGACGCCATTAAAAGGGTCATTTACCACCTTCACAAGCGCAGTCTCAGTTCATATGGGTTCCAGGATTCTTCCAATGGGTTCCAGGGTTGTGAGACGTTCTCTTCTTATGGGTTCCCGGGTTGTTCCAGACTCCCTCTTCCTATGGGTTCCAGGATTCTTCCAAACTTTTTCTTCCTATGGGTTCCAGGGTTGTTCCAGACTTCCTCTTCCTATGGGTTCCAGGGCTGTTCCAGACTTATTCTTCCTATGGGTTCCAGGATTCTTCCAAACTTCTTCTTCCTATGGGTTCCAGGGTTGTTCCAGACTTCCTCTTTCTATGGGTTCCAGGGCTGTTCCAGACTTATTCTTCCTATGGGTTCCAGGATTCTTCCAAACTTCTTCTTCCTATGGGTTCCAGGGTTGTTCCAGACTTCCTCTTTCTATGGGTTCCAGGGCTGTTCCAGACTTATTCTTCCTATGGGTTCCAGGGCTGTTCCAGACTTATTCTTCCTATGGGTTCCAGGGCTGTTCCAGACTTCTTCTTCCTATGGGTTCCAGGGCTGTTCCAGACTTATTCTTCCTATGGGTTCCAGGATTCTTCCAAACTTCTTCTTCCTATGGGTTCCAGGGTTGTTCCAAACTTCTTCTTCCTATGGGTTCCAGGGCTGTTCCAGACTTATTCTTCCTATGGGTTCCAGGATTCTTCCAAACTTCTTCTTCCTATGGGTTCCAGGGTTGTTCCAGACTTCCTCTTCCTATGGGTTCCAAAGTTCTTCCAGACTTCCACCCAGAAGGCTTTATATTTTGGATGGAACATTTGCTGTTACTAACCTCCCACAGACATTCATTATTCATTACAATCATGGTCATAGTCAGATCAACCGAAGCACTGTGAATCTCAATTCCTGGAGGGCCGTGTGTCTGTTTTTCAGTCCTCCCTTGTATTTAATTGATCAATTAAGGTCAATGTTTAATTAGCATCTCCCCTCACCTAGTTGTCTGTCTTAATTGGACATGAATTGAAAGGAAATAACAAAACCAGCAGACACACTGCCCTCCAGGAAGTGAGTTTGACACCCCTGCTCTGTAGTGTGGTTTCTATGGTCCCTCTCACCTTTCGTCTGTCTATCTCTCCCCCAGGTTTCTCCAAGACCTTCCCTCTGGACAACTCCCTGTTTGACAGCTGGCTGGCCCAGTCGGTGCAGATCACGGCTGATGACATGCTGAGCAAGTGGGCCCTGGAAGCCGGGCAGCACCGTGACAAGACGGCCAACCTGCTGTCTGACCAGCTGCTGCAGGGAGAGGAGAACCTGCTCAGCCTTATGATGGACCACTCCATGAAGTCCACCTGGAAGACCCCTCAGCTGGGCCGCAAGACCCGGGGCAAGCCCCGGACCCGGGGCCATCACTCCACCACCAACACCGCCGCAGCAACAACCGACACCCCCCCTGCTGCTGCAGCCACCGCAGCCTCCACAGCCAAGGGGGCTCTACTGGCAGAGGAGAGGCCAGGCCATGGGGCTCGTAGAGGGGAAAGGTCCCGGGGCACCAAGGCCCTCCACCACCGCCACCCCCAGACCAGGAGCACTGAGGCCCCTCTGGACCCGCCACTGCAGCCGCCCACCTCCAAAATGGACTCCTGTCACATCTCGGAGGAGCGTGGCCCCTGGGACAGCCTCACGGGTACTGGGGTAGCGTCCTCCCCCCTGGCCTCCAGTTTCCCCCCATGCAGTAGTCCTGGGACAGTGCCTGAGTGGGGGTCAGGGGGGGGTCCCATTCCCCGCACGGCCTTGCGCCTCCGCCTGCACCGGCAGGGCAAGTCCCGGGGTAAGGGTGGGGCATTGCAGGAAGCTGTGGAGCACCCCCTGGAAAGGGAGAGAGAGAGGGACCCCCACCCCGTCTCCCACCCAGTGAAGGAGACATCATCATCGCTGCTGGACCCCGAGACAGACTGCTACTTCACTGACGCCGAGCAGAGCGACTCAGACACACACTCCAGCGCCCGCAAGCTTCGTCTGGCTCAGTTGCATTCTGGGAGCGAGGACCTGCTGAGGAGGAGCGTGCTGGCTTTGTAGAAAAAACTGAGACGCGCGCACACATACACACACCATCGACCAGAACACACACTGTTTTCTCAGACTGACTGGAGCTCCATCCCAGCTCCCTCTGCCACGGCTTCTGTCTGTGCTCTTGATATTAAAATTATAGTTATTTTCTTTCTAGATCGATTTAATGAACAAAATCTCGGTACATCACTAGTCATGAATCAGTTTATCTGCTCTGTTCTGGGGATTTGAATGTAGCTGCTACATAGTTAAACAATGAGGCCCTAGATGTTAGTAGTTAAAGTAACTGTATGATGATGTAAGAAGAGAAAGTGGATTTGGACTACGTTACGTTTAGGTTTTATTTGGTTTAGATGTATAACACGGTGGTAAACCATGTCATCAACCCTTTCTAGCAACGTGGGGTCAGTGGTAACTAACCACAAAAGTTGGGGTGAATACTTTGTGGACATTATAAGCTAGTTCAGGTGAATCACTTATTTTCAAAAGACCTAAGATGGATCCCATGATGCAATCCCTGGGATATGATGTTTAAAAAGCCTTTCAGTTCAGAATCAGACCCAGAACAGCTCTAATGGGCTAACCCATCAGTCTGAGAAATATACAGAAAATATCACAAAAATATTAGCCTTTAAAAGCACAAATAGCTAACAGGAACTGTAATGCAAACATTGTGCATAAACACACTCACACACATATACACCACACACATTACACAAACACACACACGATTACATTCTCAAAGCTACTCCCTCTGCATTCAGCCGTTGTTGTAACATACTGTTTGAGAATTACGTCAGCTCTTCACTGACTCTGCCTCCTCTTCCGTTTGAATCATTGGAGAAACAATATTTAACAAATTGTGTGCCTTCTGTCGCTCCCCCAAAATGAGTTTATCAATCACTTCTATAATCTGATTTGTTACAATCAAAAAAGGGAAACCTGTTGTATTGGTAATCAAGCGTACCGAAACAGATGACCTTAATTGTAGTGCCTAAAAAAGGATGTATATACAGCTTTTGCCATGAATCAACCCAACGGCACGCAAAGCCACACAGATACACAGTTCTACCATATTTGTGCAAATTGCTGCCCCAACAAAGCAACTTCTGGAGTCGTTGTTGCTCCCGTCAGACGAGTGGTATAATCAGCTACAGTACAGACTCCTGGATTCTGACTTCTTTTTTTAGTTCTTTGTAAATTTGTTTTAACTCTTGTTTTTCGTCTCAGAGAGTTGTATTTTATACTTAAAGTGGTCCACAGTATTTTCTCAGGGTTTAAAAAAATCGAAGAAGACATATAAGAAGGGTTGAAAATGTATTGAAATCAAAGTTAAACCGTAAATATATTATACTATAAAAAGGCTATTTTATACATATAAGTATGTATAGAAAAAGTTCCTTTGGCAAAGCTTCACTGTTTGAACTGACTACTACTGTACTGAGAGCTTTTCTCCTGTCTCAATCGGTACACTACTACTGATACTTCTACTACCCAACTGGCTGTCTCCTGAGTTGATGATGCCAAAGAACAGTGTAAAACAAACTGGGCAGCATGCACTCACTCGGGTAGCGTCCTAAACAACACCCTATTCCCTAGATAGTGCACATGGTGCCGGTTGGGACACAGCCTCACTCTCCAGTGTCACCATGGGATCCGCTGAAGGACATGAATACGGAAATCTACCTGATGCCAGCAGCGCTGTTCTAGTCGATTCAATTGGGAGTTCTGCATTGCTCAGGCCTGCTCTGGCCTGGTGTGGCTCGGCTTTAACACCCACCACCACTATTCCACCTTGAACCCTCCCATTCCCTGCTCCCTTAAGGCTGTTACTTACTGGCCCTCTGTGCCACTGACCTACTCTGGACGGAGTGTCGCAGTTCCCCCCTGCCCCCTACCTGGGAAGAGTTGAATGCTGCTGAACAAGTGTGTGTGTGTGTGTGTGTGTGTGTGTGTGTGTGTGTGTGTGTGTGTGTGTGTTGTGTGTGTGTGTGTGTGTGTGTGTGTGTGTGTGTGTTGTGTGTTGTGTGTGTGTGTGTGTGTGTGTGTGTGTGTGTGTGTGTGTCAGAGCCCACTGACACCCCCAGTGCTGTTATCACAGAGTTGGAATGTAGAAGATGACTAGATTTTTGTGTTTTTGTCCGGTCCCTAAATGGGACCCATATTCAGGATGAAACCCCCTAAAACAGTGTATTGGTCAGGTGGCTCTGTCTGTCTGCAGACAGTCCGGTTACTTCCTTTGGCCACTTCCTTTCCATCCACCGTAACCCTTGGAGACAGACCAGTATAACCATAGAAATAGAATGAGTAGCACATTCTATTCATTCTTACTCTATGATTGCAATGTACACAATAACAACAACCATGCTTATTGTTGTCTGCAGATAGGTCGTCTGGGTGGATGAATAGGGTTAGCGCTGTAGTAGCCCCACCGAATCCACCCAAACACCTAGTCGTTTACGTGTTGCTAAGACGATGAAATGTAAACTTGGTTTCAATATTCAATGTATACACCAATTTAGACTAGACAGTGTTTTAGACGGAGCCCTTCATGTACGGCCCCTAACGTAGTAGAAAACAGGTTGTTATTATTGGAGTGGAGCATCTACGCCCTCTTCCTCCGCTTCCTCTCAGAAACAGTAGGCTCTCATTTTAGTGAGGTGGTGAGGTCTTTTAGTCCAGCAGGCAGCAGGTGACTGCACTTTTCATACAGATTATAGATGGATGGAGGGATAGATGGTATTATATCCTCGATGGACAGTAATATCTGACAGAGTACCTATGGATTACTATTATCCTCCTCAAGCAGGGTTTCTTTGCCCCATTCCTGAGCACCCACAGGGTTGCGTGTTTTGTTCCAGCCCACACTAACACACCTGATACAGATCATCAAATTGATGATCAGTTGAATTTAGGATGTGTTAGTGCTGAGCTGGAACAAAACATACATTTGGACAGTTGGTCCCCTGATAGGGTTGAGAAAGGATGCTTTGGTGTAGCTGTGGATGAATGTCCTAGTGCTATCTCCGTACCACCTAGGAACTGCTGCTGCTGTTGTTGTTGTTGTCGTTTGTAGCGTGAAAAGGCCATCAGCACACTAACAGAACACAACGATGACGTCATTGATGAGAAGGATCTCCTCTTCTGTGTTAGTTGCTTCCTCCCATAGGGAACTGGTTCAAGGCTGTAGTAGTTGGACTGCCGTTTTCCTATCTGCTTTTTGTATGCACCAACAATAGTATATAATACTGTACTAGAGACCGTTTTGTTTCCTTGTTAAAAGCCTTCGCAAGCTGTTTTTGTAACGCTTCTGCCGCGGCTCATATAACTAGAATGCTGACTCATAATCAGATCAACTGCTTCCTTATTGGCGCTTTAGCTCTCTGACAGTTGACGGACTGCTTCCACACAGTAAAGTATGGTTCCAATCCAACACCCACCCCACAGACTAGGGTTCTGTCTCACTCCCCTCCCTGCTTCAGTGTTCCGCCAGCCCGCCTTGACTTCTTCATTGTTTTGAAGCACAGCAGGATCAAAGGAACAAACTTTAAGGTCAAATAATGACATGCGTGTGTAGTGGAGAGAGCGTTTGTCACTCTGCTGCTTAGAGAGAAAATGTTTGCGCCCTGTCCACACAGTGTACTTAAACAGGCAGGGAATCTGAACAATACCCGTCTCTCCCTTTTTCTGTGTGTCACACAAACTCAGTGCAAACACTTCTGTTTTTACTGGAGCTCATTTTATTTGCTTTCTTTGCTTTTGTTTTATACAACCAGAGAGAAAATGATTTGATAAAACAAAAGGGGGAATTGCTAATTGCAGTTCAGTTGGCCAGGCCGGCTCCCTTGTGGGCTGATAGTTCAGTTGGCCAGGCCGGCTCCCTTGTGGGCTGATAGTCCAGTTGGCCGGCTCCCTTGTGGGCTGATAGTTCAGTTGGCCAGGCCGGCTCCCTTGTGGGCTGATAGTTCAGTTGGCCAGGCCGGCTCCCTTGTGGGCTGATAGTTCAGTTGGCCAGGCCGGCTCCCTTGTGGGCTGATAGTTCAGTTGGCCAGGCCGGCTCCCTTGTGGGCTGATAGTTCAGTTGGCCAGGCCGGCTCCCTTGTGGGCTGATAGTTCAGTTGGCCAGGCCGGCTCTCCAGTGGGCTGATAGTTCAATTGGCCAGGCCGGCTCTCCAGTGGGCTGATAGTTCAGTTGGCCAGGCCGGCTCTCCAGTGGGCTGATAGTTCAGTTGGCCAGGCCGGCTCTCCTGTGGGCTGATAGTTCAGTTGGCCAGGCCGGGTCCCCTGTGGGCTGATAGTTCAGTTGGCCAGGCCGGCTCCCCTGTGGGCTGATAGTTCAGTTGGCCAGGCCGGCTCTCCAGTGGGCTGATAGTTCAGTTGGCCAGGCCGGCTCTCCAGTGGGCTGATAGTTCAGTTGGCCAGGCCGGCTCTCCAGTGGGCTGATAGTTCAGTTGGCCAGGCCGGCTCCCCTGTGGGCTGATAGTTCAGTTGGCCAGGCCGGCTCCCCTGTGGGCTGATAGTTCAGTTGGCCAGGCCGGCTCTCCAGTGGGCTGATAGTTCAGTTGGCCAGGCCGGCTCCCCTGTGGGCTGATAGTTCAGTTGGCCAGGCCGGCTCCCCTGTGGGCTGATAGTTCAGTTGGCCAGGCCGGCTCCCCTGTGGGCTGATAGTTCAGTTAGCCAGGCCGGCTCCCCTGTGGGCTGATAGTTCAGTTGGCCAGGCCGGCTCTCCAGTGGGCTGATAGTTCAGTTGGCCAGGCCGGCTCTCCAGTGGGCTGATAGTTCAGTTGGCCAGGCCGGCTCTCCAGTGGGCTGATAGTTCAGTTGGCCAGGCCGGCTCCCCTGTGGGCTGATAGTTCAGTTGGCCAGGCCGGCTCTCCAGTGGGCTGATAGTTCAGTTGGCCAGGCCGGCTCTCCAGTGGACTGAACAGCGCGCAGCTGAAGCCTGTTCTCTCACTTCCTCCATGGAGAACGCTCACAGGAAACTAACCCCTGTTCTCTGGCAGCACAGTGGCCGGATCTCAAATGGTACAATATTCCTTTTATAGTGTACTACAGGCCCTGGTCAAAAGTAGTGCACTATCAAGAAAATAGGATGCCATTTGGAATGCACACAAACTATTTGTGACCAGCAGGGTCACAGAATGTGTTGCTCTCATTAAAACCAATAGTTGCCCTCCAGAAGTTAGAGGCTCAGACTTGAAAATAAAATAAAAATGTAATCCAATGACATTTCAAATGTTTTTCGCGATGTTCGTTTCCTGACCTGTATGCACTTATGAGTCCATTTCCAGGAGATAAGGTTTAATATCCAGAACCACAGCTGCTCCTCCTAAGGTTGGGCCAATTTACCATTAGTGTCTCTGCAAGCGAGCCAAGCTCAGATTTTTTGCAGTTTTTGTAACTGATCTGGCATCACTTTTCTGCCTCCAAATTCAGGCTACATCCCAAATGGCACTGTATTCTCTATGAAGTGCACTGCTTTTGACCAGGGCCCTTAGGGCTCTGGTCAAAAGTATTGCACTAGGGAACAGGGTGACATTTGGGATGTTAAGTCTCTAAATACCTGTCCTGTATCTCCTACTGGTCACATCCATCATTTTGATAGGAGTCAGTGATCTCTCTTATCAAAGCAGACACTAACATGGTTTCCTCCTCCCTCCTCCACCTGCCTGTGTTATTTGTCCTTAAAAGGCGCTGAAATCTACTGCTGCCGTGTACAATTCAATTCCTCACCCATTTTGGCTCTATCTGCATCAGTTATACAATACGATAATATGAATGTTGCAGGAGTTTATCCTGCTGTATTTTTTGTTTCAAAGAATATTGTGCCATTTGTTAATAGCAAAGATAAATATTGAACATATATTAAAAAGAAAAGCTATTTTAAATTATTTTGGGGCTTTTTTTTGCAATATTTATTTTCTTGTATTAGAATCTTCTTTGTAGGAGGAAAAATTAAACATGTATTTTTCATTAGTGCAAAAACCTATTTTTCCTTTTTGTACAATTTCAATGTTAAGCAAAACATTAAAAAGCAATATGATGTTCCATGTGACTGTATCTGCATGCTGTTTGTGTTGCCTTGACGACGGCTGCGTCCACTATGACCCTGTTTCCCCCTCCTCCCCCCGGCACTCTAGAGTGGTTGACCAGTGTAGTCAATAAAGCAGTGCTTTCTGTGTACACATGCTCTCGCTCGTCTCTCTGTTCAGGTCACCATCCCAACAGCTCATCTCTTCTTTTTAAAGGGCAATCTACGATTGAATTAACAACAAAGCAGACACCCCAACACTTTTTGGTAAACAGTTGAGGGATGTGGTACGATAGTTGAACTAAGCTCATGAGGCATTTAGAAGTTATATGCTTCAAGAATCAATGGCTAGATATCATTCATTTAGAAATCCAAAAAATGGATGTATCATTGCCAGAATTCCCCTTTAAAGAGCATTCCAGGTTGATTGATTCAACACAGTGCGACTCTGAATCTATCTGGGCCACTACATGGACTCGGCGGTAACTAGACTAGATACTCCCTGGATTGTTGTCAGAGACTGTTTCTATCACTTGTATTTCACATATAGGTTTTGAGATCGATTGCCCCATAACATACTAAACATCCCAAGTTGTAGGCCTAGTGAATGTTGACATCATAGCTGCATGTGTAAGAATAGCACAAGGTGATGAATTAGTTGCTATTAATACATTTACAATAGAATCCTCATACAGCTAGTTACTTTCAGTGCTTGATGGCACATTCTGTAGCTAACTATACCATGCCCCTATATCAACAGTTGACGTTTCCAACTTAGCATCCAAACCAAAACATACCATTAATTGAAGAATCGATGAAGCAAGATCATCTTTATAACAAAATGTTAATGGACTTCTGCCATGTTCATACAACACCACCAGGACATCCAGCATGCAGAGTAACTTTGGATTGAAACATAACACCATGGATACGTCCTAAATGGCACCATATTCCCGTTATAGTGTACTACTTTTTACCAGATCCCTTTGGGCCTGTGCACTAAATTAGGGAATATGATGCCATTTGGGATGAACCCAAAGGCTAGTTTGAATAAATTATTCTTACATTATCTGGAATCGCCTGTTCCCATCCATAAAGGCTAAATGTTAAGAGCGTGTCTGTCTGTATGCTCTGCTATGAATTAGAGTATCCCGCTGCTCTTAAAGAAACAGGCGTTGACTTTGTGGAGTGCTTGTTTAAAGTATCCTACACACCAAGCTGCTGGAAATTAAAGCTAGTTTGTTATTGTTGCTCTTGACCTGGGTCCAGGCAGGGCACTTTGCTGTAAGTGACGTATGACTTCCCATACTACCCCTAGTAAATACTCAGCATGGCTGCCTCTAGCCTGCATGTGGGAAACTAGTGTGAGTAGAGCAGCTGCTGCTTTTTAAGGAAGGTTTTACTTGCAATGACTGTGATATGTGGTTGTCGTAGCTACCTTTGTTCAATGCACTGTAAGTCGCTCTGGATAAGAGCTGCTAAATTACCTCAATGTAGTGTGTGTGTGTGTGTGTTTTAGGGGGGGGGGGGTACCTTTATTTAACTAGGCAAGTCAGTTAAAAACAGTGTGTTGGACTGTACAGACATACTGTACTCCTTGAGAGAAAATCCATCAAAACTAAAAGTTGGTTGATTCAATAAGTAGTGGTACAGTGTCTTTCGGCCTCACTTTATTCTTATTACATATACTAAACAAAAATATCAACGCAACATGTAAACTGTTGGTCCCATGTTTCATGAGCTGGAATAAAAGATCCCAGAAATGTTTGATACACACAAAAAATGTAGTTTTCCTCAAGTTTTGTGCACAAATTTGTTTACATCCCTGTTTGTGAGCATTTCTCTTTTGCCAAGATAATCCATCAACCTGACAGGTGTGGCATATCAAGAAGCTAATTAAACAGCATGATCATTGCATAAGTGCACCTTGTGCTGGGGACAATAAAATTCCACTAAATGTTGTCACACAACACAATGCCACGGATGTCTTAAGTTTTGAGGGAGCGTGCAATTGGCATACTGACTGCAGGGATGTCCACTAGAGCTGTTGCCAGATAATTTAATATTAATTTCTCAACCATAAGCCGCTTCCAACGTCATTTTAGAGAATTTGGCAGTACGTCCAACAGGCCTCACAACCGCAGACCAGTTGTATGGTGTTGTGTGGGCGAGCGGTTTGCTGTCAACTTTGTGAACAGAGTGCCCCATGGTGGCGGTGGGGTTATGGTATGGGCAGGCATAAACTACGGACAATGAACACAATTGCATTTTATTGATGGAAATTTGAATGCACAGAGATACCATGACGAGATCCTGAGGCCCGTTGCAATGTCATTCATCCACCACCATCACCTCATGTTTCAACATTGATCATGTAAGAAGGATCTGTACACAATTCCTGGAAGTTGAAAATGTCCCAGATCTTCCATGGCCTGTGTACTTACTAGACATGTCACCCATTGAGCAGGTTTGGGATGCTCTGGATTGACGTGTACGACAGCATGTTCCAGTTCCCGCCGATATCCAGCAACTTGGCACAGCCATTGAAGAGGAGTGGGCCAACATTCCACAGGCCACAATCAACAGCCTGATCAACTCTGTGAGAAGGAGATGTTGCGCTGCATGAGGCAAATGGTGGTCACACCAAATACTGACTGGTTTTCTGATCCACACCCCTACCCTTTTTATTTTTGAAGGTATCTGTGACCAACAGCTGCAGTCATTTGAAATCCATAGATTAGGACCTATTCATTTCAATTGACTGATTTCCTTATATGAACTGTAACTCAGTAAAATCTTTGAAAATGTTGCATGTTGCATTTATATTTTTGTTCAGTATAATTATTTGATAGCCTCACTGCTGGTTAGATAGACTCATTGATACCTCTGATGTCATTCAGTCGGTCAGTATAAACAAACAGTTGGTAAATGTGATGTGACTGTAATGTGTTTGTTGGTGAATAACCCCCATGTCCTCTTCTTCCTCTTGTGGAACATTCCTAAACAGAAACAGGTTGCAGTTGGGTCATCCTGCCACACGAGGGAGCAGCCATAATTTTGTCTCCTGCAGGGTAGGTGGAAAAAAGTAACTTCGGAGTGGCATTTGCTGCCATGATTATGCCAATGCTATAGCCAAGCATCACTTAGTAACATAAATGGTGGCTGCTACCATGACAGGACGTCTACATCAACTGGCCTGACTGGCAGAACAGTGTAAGTAGGAAGGGAGGTGTTGACAGTGAAACACTCAATTACCCACCTCTAGTGACCTCTTGTGGCCATATTAAATTACTTCAAAATCAATGGCTTCTTCATTCCTCACCTAGTACTCGGCTACAGTTACAATACACCACTGAGGACAACGAGCTACAATACTGTCCTACTTTTGAGATAAGCTCTATCGACAGTCCCAAACCTGACACTGGATCTATTGTCAACACCAACCTATCACTTTTAGGACCTGTAGCCTTCAGTCTAAGTGTTTATTAAGCTGTACAATAGTAGGTTAATAATGAATTACAGTGGGTCTCTGTTTATCATCAGGGGAGGATATTTCAACCGGTTGCATTATCCTCTGTCATAGCCCTGGGCTTTCTCCTTCTTGGCTCTTTTGAAGTGTCTGGGCTGACAGATCTGTGAGTCCCCCTCCAATAGCGCTGTCTCCACTGTTTAAGTTTATATATTTAGGGACGGTGTCCTCTGGGATTGTGTGTGTCCGTGCGTGAAAAAGATCCAGGCAGCATTATTCTGAGTGCCTTCACTCAAGGACCCCCACTGGCCTATCCCCCTTCCTCCCAGAGACTTAAAATACAGCGCTGCTTTTGCAGTTCCCTTCTCTCTTTTTTGCTCACCTTTTCAGAGATGTTAGCCGGTGTGGTGCCGCCAACAGCCACCTAGCCTCTTCCCATGGTAACAAGGAAGTGATTCTTCAGTGAGGAAGACGATAGGCTTTCACTACATGAGGGGCATTCCATCCATGCCTGTACAGTGGCGTAAATTCTTCCTACTCTGTACTTCTAGTTTGTTTATTTTTTGTCGTGAACAACAAAATACTATTTTTTTACTACTGCGTCATTAATCAGGAGAGACTCTAACTCTCTCCTTCTCCTTTCCCCACCCTCTCTTTCGTTCTCCCTATTTCTCTCTCTTTCTCTTCACTAAAGCCAAACAGAGCCAGTGATCTCATTGATGTGGATGTGTCATAGTCAGAGTCAGTGATCTCATTGATGTGGATGTGTCATAGTCAGAGTCAGTGATCTCATTGATGTGGATGTGTCATAGTCAGAGCCAGTGATCTCATTGATGTGGATGTGTCATAGTCAGAGCCAGTGATCTCATTGATGTGGATGTGTCATAGTCAGAGTCAGTGATCTCATTGATGTGGATGTGTCATAGTCAGAGCCAGTGATCTCATTGATGTGGATGTGTCATAGTCAGAGCCAGTGATCTCATTGATGTGGATGTGTCATAGTCAGAGCCAGTGATCTCATTGATGTGGATGTGTCATAGTCAGAGCCAGTGATCTCATTGATGTGGATGTGTCATAGTCAGAGCCAGTGATCTCATTGATGTGGATGTGTCATAGTCAGAGCCAGTGATCTCATTGATGTGGATGTGTCATAGTCAGAGCCAGTGATCTCATTGATGTGGATGTGTCATGGACCAACACTGGCTCTGACTAAGTCTGTCCAGCCTGAAAACATTGTATGTCTATTTTTGGTTACTGTGGTGCAAAATCAGTGTCGCCCCCGGAAACGGGCAGCAACCTGCCATAGTGAGTGAAGTACTGGCTCTCTGGCAACGGCTCACAGTTTCTAAATGGGCATGGCTTCAGCACATACTTCAGTACAAGGTGTACCGAAACTCACTCATCCTAGGAAGTGAGGGACAGGATCCCAGTCACATGGTCCATTGTGGCATTTATATGCATGTAATAAGTTTGTGTTTGTGTGTGTTTTGTACCTTGTCAGCTCGGGGATTTGAACTTGCAACCTTTCGCTTACTAGTCCAATGCTCTAACCAGTAGGCTACCCTGCCGCCCTACCTACCTACCTAATGGTAGGTTGTAAAAGTTTGAACTTGATTTTGTCATAATGATTTATTGCTAGGCAAGAAGACAGGTCTTATGTGTTTTGAAAAGACTTGGTCCGGCCTCATTCTCAGTAGTGTTCGCCCTATAATGTAGTGTTGGCCCTATAATGTAGTGTTGGCCCTATAATGTAGTGTTGGCCCTATAATGTAGTGTTGGTCCTATAATGTAGTGTTGGCCCTATAATGTAGTGTTGGCCCTATAATGTAGTGTTGGTCCTATAATGTAGTGTTGGCCCTATAATGTAGTGTTGGTCCTATAATGTAGTGTTGGTCCTATAATGTAGTGTTGGTCCTATAATGTAGTGTTGGCCCTATAATGTAGTGTTGGCCCTATAATGTAGTGTTGGTCCTATAATGGAGTGTTGGTCCTAATAATGTAGTGTTGTTCCTATAATATAGTGTTGGTCCTATAATGTAGTGTTGGCCCTATAATGTAGTGTTGGCCCTATAAAGTAGTGTTGGCCCTATAAAGTAGTGTTGGCCCTATAATATAGTGTTGTTCCTATAATATAGTGTTGGTCCTATAATGTAGTGTTGGCCCTATAATGTAGTGTTGGCCCTATAATGTAGTGTTGGCCCTATAAAGTAGTGTTGGCCCTATAATGTAGTGTTGGCCCTATAATGTAGTGTTGGCCCTATAATGTAGTGTTGGCCCTATAAAGTAGTGTTGGCCCTATAATGTAGTGTTGGCCCTATAATGTAGTGTTGGCCCTATAATGTAGTGTTGGCCCTATAATGTAGTGTTGGCCCTATAATGTAGTGTTGGCCCTATAAAGTAGTGTTGGCCCTATAATGTAGTGTTGGCCCTATAAAGTAGTGTTGGCCCTATAATGTAGTGTTGGCCCTATAATGTAGTGTTGTTCCTATAATATAGTGTTATTCCTATAATATAGTGTTGGTCCTATAATGTAGTGTTGGCCCTATAATGTAGTGTTGGCCCTATAATGTAGTGTTGGCCCTATAAAGTAGTGTTGGCCCTATAATGTAGTGTTGGCCCTATAATGTAGTGTTGGCCCTATAATGTAGTGTTGGCCCTATAATGTAGTGCTGACCCTTTTAACTGCCAGCTTTCACTGAAATACAGTAAATTACAGTGGCCTTTCCAATCAACAAAAACGTATGAGTTTTGTCCAAACTCACAACCCACTGGGCACAGCTGTAATTTCAAGGTATAGTTTTGATTTCAATTTGGTTGTTGTCAACTAACGTGAATTAAACAACAAAAGTAACCATGTCATTGGATTTAGGTTAATACAAATTATTTTATGTTGATGAATGTTTACAAATTAAATCTGTTTTCCACATTGATTCAACATCATTACATTGGATCAATGTTGTTTCCACATAACAGATGCAATCAGTTTTTGCACTGTGGGAAAGGTCTCTTCAAACAAAGATTGGATTCATAGTTACGAATATACATTTTTCAAGTCTATTAGATTTTTGTCTCAATTTTTGCCTCAGCAAACAGTTAGGCTCCAGTCAAGTCAAATAACTTTGATAATTTAGTTGAGAACAAGTTCTCATTTACAACTGCGACCTGGCCAAGATAAAGCAAAGCAGTGCGACAAAAACAACAACACAGAGTTACACATGGAATAACCAAACATACAGTCAATAACACAATAGAAAAATCTATATACAGTGTGTGCAAATGTAGTAAGATTAGGGAGGTAAGGCAATAAATAGGCCATAGTGGCAAAATAATTACAATTTAGCATTAACACTGGGGTGATAGAAGTGCAAGTAGAGATACTGGGGTGTAAAAGAGCAAAAATTAAAAACAATATGGGGATGAGGTAGATGGGTAGGCTATTTACAGATGGGCTGTGTACAGGTGCAGTGATCGGTCAGCTGCTCTGACAGCTGATGCTTAAAGTTAGAGAGGGAGATATGAGTCTCCAGCTTCAGTGATTTTTGCAATTCGTTCCAGTCCTTGGCAGCAGAGAACTGGAAGGAGAGGCGGCCAAAGAGGAGTTGGCTTTGTGGATGACCAGGGAAATATACCTGCTGGAGCGCAAGCTACGGGTGGGTGTTGCTATGGTGACCAGTGAGCTGAGATAAGGCGGGGCTTTGCCGAGCAAAGACTTATAGATGACCTGGAGCCAGTAGGTTTGGCGACGACTATGAAGCGAGGGCCAGCCAACGAGAGCATACAGGTCGCAGTGGTGGGTAGTATATGGGGCTTTGGTGACAAAACGGATGGTAATGTGATAAACTACATCTAATTTGCTGAGTAGAGTGTTGGAGGCTATTTTGTAAATGACATCGCCGAAGTCGAGGATCGGTAGGATAGTCAGTTTTACGAGGGTATGTTCAGCAGCATGAGTGAAGGAGGCTTTGTTGTGAAATAGGAAGCTGATTCTAGATGTAATTTTGGATGGTAGATATTTAATGTGAGTCTGCAAGGAGAGTTTACAGTCTAACCAGACACCTAGATATTTGTAGTTGTCCACATATTCTAAGTCAGACCCGCCCAGAGAAGTGATGCTAGTCGGGCAGGCGGGTGCGGGCAGCGATCGGTTGAAGAGCATGCATTTAAGAGCAGTTGGAGGCCACGGAAGGCGAGACAAACCATGAATTTCCATTCCATCAAATACAAACAAAATAAAATGCTCAACATAGATCATACTGAACTTCAATAGTCTCAATAACCACAGAACCATTATTGGGTGGTTGTTGTCCTTGATCTTTTTGGCCTTCCTGTGACATCAGGTGGTGTCGGTGTCCTGGAGGGCAGGTAGTTTGCTAGAGATAGCTTTAGGTAATAAAATACAGACATGGGCGAGTTGTTGAGAAGGAAGGATGGTGCTCTCTTCATGCTGATTTAATCAGGAATTGGACAAAAGGAATATCATCATCATCATAATCAATGGGAAGTCACCTCTGTGTCGTCCTGTGCTGTCACTATACGCGCCACAACAGTCACACTACTCTCTGCAGCAGGACAGACATCATGGCAGACTCACAGGAGTCGGTAGGAATACTTTTGGTCTTTGTATAATGAATAATGACATATTTTCAATATGGAGGAAAGACCACCAGGGTGACCCTGAAGGAGAGCCAGATGTTGGCCATCTCCCAGCCCCAGAAACATCCCCCTGGACTCCCGACTGGGCAACCCTGTGTGGAGGTGGCAGGACCGAGGTGACCAGAACAGCCAGAGGCACTGTGGGAAGTGTGGCCACATGTTCCTGGCGGTAATTCCTGCCTGTTTTCTCCCATCATAGCAGTGGGAGTGTGCATGGTTGACATTGTTAAAGGGGACTGTTGTAAGCTAGATGAGGACACATAATTGATTCATTTTTATTTTAAAGAAAATGGAAATCACTGTCAACTGTATATGTTTAAAGAGACTGATGGGAGTATTCACAAGAGACAGTAGCATAGCGAGAGAGAAGCTGAATCAGGCAAGTCTAAGGAAATCATGTGTAAAAACACTTACATTTGTACTTACACTGTTTGATACCGTATTTGATCATTTGAAAATTGCATCACTAAAGAAGCGTTTACCTATCAAATATATTGTTTACTGACTACCTATCTGAAATGTCATTTAAAGGCTACCGTTAGTACAACATTTATCAGTTCTGCCTTATCAGCTATGCCCTCTAGTGGACTAATGTTGCAACGCATCGGCACGACCATGTACTGCTAACTGTTGTGTCCACACCCCTCCGCAAATACAGGTGAAATCATATTGCCCTATACTCGTCAGTATCCCCAGGGTAAACAACCAAATGATCTAAACCACCTTGTGTCCCCCCCCAAATGGCACCCTATTCAGTACACCACTTTTGACCAGGTCCCACAGGACTCTGTTCAAAACTATTGCACTATATTTTTTTATATTTTACCTTAATTTAACGAGGCAAGTCAGTTAAGAACAAATTCAGCAAACTATAGGGAATAGGGTGCCATTTGGGACAGATCTATTGTCAGTAGAAAGTAAAACATGTTCCTGGTCTACTGGTATACCTTGATAAGAGTCCATCAGAGCAGAAAACAGTTGTGTAATTTCTTGCAAAGTCAACCGACTGAGCCACACCAAAATAACGGTTGGTTACAGACCACTGTTAATTCGGTTATTCATTGCAAATGTTTATTACAATTTATGATGCAAACAGTAAGTCCCTCCCTTATCGGAACAGTTCATGGAATATGAGGAAATGAAAACACCGAAGGGCAGAACAGGAAAAAAATGACAGGTTTTGAGATAAGCACTCAATTCCTTACACTGTAATTTGGCATTTGCTCCCTCGTTGTACTTCTGTATATGGTCGATAAAAAACAAAGAACAAGGCATGCATAATAGTTTTATAATGCACATTGATCAAGGAAACCACTTATTTAAAAAAATCCCATATGGTCCCTTTCTGCTAGGTTTTCACTCGTGGACTATTCCTCATATCTAACTTGGGACACTATATTCATCCTGTTCAGGTTCGGTTTCTAAGGTGAACCTGGGCCCAGCTCTGCTTGAGGGAACTCATCTGACTTTCTAACATTGCCAACTACTGAGATGTTACATAGCTCCAACCACTTTTTACTGCATATTATCATCAAGCTATTTTCAATCATTTCATTCACAGTTAAATATCTTTCTGATCTTGTCTGCTAGCTAACAATTTGAACCTCGAACCCCAGAGAGATGGTTATATAGCCAATATTATTCCTTTTCATTCTTCCAAATTAAAATGTCCCCTCCCATTGTCGTATATGGTCCTTTCGATCTTACCACAGCATGTCGACCCCCAGAGTTCCATGCTGCCTACAACCCATTGGCCTACCTACACTCCAGTCTTGGAGCATGGGACTAGTCCGTGTCCACAGACAACACATTGCCGTTTGGAAATGGGATTACCTTAAATGCCAATACAAGTGACAAACTTAAGAAATGTAACTATTTCCAATACATTAATGTAGATCAATGCAGGGCTCGGTTTATTAGAAGAAAATGACACCGCCAGAGAGACGGAAGGGTTTTCTTTAAGGTGAGTGCTGTTGTCTACTTGGCCACACTTCTTACTATGTAAAAAATATAGGATGAAGAAAAGACATTAATGAAACATGATTAAACACGAGTCATGTCTGTATGTTGCCTTTCCTGTTAAAAAAAGTGTATTGCGATGTGTACAACTAATCAGCTGTCTCACTGCTCAAAATGTGTTGGAAGGTGGCAGATTAGATTCATTTACAGATTTACAATTATATACTGCATTTGTCACACCAACAGATGTCATGGGGAGGCGAATAGATGGAAACAAAATAGAAAAGATTAATCCGTTACAATTTTTTTTAACACTTCTGCAGAACCAATGCTATGTTAATTCTCTTGGAAAAAAAGAGACAGTGTAACCCCAAAAAAGTGTTCTGTAGACCAATAAAAGTATTGGGTTCAAGTTGTACTGTTTTTTTCTGGTGGCGGAGGCAGACTTTATAAACCAAACATGGGACTGAGTATGGTGGCGGTAGAAGTGGGGTGTCTCCCTGTAGCACCTCCTGGTGCCGGGGCTCTAGTCAATGTACTGGGAGAGCCAGCGGAAGCCCTCGCCGTAACCCTGCCTCTTCAGCACGCTGCACATGAACACCTCCAGTGGTCTCGTGTTCAGCTCCTTCATGGGAATGTTGCCCTGGAGACCAGACAAACATTGTCAGGGAACCACATCATTAAAATGTATGGTTATTCTAAGCAGCTGTGGGGCTCCGTTTGTTTTTGTTCTTCTGTTCTAAAAACCTTAACTACATCATAGAGGTGGCCTTTCAACAGGATATTGCTTTGGTCAATGGTGGGGCCAGGAGCAGACAGGGTGAAACTGTAGGCCCTAGTTATATCCATGTCTTGTCCCTATGAGCACATATAGACCCTTGAATGGATGAGGGTTTGTATAATTCTGAAAACAGGTGCACTGTTATTTGTTGTAGTAGTTCTACTGACAGGAGAAGTGGGTGGCACAGTAGTATCAGGAGATGTGTGTTCGTGCAGGGATCTCCTTACCTTGCCTGTTGTCTGACCATACAATCCAAACATCTCACGTAGTGTCTCCTCACTGACGGCTTCTGTTTTGTCAATCTTGTTGCCGAGGACCAGGATAGGCACGTTTCCAATGGTCTCATCTGTCATTAGAGCCTGCATGGACCACAGGACGGAAATGTCTGGTTAGTTATCACAATAGTCCACTAAACATGTCATGATCTTCGACATTATCTACCTGTGAAATGGCAAGGCATGCCTTCATTGCAACTGAAAATTGTATCTATTTTATTTTTACCCCTTTATTCTCCCCTATTTTGTGATATCCAAATTGGTAGTTGCAGTCGTTACATCGCTGCAACTCCTGGTCAGACTCGGTAGAGGCGAAGGTCGAGAGCCGTGCGTCCTCCGAAACACAACCCTGCCAAGCCGTACTCCTTCTTGACACACTGCTCGCTTAACCCGGAAGCCAGCCGCACCAATGTGTTGGATGAAACACTGTACAACAGGTGACTGAAGTCAGCTTGCAACTCGTCAGAGTGCGATGGGACAAGGAAATCCGGCTGGCCAAACCCTCCCCTCACATGGACGACGCTGGGCCAATTGTGCGCTACATCATTGGTCTCCAGGTCACGGCCCGGCTGTAACACAGCCTGAGATCAAACCCGGGGCTGTAGTGACGCATCAAGAACTGCAATGCTGCGCCACTCGGGAGGCCCCTCAACTGACTAACTTCTAGCAGATATCATGAAGGTTCATGAGACTTTAGGAATGGTAAAGATACCATTATTTCATCAAGCATATAAAGAAATCAGTATGAAACATTAACTGCTTATGAAAAGGCCATCTTTTGATAGAACATCTTTGGCATGGTTTAAGTTGAAATGTGATAGTTTTCAGTCCCATCCATCTTATGAGGTTTTTCCAATGTGGTTGTAAATCAATGACACTCACATCAAGTTCTGTTTTGGACTCTGGCAATCTAGGGAAGTCGATGCAATCCACAAGGAAGACGATGCCGTTGATGGCGGGGAGGTAGTTTTTCCACACTCTGCGAGCTTTGTGAACATACGCACAAAATAAAAGAGATTAGTGCAGTTTTGCTGGGATACACAAATTAACAAATCAATTCTCTCTCACACACACAAGGGCAGTCGGGCACACATACCTTGTGCATGGCCTCCAAGGTCAAAGGTGGTGAAGGTCATGCCAGCGATCGTCAGTTCTTCCGAGGCTGGTGGGTAAAATGGGTCATGTTTACATTGGGAAACTACTACACAAGCTCAGTCAATTGAGTAACCATCAAATAGCGCTGCCTTTTATGAACAGGAAGGATGATCCATACTTCACTTGATTGTCAAACCATTAGGTCTGTCAAGAAGCTGGATTGAAAAATTATAAAAACATGACTATAAAATATCTACTCACTTGGATGTAAAGTTGGCACATGCTGTCCCAATCTGTCATCTTTGAGCATGTGCAGTAGCGTCGTCTTGCCAGCATTGTCCAGTCCAAGAAATACTAACTTGCCCGATTTCTTGTACAGTCCTAAAATGTCATTTAAATGTGTTTCTGAACATTTTTTGTACATTGAAAACAAAGAAGCTGTGACTTTATCACCTTGTCCTTTTGAGACCTGTTGTCTGTCCTTTGCCTAACAATGTATTCACAATTAAACCAAATCTTTGGAAAGTCTAAGAAATAAATATTCTCACAAACAAAAGAAGTCAAAGTTGAAAGTATCAAGTTAAAACAGGTATACATAAAATATAGTGAACCAGACTTTTTATCTGAGATTCAAAATACACTGCTGACCTGCACTACCACACACAAACATTATACCTAGAGCCCTGGATGAATGCCTGTCTTTTCTGAGTCAGCTCTTAGGCCTCGTCATCATCATTACGCAACACCAAGAGAACCTCAGCAGTACCTGTTTAACAAGGTAAGCAGGAGTGCCACCACACCTCTCTGAGATAAGAGCTAGCAAGTGTCACAGAAACTAGAGAGGGCTCTAGAGGGAGGCTAAAGGGAGTGGTAGCAGCAGCCTGAAGTGAGCTTGTTTGTGTTTCACTGTAGCTAGGCAGTGGGCACACGTTGTAAAACAACACATAGGCCAAGTCCCAGACTACTCAAATCACCAGCTACCATGTTCAACCACAAGAGGGAAATATGGATTTCTAAGAACGACAGACAGCACCACACTTGTTGTCAGTCTTGACAACAAGTGGTAATTAGGAAATACGAAAAATAAAAGCTATCAGTACAGAGTAGCTTGAGATCCAGCTTCCTATTCAAGCCATTCAGAGGATCGTATTGAAAGTGGAATAGGTGATGTTTACATGGTACTTACCTAGAAACTGCAATACGCTACTGAAACCACTATAAATCCAATCAAATATGAAGGACATATCCGGAGCTGGTGAATCCTGTAAGAAAGCAAAAACAGAAGTGATGAACAGGCATGCAAGTACAGCACATGACAAAACGATTGACTGATTACTTGCCAAGTTAAATTAAAGGTAAAATTTAAATAAAAAAATCTATTTAAAAAATCCAACAGTGGATTTTAAATATTAATTTATCCCCGGATTCCAAAACTGTTGATAATGATCAATCCATATTACAAGTCTAAGAGTTGGCTACTTCAACCAGCAGAAGTATCAGTGACACAGGCAAAGTAACAAGACACGATTAGGATAGTATATTTGACTTTCCAAAGATAAACTAACAATTAACCAAGAGTCTACGACCTAGAAGACATTACAATCTCTGCTATCAGAGTTCAGCCTGAAGAACATGGTACATGTTGCACAGTTGCAAGGAGAGAGGCCCTCCTATCTGAAGGATTTAGCCACACGTGATAAGAACCATGACAATAATTGGCTCCCCTCAGGAAGTATCATCTTGTTCCAGTCGGATTAATTGGACAGAAGTACATGCAGTTCAGACCAATCTTCACACGGTCTCTTTCCTAACAGCCAAGACGTGTGTTGCTGAACATAGCCTTAACAACACTGACTCAGAGCATGCTGAAGTGGACCATGGGTCTTAGTTGGGATAATCCCAACCCCCACCAGATTTTGTTTGCCAAACTTTATCTTATTGTACTTTCCATGACAAAAGAACAAAGATTTCTGCATAGCGCATCCGTAAAAACTGTTTGACTAAACAAACCAATGACCATCTAAAAGTCCCCTAAAATAAGTTTGTCCTGTAAAATAAACTGCAATTCACACTCAAAAAGGTCAGTTACCCTTGAATATTTTATTCCCTTTCCTATTTTTCCCTGCAACAAATGAAACGTGCTCTAACATCTACACATAAACACTTCCTTCAGTGAGCACTGAGCAGGAGAAAATATATTTTATCTGGGGGAGAAAAAAAGAAAGAAACGTGGCTGGCTGAGGACGCTATTTTCCACCGCAATTCCACGACACCAAGACTTTTGTCTCAGCACTCAGACTCAACTCTCTCCCTAGCTAGTGTGGCACCACAATGTGCCAGGCAGGCTGACCGACCTGTGGCTCTAGTTACACAACATACAAACAGCTCCAGGGCTAAAGTATAAGGGAGTTAAAGGTCAAGACCATGCAAATAGCTTCTACACCTGCATTGTTGTTGTTTGGGGTTTTAGGCTGGGTTTCTGTACAGCACTTTGAGATATCAGCTGATGTAAGAAGGGCTATATAAATACATTTGATTTGAAATACAGCTGAACTAGGCTACACGTCAGCAGGAGCTCTCCTCCTGGCTGGCTCCCTGTGTGTGACGTGATCCAGCAGAAGATGCTGGTCTAACAGTGTAGCCAGCAGATATAGGCTAGTGGAGATGTATCATCTAGCTATCAAAGCAAGATAGCCCTACTCTGAACAGTCACCTTGATTGCTTTAAGCTGGCAACCATACCATTCTGATTTTAAATGACTACTATAGTCACCCTGCACAGAGATACAATATATTTAGTATTCTATTGTGTTTAAAAAACTGGAATCATTAAGTCCTACTATTTCTCCTCAAGCAAGGGGTGAGGCCGATGGCAAAGGACACCATCAAGCCAACTCCTTGAATGGCACACTCCAACCTATTTATATGTACATTACTGTATTTATACATGTGATATTGTTTTTCAACAGGAAGTTTTTTTTTTAAATAGCTGGAGTGTACCTTTAATGGTGAAACAGCCATGTATGTTTGCGATATTAAAACAAAGAAGCTGCAAACAATGAACAAACACTGTTTTATCCCACTTGGACATCATTGCACACGCGATAGGTGAGGTGAGCCCAATATCTATATGGAATTGCTTTAAAATGAGCCTACCATGGATCACTTGGCTATTTGATATTTGACTTAGAATTTTAGGACCCCTTTAGGTATCCCCCATAACAAAATATATAGAATATTGATTTTGGACTTTACTACTATAGCCCATAGAAATGCATTGAATAACACATTCATAAATAGCCAAAAAGACAGTTGAAAATGTTTTATCATAAGGAATAGGGGTTTCAAGTGTCTGTCCTATATCTAGGAGATATAAGAAAGCTCATGAAGTAAATAAATATATATGACAGATATTTAACCCATTTTGGGGGGTAGGCACAAAACTACTTTTATTTATTTTATTTTTATTTAACCAGATAGGCTAGTTGAGAACAAGTTCTCATTTACAACTGCGACCTGGCCAAGATAAAGCAAAGCAGTGCGACACAAACAACAACATAGAGTTACACATGGAATAAACAAACATATAGTCAATAACACAATAGGGAACAAAATATATATACAGTGTGTGAAAATGAGGTAAGATTAGGAAGGGAAGGCAATAAATAGGCCGTAGTGGCAAAGTCATTACAATTTAGCAATTAAACACTGGAGTGAGATGTGCAGAAGATGAATGTGCGAGTAGAGATACTGGGGTGCAAAGGAGAAACACATTGTTGTTACGAAAATCCATTAATAAACATTTATTTGTCTGATTTAGCTATTTATATCAGCGAGCTGAAGTGTCCAACTAATGCAAGAATTTACCAACTCACACACAAACAATGTGGATTATGTCTCCGACACCTATCGATTTGGATTTTTTTTACTACAAGTAAAAACAATTTGAGCTCGAAATGGTGCCTGTACGTAACATTGAATTTTAATTTACGATGCAAAACCGTTATGATTAATAATATAGTTATGACGACTATATCCAGCTGGCTGACGAAGGTTTGATAGCCAAGCTAGCTAAAGGATATCGAGCTGTGAGTCACAAATTGTACCTTTAGCTGGCAGCGAGAATATGTTTTGTTGTTCACAATTGTTGTAGCTTGCTAGTTTGCTAACTAACATTCAAATCTAGCTACAGTAGCGTTGACATAGTTACACAGGTAGGTTGCTATTAGCTAAGTTAGTGCATCTGAATTCATAGATACGTGTCAGTTTCATAGATAACCAAGTTATAGTAGCATCGAGTTAATTGCAAACATAAGGACGCGCTAGGTGTATTGACAGGAAAGCTGTTTGTTACAGCTAGAGAACATAGCAATATAAAAATGCAAATTGACCTACTTTAAGGTTACCACATTACATGTCAAAGTAACTTGAAATTGTTCATTAGCTACCGTCGGCAATTTGATTGAGGGTTTCTGACCGACTAACTCACGTTAGCATATACCGTTAGCTAGCTATCCGCGCTAGCATTAATACCGAACGTTCAAATACACTTTCGCAAACCCCATATTTGAAATAATTTATGCTTACACTTACCCGTTATCTAAGTGTAGATCAATTGAGGAAATATGTTTGCTCTTAAAATCATGAAAATTTGCTTTACGGTCAAATGAGAGCACGCAATTCACTTCTTCTTCTCCACCTTCGCGTTATGTTACAGAGCCACGACACAGCAATGCAATCTGTGTCCAATAACTCTCCAGGCCCAGGCATAGCCGCTTCCTGTTTATGTTTCACAATCATCTTTCCGGTAGGGGAACATAAATGTGAACCATATTCTAGCACTGATGTAATTTAAACGTGTTAACACAGAACACATTTGATTTAAATAATAATATTCATCCTGCAATGTTATTTGATAACAAGGCAGTTTGGTATGTCTATATTTCTGATCTGAACATGTTTCTACTGAACATGTTTCTGAACATGTTTCTCCTACCAGTCCAGAGTCTTCAACTCCAGGAGAAACCCTGGAGAAATTAATTAATTAAAAAGTTAACCATTAGTCTGGTTTTATATAAACTAATTGTATTTGTAATACACAGTCTGTCACCATGTATTTAACCAATCCTACATGTTTTTACTCAAACAGAGGAAGCGAAGACAGTACAACATTGCGAGTGTTTCCAGTACTGTAGAAATCCACTATGCACAGGAAGTGCCACGTGTACCGACTGCGCATGCTTGAAGAGGTTTTACGTTGTTCGTGCTGGGTGGGGAATCCCAAGAAGAGTGAAGGAACACAGATATTACGGAAAGGACAGTCTCACACGATTTTATTGACAAGGCCTACACCCGTAGTTGGACGGGGAACGGTCCTAACCATGGTCTGTGATAGCTAACGAGTCGACTAATTCACTTTTTTTCTCCATTTTTTTTTCAACCTGAAAGACGCTCCGTTAAACAAACATATCCCATTGCTAGCGGAACAGCTATCTTAGCTGGTTAGCTAAATAAGACGCAGCTAACTATTCGCCGACGAAGCTTTTAAATTTGATTACGGTCGGTGTCTATTTCAAGATGTCCAGTACGGGGTTCAACTTTCAGAATGGACCAGGAGGACAGCCATACGCAAATGGTGAGCAATTTCGCACTAATATTAGCTAGCCAACATGACCTAATCACAACGGTTTAGTAACTAGCGCGTTAACAAGATAGGCTTTTACTTGATCCTAATCTGATTTGGCCGGTTAGCAAGCTGGCTAGCTAACTACATTAGCTTGCTGCCTTGCTAATAATGCTAACCTAAAAGATGGCTAATGTTAGTGGTGGGCTAATTTACTCTTATCAAGACCACAGTTTGAAATTAACATTGTTCATGTTAGTTAAGTTAGCAATTTGGATATAAGTGATCGCTTTGATTGATACCTAACTTTTAGCTAGCTATGATAATCTGTTTTAGCTAGAGTCGTTGACAAATGTACTCGCGTATCTAGCTATCTACACTTAGTTATAGCTGCAATTTGTGTCAGTCTCTAGTCTAACTGATAATTAACGTTAGCTAGCGACTAGTGCTACCTTGAATTACGTTAGTCAACTCCAATTGAAGATCAAGTTCAGGGGAGAGACTGATAGTTTGGGTCATGATGATGCTACAAGTTGTCAGTTTAGCTAGCCAATTTTCTACTGTAGTTAGCTATATCTAGATGACTCGTACGTGGATCTTATATTTGGGTAATTGACCAAAAATATGAGTATTATTATATTATTAATTATATTATTATATAATTTGAGTCTTGTAATTTGATACCCTGTCGACTGATAAACTGTCATCCTCTAGTTGATTTAGTCTTTGTTTAGGGCTAAACCTTCCTCTCATTTGTTGAAGTTCCTTGTGTAAGGGTCGCGTGACTTTGTTGCCTTTTTCGAATCACTTGGCTGGTGTCACATAAAATGTAAAAGTATAGTTATAATCGTATTATGCTTTGCAACATCTACTCAGAAGTGAATGACGTACCACAGCGCTTTTTTTGTGCTCTACCTCTGTGTACATGTGGCACATTGGGACGATCCGTTCGAGTTGCATTACTTAAAAATAAAAATAAATCACTAGTATAAATATACTTTTTGTCTGGCATTTCTCTCCCTGAATGACATGTAAAGTACAAACATACAGTACCAGTCAAAAGTTTGGACACACTTACTCATTCCAGGGGTTCTCTTTATTTTTTACTACTTTCCACATTGTATAATAATAGTGAAGACATCAAAACCATGAAATAACACATGGAATCATGTAGTAACCAAAAAGTGTTAAACAAATAAAAATATTTTTTATATTTGAGATTCATCAGCAGCCACTTTTTGCCTTGATGACAGCTTTGCCCACACTTGGCATTCTCTCAACCAGCTTCATGATGTAGTCACCTGGAATGCATTTCAATTAGCAGGTATGCCTTAAGTTCATTTGTGGAATTTCTTTCCTCATTGTGTTTGAGCCAATCAGTTGTGACAAGGTAGGGTTGGTATACAGAAAATAGCCCTATTTGGTAAAACACCAAGTCCATATTATGGCAAGAACAGCTCAAATAAGCAAAGAGAAACAACAGTCCATCATTACTTTAAGACATCAAGGTCAGTCAATCTGGAACATTTCAAGAACTTTGAAAGTTTCGTCGAGTGCAGTTGCAAAAACCATCAAACGATATGATGAAACTGGCTCTCAAGAGGAACCACAGGAAAGGAAGATCCAGAGTTACCTTTGCTACAGAGGATAAGTTCATTAGTTAACATCACCTCAGATTGCAGCCAAAATAAATGCTTCACAGAGTTAAAGTAACACGACACTTCTCAGCATCAACTGTTCAGAGGAGACTGCATGAATCAGGCCTTCATGGTGGAATTGCTGCAAAGAAACCACTACTAAAAGACACCAATAATAAGAAGAGACTTGCTTGGGCCAAGAAACACGAGCAATGGACATTATACTGGTGCAAATCTGTACTCTGGTCTGATGAGAGCAAATTTGTGGTTCCAACCGCTGCGTCTTTGAGAGACGTGGAGTAGGTGAGCGGATGATCTCTGCATGTGAGGTTCCCACCGTGGTGGAGGTGGTGTATGTGGAGGTGCTTTGGTGGTGACACGGTCAGTGATTTATTTAGGATTCACGGTACACTTAGCCAACATGGCTACCACAGCATTCTGCAGCGATACACCATCCCATCTGGTTGGTGCTTAGTGGGACTATCATTTATTTTTCAACAGGGCAATGACCCAACGTACCTCCAGGCTGTGTAAGGGCTGTTTTACCAAGAAGGAGAGTGATGGAGTGCTGCATCAGATGACCTGGCCCCCACAATCATCTGACCGCAACCCAATTTGAGATGGTTTAGGATGAGTTGGACTGCAGAGTGAAGGAAAAGCACCCAACAAGTGTTCGGCATATGTGGAAACTCCTTCAAGACGGTTGGAAAAGCATTCCAGGTGAAGCTGCTTGAGAGAATGCCAAGAGTGTGCAAAGCTGTCAAGGTAAAGGGTGGCTCCTTTGAAGAATATAAGATATATTGATTTGTTTAACACTTTTTTTTCCCTTACTACATTATTCCATATGTGTTATTTCATAGATTTGATGTCATCACTATTCTACAATGTAAAAAATAATGTAGTACACACAAGTCAAAATAGAGACGAACCCTTGAATGAGTATGTGTATATAAACTTTTGACTGAGTGTACAGTTTGAAAACTGTTTCGTATCAATAATCTCTGGAGGGAACGTTAACCATCCAACCGGACTGAATTAAACACTAACTGTCAAACTGTGTTATTTGTACAGAACCAGTAGTACTTATTCTTTGTCTATAGATAACCAGAGAGTGTTTCAATTAGAGCAGGACATGTTCTTTATGCTGTTGGGTTTGGCTATTGATGATTTATGATTAAGCTTCATATTTTCCTTATCGCTGTAATCGAGGCAATAAAAAGTCTCTACTCCAACAGGTTTTTGAACTCTGATCATTCTGACCAAAGTGGATTTAATCTAGGGTGAATTCATCCTACTTAATTTACTTTAGGCCTAAACAGTGCACTTATCGAAACGATTGCATATTTTATCAGTGACCTGTTTGCTGTACAGTTGTGCTAAGATTTTGTCTCCATGTTTGACTCTTATACTTGCCTCTAATTGGCTGAGCATGTGTACTCGGCACAGGCCAGGTTCACTGTGATTGGAGGGAAGCCTTCAACACAATCACTGTGGCCAGCAGGCAGCTTAATGTTGGCGATTTCACTGGCGCTGCCCGGAAAGACAGGGATTATGGGTGTTAATCTTCACCATTGAGGAGTTGTTTTCTAATCCCACCTGTTTATCCTGGCTTGTCCAACAAGTCTTGAGCTACATTACATGTAGCACGCTGTTGCCGCCAGTCAGTCATGACTATTTAATTATAGTAAACCCTGTTTCTACCTAACAATCTTCAAGGTTAGGAGGAGTATTTGATTGGAAAAGTTCTGTTTTTGTGTCTGGTTTCATTTGTTCAGATCCTCTATTTACACTCACTGTCAGTACAGGAGTGTCGTCCAGGTGAGATTAGACTTGAGAAATGTGATTGCTGTGTCACTGTCCACACATATCATTTGCCTTATTTTGGAGACCTTGTCTGTATTTTCATCCCAATTTCCCTCACTGCTATTTAGTGATGGGGGGGTAATCAATAGTTACATATCGGGATATTATTTTTGACAATATATTTAAATCAATTATAACTTATATAGTTTTTACAATATCGCAATATGATTTTGGGCAAGCTTGCTGTACCTGCACAAACTCCAGTATTTGTCCTTTATAGCATATTCTCCATCTTTTGAAATGGGGAGCCAATTTGTTTTCAGCACTTATTTCTGTGACTGATCTAAACTTGTTTTCTCATGGCTCTCTTGTCCCTCTGCATCAGACATATGGTGAGCATATTGTTTGGACATCGAAATGCAATGAAATCACAGTATCGTATCACAATACATATATAATTGTGAGAATCGCAATACATATCATATTGGCGCCTAAAGTATCGTGAAAATATTGTATTGGGAGGTCCCTGGCAATTCTCAGCCCTATTGCATTTAGCCTGTTTTTGCTACTCTCAAAGTTATCTAGCCCAAATCCTTCTTCAGAGCCACAAACTGTTGAAGGACTAGTAAATCAATACTGCCAGGCAGTTCTACATCTAGTAGTGAAACATTTTCTCATCTTTTTTTATTAACTGGCAGGCAAATCAAATCAAATTTTATTTGTCACATACACATGGTTAGCAGATGTTAATGCGAGTGTAGCGAAATGCTTGTGCTTCTAGTTCCGACAATGCAGTAATAACCAACAAGTAATCTAATTAACAATTCCAAAACTACTGTCTTATACACAGTGTAAGGGGATAAAGAATATGTACATAAAGATATATGAATGAGTGATGGTACAGAGCAGCATATGCAAGATACAGTAGATGGCATCGAGTACAGTATATACATATGAGATGAGTACGTAAACAAAGTGGCATAGTTAAAGTGGCTAGTGATACATGTATTACATAAGGATGCAGTCGATGATATAGAGTACAGTATATACGTATGCATATGAGATGAATAATGTAGGGTAAGTAACATTATATAAGGTAGCATTGTTTAAAGTGGCTAGTGATATATTTACATCATATCCCATCAATTCCCATTATTAAAGTGGCTGGAGTTGAGTCAGTGTCAGTGTGTTGGCAGCAGCCACTCAATGTTAGTGGTGGCTGTTTAACAGTCTGATGGCCTTGAGATAGAAGCTGTTTTTCAGTCTCTCGGTCCCAGCTTTGATGCACCTGTACTGACCTCGCCTTCTGGATGATAGCGGGGTGAACAGGCAGTGGCTCGGGTGGTTGTTGTCCTTGATGATCTTTATGGCCTTCCTGTAACATCGGGTGGTGTAGGTGTCCTGGAGGGCAGGTAGTTTGCCCCCGGTGATGCGTTGTGCAGACCTCACTACCCTCTGGAGAGCCTTAGGGTGTCAGGTAGAGTGGAGGTGATATGGTCCTTGACTAGTCTCTCAAAGCACTTCATGATGACGGAAGTGAGTGCTACGGGGCGGTAGTCGTTTAGCTCAGTTACCTTAGCTTTCTTGGGAACAGGAACAATGGTGGCCCTCTTGAAGCATGTGGGAACAGCAGACTGGTATAGGGATTGATTGAATATGTCCGTAAACACACCGGCCAGCTGGTCTGCGCATGCCCTGAGGGCGCGGCTGGGGATGCCGTCTGGGCCTGCAGCCTTGCGAGGGTTAACACGTTTAAATGTCTTACTCACCTCGGCTGCAGTGAAGGAGAGACCGCATGTTTTCGTTGCAGGCCGTGTCAGTGGCACTGTATTGTCCTCGAAGCGGGCAAAAAAGTTATTTAGTCTGCCTTGGAGCAAGACATCCTGGTCCGTGACTGGGCTGGATTTCTTCTTGTAGTCCGTGATTGACTGTAGACCCTGCCACATGCCTCTTGTGTCTGAGCCGTTGAATTGAGATTCTACTTTGACTCTGTGCTGACGCTTAGCTTGTTTGATAGCCTTGCGGGGGGAATAGCTGCACTGTTTGTATTCGGTCATGTTACCAGACACCTTGCCCTGATTAAAAGCAGTGGTTCGCGCTTTCAGTTTCACGCGAATGCTGCTATCAATCCACGGTTTCTGGTTAGGGAATGTTTTAATCGTTGCTATGGGAACGACATCTTCAACGCACGTTCTAATGAACTCGCACACCGAATCAGCGTATTCATCAATATTGTTAACTGACGCAATACGAAACATATCCCAGTCCACGTGATGGAAGCAGTCTTGGAGTGTGGAGTCAGCTTGGTCGGACCAGCGTTGGACAGACCTCAGCGTGAGAGCCTCTTGTTTTAGTTTCTGTCTGTAGGCAGGGATCAACAAAATGTAGTCGTGGTCAGCTTTTCCAAAAGCGGGGTGGGGCAGGGCCTTATATGCATCGCGGAAGTTAGAGTAACAATGATCCAAGGTTTTTCCACCCCTGGTTGCGCAATCGATATGCTGATAAAATTTAGGGAGTCTTGTTTTCAGATTAGCCTTGTTAAAATCCCCAGCAACAATGAATGCAGCCTCCGGATAAATGGTTTCCACTTTGCAAAGAGTTAAATAAAGTTCGTTCAGAGCTATCGATGTGTCTGCTTGGGGGGGGGTGGATATATACGGTTGTGATTATAATCGAAGAGAATTCTCTTGGTAGGTAATGCGGTCGGCATTTGATTGTGAGGAATTCTAAATCAGGTGAACAGAAGGATTTGAGTTCCTGTATGTTTCTTTCATCACACCATGTCTCGTTAGCCATAAGGCATATGCCCCCGCCCCTCTTCTTACCAGAAAGATGTCTGTTTCTGTCGGCGCAATGCGTGGAGAAACCCGTTGGCTGCACCGCATCGGATTTCCGTGAAGCAAAAAACGTTAGTCTCTGATGTCCCTCTGGAATGCTACCCTTGCTCGGATTTCATCAACCTTGTTGTCAAGAGACTGGACATTGGCAAGAAGAATGCTAGGGAGTGGTGCACGGTGTGCCCGTCTCAAATGAGGCAGTCGGCTATTACTCTTTAGGCCTTTGGAATGCAGACTATAGTCATGGGATATTCACTTGGGATGTCAGTGTGTTGCTGTATTTTATGTCAAATTCTGCCCTGTAGTCTAATCTGTCATGATCCTGTCTTCCAGGTCCCTTACAGAATCAAGTAGTGTTGCAGCCACCAGGACCGGGTTACAACATGGCCCACCAGCCTCCATACAACCCAATGCAAGCCAAGGGCCCCATGCCGCCTGGCCCTGGACTCTATAACTCTGGGCCCTACCAGCCCATCCCACCAGTCAGCTCTTACCAGGCCTCCCCAGGTCAGCCCAGGTTAAACAGGCCTCCTATGGGACCTCCCCACCCCATGACACCCCCTCAGTCCACCAGCCCTTGCCCAGGCCTCAGGATGCCCCCAGCGCAGCCCACCCCTGCTCTACCTGTGTCTGCTAACAGCTACTACCAGCACCCGCCAGCCTGGCAGTGTGGGGCCCTTCCACTGGGAGCTCCTCCACCAATGGGGGCGCCGCCTCCTATGGCCACTCCTCCCCTCGCGTTTGTGGATAATCACGTGACCTCCTCGCCTAACTTGGCACCACTCCAGGCCCCCTCGGCGGGGTACAGCGCTGCTCCTTCTCCTGTCTACCACAACGCCATGCAACCCTCGGGTCCTCCCTTGCCTCCTACCTCCCTCCACAGATCCACCCAGCCAGGT
Source organism: Oncorhynchus keta (assembly GCF_023373465.1). Classification (NCBI taxonomy): domain Eukaryota; kingdom Metazoa; phylum Chordata; class Actinopteri; order Salmoniformes; family Salmonidae; genus Oncorhynchus; species Oncorhynchus keta. The sequence continues at coordinate 17,121,583 of NC_068431.1, forward strand.
AAAACTCAATGCAGAAGGGCTCTGTGATTAACACACTGTTACAAATGCTACAGCAGTTTGACTTCCTACGATGAAAAACACTTGGTTGAAAAACATTTAGGCATTATGATGTTATGACATTGACTGGTGGTTTGACTGTGTAGTGACACTTCATATCAGGATTAACAACAGTAACAACAGGTCACTATGATGTCACAGGGAAGCGCCAAAAGTGTTCTAGCAAGCTGATGTTGGAGGTGGACATTGCCCCCTGCTGACACACACACACACAGATCCAATTGGCTGCACATATCTTCTTGGCAGACACTCTTGAAAAGTTGTCCAGGGACCGATGGAGAGTTCCAGTATCCTCTGGTGATATTCAAATCCATCACCAATATCAAATCAAAAACAGATTGTATTGCCGCATGCGCTGAATACCACAGATGTAGACATTACCATGAAATTATTGATTACAAACCTTTACCAACGATGCAGTTAAACAAACATATAATACAAAATACAAGTCTTAAAACAAGGAATTAAATGAACAGGGTAATAAGGTATTTGAGGTAGATATGTACATGAAGGCAGGGTAAAGTGACTAGGCATCAGGATAGATCACAAGAAGAAGGGCTCCAGTGGGCCCTCGATCACCAACACTGGACAACTGAAAAGTGGAAGAACTTTGCCTGGTCCGACTAATCCCGGGTCCTGTTGCGTCATGCTGATGGCAGTCAGCATATGGCGTAAATAGCATGAGTCCATGGCCCCAACCTGCCTGGTGTCAACGGTATAGGCTGGTGGCAGAGTACCAGATCAATGTGCAGAGGTATTTGAGGTAGATATGGACATGAAGGCAGGGTAAAGTGACTAGGTATCAGGATATGTAGTAATAAGATTAAGAACAGAGTAGCAGCAGGGGGTGTGTGCGCCTGTTCTTCAGTACATTTTGGTCATTTATACTGGAATATCTGAAAATTAATATTAATTTATAGTGTTCATTTTTTTATTTCTGTGTCTGTTCATGAGTTTCTAGTAGATAGAGAAAATAGCCTAATTAATGAAAAAAACATCTAATCAGCAATGGCATTATTTTCAATTCACTCTGCAACTCTTCTAGCTATTGACTTATTTCACAACTGACAACAGTTTGCTGCCAAAACAAAGACTCTTTAACATAGTAAAATATGTCTGCGCTATATAGAAGAATCATGCTGAACCCTCATTTTAAACACCAATAGTATTCACTAAATTGAAAACCATCTTATTGAATTATTTCAAATATTTTTATGTGATGAACCTGAGATAATTAGATGTCTGTAAATATCGGATAATTCTGATTTAGATTACATAAAATTCTGGTTAAAAAATCAGGTAAATTTTCTAGTAATTCACCTTCCCTTTGCAAACCTGTGTGTGAGAGAGTGTCAGTGTGTGTGCGTATATAGTCTTGTGAATGTGCGTAGAGGCAGTGCAAGTCTGGGTAAGCGTCATTTCCTGGGCTCAGATAGGCAGTTTAGTCACTTACTCAGGACTCACCTACACCACTAGCGGTATTTATGGTGTGTGGCTGTTGTGGTCAGAAGACAACAGTGATTCATGAATGCCGATTATCGCATTTATGTAACAATGTGGTGTAAGAAATATCACATGGGGCATCAAGGATGACTCCTTGATGACTGATTTTGAATAGGATTCACTCCAATTTGGCCAGTTGACTATTTTCATTAAAATTGATTTGATGACAGTATATTCATATTTACAATATCTGAATGACAGATTTTTGCTTTTGGAAGAATGGTTCACTCTTGTCTGAAATGCACCAGTCAGTGTAGTCTCTGTAGGTACTGGGGTTCATTGACATTAGCTAGCTCTGGGTCACCAGCATCAGCTGTCATGGGACTCGTCACCTCCAGTGTAGGGATATGTTACTCTCCTCAGAGGGGCCTAGTTTCCTCTTATGCACGATAGTCCCCATACCATATACGATATACTCAATTTCTCTATGGCTAATTGGTCTTTTGACCAATCATATCACATTTTTCTTCCAGAGTCAAAAGACTTGTGAAATGAAAATCAGAGTTGGGCTGCCTGTGTAAATGCAGCCATAGGCTACATTGTCATGATATGCATCATGCGGCCTGGCCTATAGGTGCCAGTTTTATTGCCTTAGGTTAGGCCTATGTACAGCTTAGCCTCGACCAAGCCAGTGAGTGATACATGGGCTGGCAGCACAAGACTATGTAGGAGCTACTTCTGTAAATATATAATTGTTATGTTAACATTGGCCAAGGTTTGTGTTGAGGGTTGTGATAAGATACTGTATAAGACATTTTAATATGTATGGCAAATGATCCTGAATGATATGTTCTTGTGGTTGTCCAGGCTCTGCCCCTCCTCCAATGAACCCTGTGGCTGCTCCTCACACATACCAGCCAGGTATGACAGCACCTTACGGCCACCCACCTACAGGACCCACACCCTTGATGAGACCCACTCCACCCCCCATGGGCAATGCTACCCCTCCCCTTCCCTTTGGCCCAAAGACTGATGGTAAGTAAATATAAGTTTAGGGACTGTAGTCTTACATCTCAGAGCAGGAGTGCTGATCCATGTTCAGTTTTGTATTTTAAATCATAATGAATTGGAGGGTAACCTGATCCTAGATCAGCACTCCTACTCTGAGACTTTTTGTTTTTATCCTCTCATCTAATAATATGTTGTTTACCTTGGTCTTTGAAGCATCCACATATATTTGTAGTTGTTGTAAATTGAAGTTTTAGTGAGGGGGGGGCTGTATCCGAGTATCTCCAGCAGCCACCCTTGGGGTCTCATTTCCTTCTCTTTCCTCCCACCGTGACAGCTCAGTGTGGGAGTGATGCTAGTGATGATGCTGCCCACACTGAGTACGACAACCAGGAGAATGATATTGAGTGTCCAGGTGTGGTTTAGTCACTATCAGTGTTGTGGTACTTGTATGTGTGTGGTCCCTGTGTACTTTTGATGTCCTCTATTAGATTTTTAGCATGGTTTCTTAGAGAAAAGGCCTAGAGAACTTCCATGGATCTTTCAGATATTCTGTGTTTACATTCAATACTGTCTTAGTTTTTGCCATTATTACATTTTAGTGACCTCATGGGTATCAGATTTTTCATTAAATTATGTCTTAATGTCTTTCATTGTGACTGAAATTAGGTGCATTGAATATGCAATTTCTACATTTCCTCTCGTGGCAATGAAACAAAGTGACCTGAAACATAAAACAAAAACGTCTATGCTAATTACTAAGTTCTCCAAAAACATTTTGTCAACACCCCAAAAAAAAAAACTAAACTAAACTCATCCTGACTCTGGAATCTTTGCTCTGTAACAGGACACATACCCACACCTGCTCATGGCGCTCAAGTTCCCAACAGCTTTGATCACTTGGAGACAAGCCCTAAAATGGGTAAGTCCTCTACTACTCCATAGTTTAATCAGAAATTAATGACTAATATTACATTTTTGTCCCCTATATTTACTGCTAGCAACACTCAGAACTGACATGAGGCATGTTTTGGTGCTTGTCCCTATAGCTGGCCCACCCCAGCAGCCAGCCCCCCCTGTTCGACACATGGGTCTGTCCTACCCCTCTTTACCCCCAGGGTACCAGAACACCTCCGCCTCCCCTATGCAGGCCCAGACGCAGCCTTACAGCCATGCACCTCAGTCATACCAGCAGGTAAAACACCAGACTGCTCTCTGCTTTCTCAAACCAAATCCAAGACTGACATACTAACAGTACAACGCTCAACTTTCTCTATTATATACAGAGCTTAGCACTTGTCTGATCACGTGAACACTTCAACATTTTAAAATGAACTCTGAATGTTGAAATGGTACATGGATAGACTGTTCAAATATTGAAACTTACCAGTGTTGCGTCCCAAATGGCCCCCTATTTCATATAGTCTTTTGACCAGGCCTTTGTTCATTGTACTCACCATTGTACTGTCCTATGTTTCCTCCACAGCCGTCTGCAGGTCCAGCCCAGCTGAGCCCCTCCCTGGCTGGTTTGAGTCTGCAGTCCCAGACCCCTGAGACCCTGAGGGTGGTTAACCTGCTGCAGGAGAGGAACCTGCTCCCCCCGGGCCCCATCACCCCTCCTACACCCTGCCTGCCCCAGGACCTGCAGAAAATCAACTGTCACCCAGAGTGAGTGATAGTTTATCTGGCACTGTTTTTCAATGTCAATCCCCACCACAATGTTGAATATTGTCAAAAGTGTTAATGTACTTTTACTGTGAAATGTACTGGTTCAGACCTGTTGTTTCTCTTGCCTCATCTCTCTACAGGGTCTTCCGCAGTACCCTGACCAACATCCCCCAGACCCAGTCTCTGTTAAACAAAGCCAAGCTTCCACTCGGCTTGCTGCTCCACCCCTTCAAAGATCTCTCGGTAAGATGTTGCCCACTATCTCCCAACCCTCAGTAGACTTCCTTCAACCCTTCCCTCTTCTGGTAAAAGATAGAAGAATGCATTTAGCCTAGAATAACTGTATTTAATCTACACATCTATGATCATGTCTTTTAAATGTAATTTGATGTTTTTCATTTGTATGGAACTTGGCATTGACGATTGTCATAACCTAACATGTCCTAAGGGTTTGATTTTTCTGTGAACTGCAGCAACTAGCTGTATTAAGTTTTATTCTTCAAGAATCAATGGTTACAGCTTTTTTTTAAATGATGTACCAATCCGATTGTACCTTTTTTTATTTTTTATGATTTGGTTTGTCTGTACACTGCAGCAACTGCCTGTGGTCACCTCCAGCACTATAGTGCGGTGTCGCTCCTGCAGGACGTATATCAACCCCTTCGTGACCTTCCTGGACCAGAGGAGATGGAAGTGTAACCTGTGCTACCGGGTCAACGACGGTAAGGACCACAGCCACGAGCTCCTCTTAAATGACACCCTGTCTATTCTCCATATTCAGCACCACTTTTGACCACATCCAATGTTTAAGTTTATTTTATTTTTACAGGGACAGTGCACATTAATCAACGTTTCAGTAAAATTGACGGTTTTAGCCAGCCGGCTAATTTTCAACCGCAGTCCCTGGGCAGGTTATTTAAAAACAATTACAATATAGACAATCATTGAGCAGTGAGCACACGCAGAGCAACATAGGACAAGCAAGACGTAGCATACAGACAGAGCAACAGAACAAAAAGCAACAAGACAAAATTCATAAAAGCAACAGTGTTTCCACACCTCACAAGCTACAGACAACATGGAAAGTGGCAATACACAGCTAGGGATGTTCACAAATCTGATTGGCCTTTAGCCATGTATTCATACATCTTGTGAAAGTGTGGTGCAGTTATGTGTGTTTGATGGCAGTGTATTCCAGACATGGGAAGCTCTCACAGAGAAAGCGGATTTAGTAAAGGTGCTTTTCCTTAAGGGAACTATACAGTCACCTCTCATGGCAGACCTTGTGGATCTGATGCCATATGTTTGGGTTTTCTGTTTAAGAAAAATACTGAGTGGAGGGGGAGCCAGGCCATTTAGGATCTTGAATACAAGACATGCGTCGGTGTATTGCACAAGATTTTCCCAACTCAGGAGCTCATGTTTTCTCAGGATGTAACAGTGATGATGGCTACTGGGCTTCTTTGACAGCCTGTTTGTAGACAGACTGAATAGGTTTTAATGTTGTACAGCAAGCCTGGGCCCAACTAGTCAAGCAGTATGTTAACTGGGGGAGTATCATAGATTTGAAGTTCATTCCAAACACATGTTTTAAGTGAGAAGTTAGGCTGGTCTGAAGCGGAAAAAGGACATTCACTTGAGCACCAAGGCCTAACTTCACCCATGCTCTACCAATATATTCCAGCACATAGCTTTGACCTAAACGTTCAGAATTTCATTCACCTGATGACAGTAGTGATGGACAGTCCTGTTCTTTTCTGACTGATGACAACCTCAATGTTTGTTGTACAGTTCCGGAGGAATTCATGTACAACCCAGTCACCAGATCGTACGGAGAGCCACACAAAAGACCTGAGGTCCAGAACGCCACCATCGAGTTCATCGCACCCTCAGAATACATGGTAAATACACATTATATAGTTTTAAGATTTGTCTATTTAAAGCATTGCATGTTATTTTGCCTGAATCTGTGGTAAGTGGTTACACCCCCCTTTTATATGCTACTTAAATGCAGATGAAATGAGCAGTGTTCCACTGTTGCCACGTTCATAGTGATTCCATCAGGCTTTCTGCCTCCATGGAGTTGTTTATGATTTCCTGGAGTTGTTTATCTAGGAAGCATATGCATGTTTTGTTAGGGTGTGGTAAGAGAGTGTGGTGTATCAGTGTGTTTGTATTGATGGTGTGAAACCTGTCATCCTCAGCTGAGACCCCCCCAGCCTGCCGTTTATCTCTTCGTGCTGGATGTATCCCACAATGCCGTGGAAACGGGATACCTAGATGTCGTCTGTCAGTCACTGCTGGAGAACATCAACGCGTATGTGTACATCAGTTACAGACTGAGGATGCTTCCCAAATGGCATCCGGAAGCCATTGGGATGCAGATTAAATACACTCCTGGGATAATGTCCACAGCCCTGATATGATGGTTCATTATGTATTGTCCTATTAAGCTATGTAATAACATATTCTGTACTGATCAATACTAGGTAGCTTAAAGACTTCAGTTTAGCATCAGATAGCCCTAAAACAATGTTTATTTGAGTTTAATGTGACTATATACACATTTTTGTCATTCAGATTAATAACAAAAAGTGATTCAGACACAGAAATAAAATAACTTACAGAAGTATTGAGCAAGAAGAAGAAAGTCAATATTAACTGAACCGGACCACACATCACTGTGACCTGTGAGTATCGGCTGACTGACCATGTGTGTTCCAGGCTCCCTGGAGACTCCAGGACAAAGATTGGCTTCATCTCCTTTGACAGCACCATCCACTTCTACAACCTCCAGGAAGGCCTGGCCCAACCACAGATGCTCATCGTCTCGGACATTGAAGGTGGGAGACCACAAAGTGCTTATAAGCTTTGTCATTAGAATAATTCACTGTCTAGAAATGCCTAGGGAAATGAGGAAGGTCCACACTCACTATTTGCAGTGAAAGAAAGGAAAATGTATTTGTTATTTTGTGACACATGCTTCACCCAATCGGGCTTCATCAGTGTATAAGTTGTGACAACATGGAAAAACATCCTATAGATGGGGCTGAAATATATAAATGATGCTGTACTTTTAAAGTCTTTATTTCAGGAGGTTGCAGTGGTCTAAAGGTCTTCTATGCTGTTTTTTCCTTTCTTCCAGATATATTTTTACCAACACCAGACAGCCTTTTAGTGAACCTCAATGAATGCAAGGAGGTAAGGAGCTCTTAAAACTATTCCTGTACAGATTCCTCAGAGACAGGCTCTCAACAAAATGTTAAACGAAAATGTTACAAGTCCAATCGGTAAAACTATTCACAGCAACATCGTGAAAATGCATCAAGACACACACACATTGGGTCACTTTTTTTTGCCTGAACCTCTTTTACACTGTTTTGCGTTTCAAAACTTTATTGAAAAATGTGTTTTTATTCGTACAGCTGGTGCAGGATCTGCTGAAGAGCTTGCCCCAGATGTTTGGCAAGACTATGGAGACCCAGTCTGCTCTGGGCCCGGCCCTGCAGGCAGCCTTCAAGCTGCTGTCGCCCACCGGGGGGCGTATGTCCGTCTTCCAGACCCAGCTGCCCAAACTGGGCGTGGGGGCCCTCAAGTCCAGAGAGGACCCCAACCAGAGAGCTTCAGCCAAGGTCGGGACTAGCGAGAGCCTGGGTCTCACTGGTTTATGTATTTTGTATCCAAAATGGCACCCTATTACCTATATAGTGAACTACTTTTTAGGTCCCATGTGTAGGAAATGGGTACTATTTGCTGTACATTTTATTTTTAATTACTTGGTAAAGAGAGGAATGCAGTGTGCACATCTGTTCTGCAGTGGCGGTAGAAACTTGATATCTTTCTCAATACTCGAGATATAGTTTCAGACATTTCTTATGCCTAATATTCTCATTTAGAAATGTTTTGTTGTGCTCATTGTGTGGTGGTGATTCCCCAGGAAATCCCGAACCTGTCTCCTGCCACAGACTTCTATAAGAAGCTGGCCCTGGACTGTTCAGGACAGCAGGTGGCTGTGGACCTATTCCTACTGAGCTCCCAGTACTGTGACCTGGCCTCTTTAGGTGAGTGGTGCCTTCTGACTGATACATCTGAACTTCAGTGTGTTATTATTAACAAAGTCACTTTATTTCAGCAGCCAGCAGTGCTCTTTATCTGTCTGTGTTGCTGTATACAGTACCAGTCAAAGGTTTGGACATACCTACTTAAGGGTTTTCTTTATTTTTACTATTTTCTAAATAGTAGAATAATAGTGAAGACATGATTCCATATGTTGTTTTGATGTCTGATCAAAATTCTAAACGCAACATTTTACGGTGTCGATCCCATGTTTTATGAGCTCAAATAAAAGCCCAGAAATGTTCCATATACACAAAAAGCTTTTATCTCAAATTCTGTGCACAGATTTGTTGATATCCCTGTTGGTGAGCATTTCTCCTTTGCCAAGATAATCCATCCACCTGACGGGTGTGGTATATCAAGAAGCCAATTAAACCGCATGATTATTACAAAGGTGCACCTTGTGCTGGGGACAATAAAAGGCCACTCTAAATGTGCAGTTTTGTCACAACACAATGCACAGATGTTTCAAGTTGAGGGAGCGTGCAATTGGCATGCTCTCTGCAGGAATATCTACCAGCGCTGTTTCCAGAGAATTGCATGTTAATTTCTCTACCATAAACCAATGTCGTTTTGGAGAATTTGGCAGTACAGACCACATGTAACCACGCCAGTCCAGGGCCTCCACATCCGGCTTCTTCACCTGCGCGATTGTCTGAGACCAGCCACTCAGATCGCTGATGAAACTGGGTTTGCACAACCAAAGCATTTCTGCAAAAACTGTCACTGTCTCAGTGAAACTCATCTGTGTTCTCGACGTCTTCACCAGGGTCCTTGACCTGACTGTTGTTTGGCGTCATAACCGACTTCAGTGGGCAAAAATGCTCACCTTTGATGGCCACTGGCATGCTGGAGAAGTTTGCTCTTCACGGATGAATCCCGGTTTCAACTCTACCGGGCATATGGTGGTGGTGTGTGTGTGCAAGCGGTTTGCTGATGTCAACATTGTGAACAGAGTGCCCTGTGTTGCCTGTAGGGTTATGGTATAGGCAGGCATAAGCTATGGAAAAAGAACACACTTTGCATTTTATCGATGGAAATTTGAATGCAAAGAAATACCATGACAAGATTTGAGGCCTATTGTTGAGCCATTCATCCGCCACCCTCACCTCATGGAAGCTGAAAATGTCCCAGTTATTCCATGGCCTGCATACTCACCAGACATGTCACCCATTTAGTTTAGCACATTTGGGTTGCTCTGCATCAACGTGTTCCAGTTCCTGCCAATATCCAGCAACTACGCACAGCCATTGAAAAGGAGTGTGACAACATTCAACAACCTGATCAACTCTATGCGAATGAGATTAGTTGTGCTGCATGAGGTAAATGGTGGTCACACCAGATACTGACTGGTTTTTCTTAAGGGATCTGTGACCAACAGGTGTATATCTGTATTCCCAGTGCCATGTGAAATCCATAGATTAGGACCTAATTTATTTATTTCAGTTGACAGATTTTCTTATATGAAGTATCACTCAGTAAAACCTTTGGAATTGTTAGAGGTTGTTTTTTATTTTATTTTTATTTATTCAAATGCCATAAGGCCCTTCCTATAGAACATCTTACTCTGGTTGGACTCATGTGTAATCTCTGCTTCATCTTCTCTCTCTCGTTCTCTCAGCTTGCATATCCAGGTATTCAGCAGGAAGTGTGTACTACTACCCCTCATACCAGCAGCAGCACAACCCAGCCGGGGTTGAGTGCTTCCAGAAGGATCTCAAGAGGTACCTCACCAGGAAGATTGGCTTGGAGGCTGTAATGAGGATCCGCTGCACTAAAGGTAACAAGTCCTCACTCAATATTTTCTCACTATGTTGATTGCCTTGCATTGTTATTTCACATGGAAGCAGCAGCACTTTAAATGTCAGACATTATATTCTATAATGTCCTTGTGGAAAGTGTTCGCTGAAGGAAATCTCAATGACAATTTAGGAAGGATACTGTGAACCCTGTAAACGTATGGTTGTGAGTCTGTCTGTGCTCCAGTTGATTTCAGTATCTGGGAGTAAAAACTGTCAGATTAAATGTATTTAATTCAAATCTCTCGGACCCACTTCTATATCTAAACTTAGCAAAGAAAGAAACGTCCTCACTGTCAACTGCATTAAGTACTGCAGTGTTTCTCCTCCTCATGGACTGCACCAGATTTGCCAGTACTTGCTGTGAGATGTTACCCCACTCTTCCACCAAGGCACCTGGAAGTTCCCGGACATTTATGGGTTGAATGGCCCTAGCCCTCACCCTCCGATCCAGCCGGTCCCAGTGAAGAGCACTTTTTGCCAGTCCTAGCCTTACAACAGGCCTACAACCCCTCAGTCCAGCCTTTCTCAGCCTATTGCGGACAGTAAGAGCACTGATGGAGAGAGTGTGTGTTCCTGGTGTAACTCGGGCAGTTGTTGCCATCCTATACCTGTCCCGCAGGTGTGATGATCGGATGTACCGATCCTGTGCAGGTGTCGTTACACGTGGTCTGCCACTGCGAGGACGATCAGCATTCCGTCCTGTCTCCCTGTAGCGCTGTCTGTGGTGTCTTACAGTACGGACATTGCAATTTTTGCCCTGGCCACATCTGCCTCATGCCACCTTGCAGCATGCATAAGGCACGTTCACGCAGGTGATCAGGGACCCTGGGCATCTTTCTTTTGGTGTTTTTCTGAGTCAGTAGAAAGGCCTCTTTAGTATCCTGAGTTTTCATAACTGTGACCTTAATTGCCTACCGTCTATAAGCTGTTAGTGTCTTAACGACCGTTCCCACAGGTGCATGTTCATTCATTGTTTCCCATGCTTGTTCAATGAACCGTAAATGGTGTTTAAACCCTTTACATTGAAGTTATTTGGATTTTTGCGAATTATCTTTGAAAGACCAGGTCCTGGAAAAAGGGATGATTTATTTTGTATGTTGATTATTGTGAAAAGAAAATATAAAACTCTGACCCCTCAACTTCCATGCAGGTTTGTCCATCCACACGTTCCATGGGAACTTCTTTGTGCGCTCCACGGATCTGCTGTCCCTGCCCAATGTGAACCCAGACGCGGGCTTTGCTGTGCAGATGTCCATTGAGGAGAACCTGGTGGACATGCAGTCCGTCTCCTTCCAGGCTGCGCTGCTCTACACATCCAGCAAAGGTACACTGTCTGGAGCTGCTGTGATGGGGGTGTAGGGAGCTTTACCATGAAAAGATTATCTGTGTTCGAATACTCACACTAACCATACTATTTGTGACCTACTTTGAGTATGTAGTCTGCTTATAGCTCATACTATGAATATAGTTAGTATGCCAGAAGTTCCTGGATGTTGTACTACATTCACCAAAATTCAAAGTATACAAGAAGTGGGACACTATTTCTGTGTTTTTAGGGCCCATAATGCAATTCTTCAGAATGGGCGTGGCTTCACATTTTCAGATTTGAAGAAAATGGGGGGGGGGATATGCTGCCGAAGTCTGAGAGCGGATACAAATTCATCCATTTAACTAATTATGACAAATGTTAAAATGTTGCGCAATGTAATAAAGTAATGACTTTTCAAATAAGTTACATTACATGTTATGTTGTCTGACAATTTGTTAGCTACGCTAACCTTATGAACCACATAGCATATCATGACAGCAGTTGCTTGTATGTTGGCTAGCTACCTAACTTTGGTTTGCTACTAATACATTGAACTTGCCAGTATATTAACTATATACTATAACTTTTATTGACTTGATTATTCACGTCATACATAGCTTAGTTACGTGGTATAGTTGTTGTGCTTTCTCAAAGGACATTGTTAATGAAGTCCGTAAGATGTCTAGCTAGTAATATATAATAATATAATAATAATATATGCCATTTAGCTGACGCTTTTATCCAAAGCGACTTACAGTCATGTGTGCATACATTCTACGTATGGGTGGTCCCGGGAATCGAACCCACTACCCTGGCGTTACAAGCGCCATGCTCTACCAACTGAGCCACAGAAGGACCACATGATTTGTTATGCTAGCAAGAAGTTGCATAGCAACAGCATCGACTTCCGGTAGACGGGCGAAGCGCAAGTACACTCAACTGAATGGATTCCGTTGGAATACAGTAAACTAAAATGAACTAATAGTATGTAGTGTATATTCTCATTAAGTATGTAGTATACAGTATGTTAGTATGGGTATTCGAACACAGCTTTTGTCATTATTTTTCTGTGGGATTTACTTGGTTTAGATTCACTATGTGCGTCCCAAATAGCACCCTATTCCATACATGGTGTACTACTTTAAACCAGGACTCAAAATGCTCTTGTCCAAAAAAGTGCCCTATTTAGAGAATAGGGTGCCATTTGGGACTCACTGGAACAAGTGAGATGGAACACTTTTTGTAATGGATACTGAAATTTAAAGATGTTATTTCTTTCTGAAGTGCAATTTAGTTTTGTTTTTGTTTCCTTTATTGACAAATATATTTCCGATGCATACCAATTGTAATGCTGAAATAATAACTTGTTGCTTGGTGTTTCTACAGGAGAGAGAAGAATTCGAGTCCACACCATGTGTTTGCCTGTTGTCAACTCCCTGTCTGACGTCTTTGCTGGGGCTGATGTCCAGGCCATCACTGGTCTGCTGGCTAGCATGGGTAGGTAGTTCCAGGGACGCAGTGTTGGTGTAGTTATTAAAGGCATGTTTATTTCCATCAGTACCAGGTGAAGTCCTTAGACTGTCCCATCATCCTGTGGTCTTTAATGTCTCATAGTGAGAACACGCTTGTCATCCACACAGTGCCATCCATAGCTGCCTCATTTGCATGGACAGATGGTGATGTCAGATGGTTGCCTGGTTACTGTGACCTTTGTGGAATCCAAGTGGCTAAATCAAACTGACTGAAGACTAATCTTCTTATGTATTGGAGGTTTTATTAGTATCAGTCACTGATAAAATATTATTATTCTACATGTTATTCAGTCACATTATTTGGATGGTCTGGAAAGTCCATCTGTAGAAGCTCTACAGATAAGCAACTGCTTGCTAAGGTTAGAGTTGATTTTCGAATAAGGGTTAGGGTAAGGGCTAAGTTTAGGGTTAGAATGTGGGTTAGTAGATGGTGTGTAGAGCATCTACAGATGGACTATCCAAATGGTGTTGGTTGCTTTTGTAATGAAGGCCATGACTGCAAACTTGTACTGTACAATCATGTAACTTGTGAATCCCAATCCCGGAGGTAAAAATGTAGCTGGGAGTTTTGAATTCAATGCCCTGTTCCTGATGTGTCCTCCCCCTCTAGCTGTGGATCGCTCGGTGACGTCCAGTTTGAGTGACGCCCGGGACGCGATGACCAACGCTTCCATCGACTCTCTGACATCCTACCGCACCTCTGTGCTCACTATCCAGCAGCCTGGCCTCCTGGCCCCCGCCTGCCTCAGGCTGTTCCCCCTCTACATCCTGGCCCTGCTCAAACAGGTACACTACCCACCCACTCTCTCCCTGGCTAGTACCCTGGCAGTCTACAGCTTCATCCCATATGGCACCCTGTTCCCTGCACTACTTTTGACCAGGGCCCATTGGGCTCTGGTAAAAAGTAGTGTGCAATATAAGGAATAGGGTGCCATGTGGGATGAAGCCTACTTCCCATTGGGATTTCAACTTTCACTGACGAGTTATAATTACAACTCAGCATAGCATAAAAACCAGCTTTAAAACACCATAAGAAATCCAGTCAGTCAAACTGACCAAGCTACCTTTATTGGCTTACGGATCTCCTTTGCTCATGTTGTTTTTATTCTCTGTGGTTCACAGAAAGCCTTCCGAACCGGTACAAGCACCAGGCTGGACGACCGTGTGTTTGCCATGTGTCAGCTGAAGTACCAGCCCCTGGCCTACGTCATGCTGATGATCCACCCAGCGCTGTACCGCGTGGACGACCTGACTGATGAGGTGAGGGCTGGGGGAACAGAGCATGGATAATGAGAAGAGCAATATTTTTCTCTACTTTTATAGTTTATCACCTCTTATACACTCAGATCATTTAAAGAAAGAACACTGATATTCAGGTCAATGCTTCGGCTTCCATCTGACGTGTGGATATATTGCACTTTTCCTCTTTTATTAACCAAACTTCTCTTTTCGTCCCCCTCCTTCCACCCCCCTCCACAGGGAGCCCTGAACATCAGTGAGCGTGCCATCCCCCAGCCCAGAGTCCAGCAGCTGTCTGTGGAGAAGCTGAGCAGAGAGGGGGCCTTCCTTATGGATGCTGGCTCGGTTAGTAGCATGATGATGATGTACACCATATGTGCAAAAGTATGTCGACACCCCTTTCAAATTAGTGGATTAATCTATTTCAGCCACACCCGTTTCTGACAGGTGTATAAAATAGAGCACACAGCCAATATAATATCCATAGACAAACATTGGTAATAGAATGGCCTTACTGAAGACCTAAGTGACTTTCAATGTGGCACAGTCATAGGATGCCACCTTTCCAACAAGTCAGTTTGTCAAATTCCTGCCCTGCTAGAGCTGCCCCAGTCAACTGTAAGTGCTATTATTGTGAAGTGGAAACGTCTAGGAGCAACAACTGCTCAGCCGCGTAGTGGGAGGCCGCTCAAAGAACAGGACCGCCGGGTGCTGAAGCACATGGGGTGTAAAAATCATCTGTCCTCAGTTGCAACACTCACTACAGAGTTTCAAACTGCCTCTGGAAGCAATGTCAGCACAAGAACTGTTCGTTGGGAGCTTCATGAAATGGGTTTTCATGACTGAGTAGACTCACACAGGCCTAAGATCAACGTGCAATGCCAAGCTTCGACTGGAGTGGTATAAAGCTTGCAACCATTGCACTCTGGAGCCGTGGAAACGTGTTCTCTGGAACACCATCTGGCAGTCCGACGGGCGAATCTGGGTTTGGGAAATGACAGAAGAATGCTACATGGCCCAATGCACAGTGCCAACTAACGTTTGGAGGAGGAATAGTTGTCTGGGCTGTTTTTCATGGTTCGGACTAGGCTCCCTTAGTTCCAGTGAAGGGAAATCTTAATGCTACAACATACAGTGACATTCTAGGCGATTCTGTGTTTCCAACTTTGTGGCAACACTTTGGGGAAGGCCCTTTCTGTTTTCAGCGTGACAATGCCCCCATGCGCAAAGCGAGGTCCATACAGAAATAGTTTGTTGATCGGTGTGGAAGAACTTGACTGGCCTGCACAGAGCCCTAACCTCAACCCCATCGAACACCTTTGCGAGCCAGGCCTAATCACCCAACATCAGTGCCCTACCTCACTAATGCTCTTGTGGCTGAATGGAAGCAAGTCCCTTACGCAATGTTACATGTGAAAAGCCTTCCCAGAAGAGTGCAGGCTGTTATAGTAGCAAAGGGGTGACCAACTCCATATTGATGCCCATGATTTTGAAATTAAATCAAATCAAATTGTATTTGTCACATACACATGGTTAGCAGATGTTAATGCGAGTGTAGCGAAATGCTTGTGCTTCTAGTTCCGACAATGCAGTAATAACCAACAAGTAATCTAACTAACAATTCCAAAACTACTGTCTTATACACAGTGTAAGGGGATAAAGAATATGTACATAAAGATATATGAATGAGTGACGGTACAGAGCAGCATAGGCAAGATACAGTAGATGGTATTCGAGTACAGTACATACATATGAGATGAGTATGTAAACAAAGTGGCATCGTTAAAGTGGCTAGTTATACATGTATTACATAAGGATGCAGTAGATGATATAGAGTACAGTATATACGTATGCATATGAGATGAATAATGTAGGGTATGTAACATTATATTAGGTAGCATTGTTTAAAGTGGCTAGTGATATATTTGACATTTCCCATCAATTCCCATTATTAAAGTGGCTGGAGTTGAGTCAGTGTCAGTGTGTTGGCAGCAGCCACTCAATGTTAGTGGCGGCTGTTTAACAGTCCGATGGCCTTGAGATAGAAGCTGTTTTTCAGTCTCTCGGTCCCAGCTTTGATGCACCTGTACTGACCTCGCCTTCTGGATGATAGCGGGGTGAACAGGCAGTGGCTCGGGTGGTTGTTGTCCTTGATGATCTTTATGGCCTTCCTGTAACATCGGGTGGTGTAGGTGTCCTGGGGGGCAGGTAGTTTGCCCCCGGTGATGCGTTGTGCAGACCTCACTACCCTCTGGAGAGCCTTACGGTTATGGGCGGAGCAGTTGCCGTACCAGGCGGTGATACAGCCCGACAGGATGCTCTCGATTGTGCATCTGTAGAAGTTTGTGAGCACTTTTGGTGACGAGCTGAATTTCTTCAGCCTCCTGAGGTTGAAGAGGCGCTGCTGCGCCTTCTTCACGATGCTGTCTGTGTGAGTGGACCAATTCAGTTTGTCTGTGATGTGTATGCCGAGGAACTTAACTTACTCCCCACTCCACTACTGTTCCATCGATGTGGATGGGGGGTGTTCCCTCTGCTGTTTCCTGAAGTCCACAATCATCTCCTTAGTTTTGTTGACGTTGAGTGTGAGGTTATTTTCCTGACACCACACTCCGAGGGCCCTCACCTCCTCCCTGTAGGCCGTCTCGTTGTTGTTGGTAATCAAGCCTACCACTGTGTCGTCCGCAAACTTGATGATTGAGTTGGAGGCGTGCGTGGCCACGCAGTCGTGGGTGAACAGGGAGTACAGGAGAGGGCTCAACGCATCCTTGTGGGGCCCCAGTGTTGAGGATCAGCGGGGTGGAGATGTTGTTGCCTACCCTCACCACCTGGGGGCGGCCCGTCAGGAAGTCCAGTACCCAGTTGCACAGGGCGGGGTCGAGACCCAGGGTCTCGAGCTTGATGACGAGCTTGGAGGGTACTATGGTGTCAAATGCTGAGCTGTAGTCGATGAAAAGCATAGTTCACATAGGTATTCCTCTTGTCCAGATGGGTTAGGGCAGTGTGCAGTGTGGTTGAGATTGCATCGTCTGTGGACCTATTTGGGCGGTAAGCAAATTGGAGTGGGTCTAGGGTGTCAGGTAGAGTGGAGGTGATATGGTCCTTGACTAGTCTCTCAAAGCACATCATGATGACGGAAGTGAGTGCTACGGGGCGGTAGTCGTTTAGCTCAGTTACCTTAGTTTTCTTGGGAACAGGAACAATGGTGGCCCTCTTGAAGCATGTGGGAACAGCAGACTGGTATAGGGATTGATTGAATATGTCTGTAAACACACCGACCAACTGGTCTGCGCATGCTCTGAGGGCGCGGCTGGGGATGCCGTCTGGGCCTGCAGCCTTGCGAGGGTTAACACGTTTAAATGTTTTACTCACCTCGGCTGCAGTGAAGGTGAGTCCGCATGTTTTCGTTGCAGGCCGTGTCAGTGGCACTGTATTGTCCACAAAGCGGGCAAAAAAGTTATTTAGTCTGCCTGGGAGCAAGACATCCTGGTCCGTGACTGGGCTGGTTTTCTTCTTGTAGTCCGTGATTGACTGTAGACCCTGCCACATGAATGAGATGTTGGATGAGCAGGTGTCCACATACATTTGGTGACGTGGTGTTTAATTTATTAGGGACAGCTACAATGACAGCATTGACACATTGCATCATCAACAGTCGGATGCATTTCACCATCATGCTTTAGCTTGCGCTAATTTGCATGATTATTGAGGAATCCTTCTGTCATTTGACGTACGAAATAGATACTTACAACACATCTACAGTGGATTCTTCTCAACAAACACACATGCATAACACGAACACAATGTGACTGACTTCTCCATTCTCCAACAGGTGATCTATCTCTGGATCGGAAGAAACTGCAACCCAGA
Source organism: Oncorhynchus keta (assembly GCF_023373465.1). Taxonomy (NCBI): domain Eukaryota; kingdom Metazoa; phylum Chordata; class Actinopteri; order Salmoniformes; family Salmonidae; genus Oncorhynchus; species Oncorhynchus keta. Next base: position 17,139,627 of record NC_068431.1, read on the forward strand.
CTTCCTCACGCAAGTCCTGGGGGTCCCAGACTACGCTGCTGTGCCTCAGAACATGGTAAGGAACCTAAGCACCTGCTCCCCCTTTAACTGTTTCTCTTAGCCCAGCTCCCCTGCTCCTGACAAGGTTCTGTATCGCTCACCAAGACCTCTGTTTATAACACAGTATAATACACAGTGGTTCGAGCCCTGAATGCCAATTGGCTGAAAGCCATGGTATGTCAGACCATATACAATGGGTATGACACCATTTTTTCTTTTTTTTTTTACAATTAAATTGTTAACCAGCTTATGTAATAGCAATAAGGCACCTTGGGTTTGTTGTAAAATGCCTATATTCCACGGCTAAGGGCTGTATCCTGGCACTCTGCGGTGCGTCCTGTTTAAGAACAGCCCTTAGCCCTGGTGTATTGGCCATATACCACTTAATTCACATGTGTTGGTTGTATCTTTTGTTTGTGACTTATATTGTACTGTGTGTGTATATATTGCACTATAATGCTGTTTAAAATGCGATGCACAACACATTTCCTGAAAGGGAGACCATAAAGATATTATTATGTGTTCCATCTCCCAGAACCTTCTCCCAGAGTTGGACACTGCAGAGTCCCAGAGAACCAGAGCGTTTGTTGGCTGGCTGAGGGAACAGAGGCCCTTTTTCCCCATCCTGCATGTCATTAGGTAGGCAGTAGTAACTAGATGAGATCACTGGGGGAGTTCAGAGGCAATGTCTGCATTCCAAATGGACCCCTATTCCCTTAATAGTTCATTACTTTTTACCAGGGCCCATAGAGCTCTGGTACAAAAGTAGTGCACTGTTTAGGGAATAGGGGGCCATTTGGTTGAGTTTGAAGCCCAAAATGAAATGAGATCAGGTTGAAGTCATTGACAGCGAGTTTTGCTGACCTGTCAAACGACTGAGTTCAATTCAGCAAGAGACTGTAAATGTTGTGGATCCAACCTTCCCCTTTCTTTTCCTTTCCAGGGATGAGAGCCCACTGAAAGCCAGCTTTATGCAGAACATGATTGAGGATCGGACAGAGTCGGCCCTGTCTTACTATGAGTTTTTACTCCATGTCCAACAGCAAGTCTCCAAGTAAACGCAGTGTATGGAGTCAGCCCTGGGAACACTGACAGGATGTGTGTGAACGAACGTTGGGAAGATTGAACCTGTCAGGGACGGCTGCCTCTCACAGCATCTTCAGTTATGGCGCACTATTCTTGTGTCGAGCATTGCCTTTCTTAAAGATTGCGCCCCCATCTGCAGACCTTCTTTCAAACAGATCAAACTTTGTGGTGAGCAGGACATGGACAGAGGCAACTCGGCTAATTCTGATTTGGCTCTTCTTGTTTTCAGCTGGAACATGTTGTCAAGACCAGGGAATCCATGACACGATATTATGTACATCAGTGATTGAGCAAATCAGTGTTTATTCTCATAGAACTATGCTTTCTAAGAGATCCTTTCAGATACAGTTCTGGCTATGGATGTGAAGTCTTGTTCAAAAAGCACCGTTGTATTTGTTAATAAAGTAATATATGTATCATGCTGAAGGCCATGTTGAAGGAGTATCGTCTAACCTCGGACTGTTTATTATTGGATGTCCCCTTATGCATAAGAATACAGTATTTCTCAGCTATGATGATGACAATAGTCATATACCAATTAGTGGTAAAGGACAGAATTTTGGTTATTATTGTGTCGAACAAATCTCTAGACTTAATGTAAAGTCCGAAATGTAGATGTTTTTAAAGGTGAACAGAGCTCGTTATAATTTCCTGCCTTGAATGTTGTTGACTAAGGGGAATTCCACGGTAACAGTGACACTGAGACTCAAATATTTCACTTTAAAATGTATTTCAAACAAAAACCAGTGATTGCAAAGTTAAACAAACCATATAACTCTATGCATGATGTCTGTTACTGTGGAATTGGAATTGCCCCTAAGCAATGGAATGCCGTCTCATCTCTTGGGTCAGATCTTTCCTTCAAAGACTCCCTCACCCATTCTCCTCTCCTCATGGACATTCAAAACAACTAGCTTTTTTTTGTTTTTAGTTTAATTTATGAGATTCCCGATCTGATTAAATATTGTTATTGCCTTGAATGGGAACTCACTTTTTATTATTGAAACTGTTTAAATACAGACACTATATATTAAATATTTTAATATAATAGGATATGGGAAATTCTTTAACACGGACATATAACAAAGCCATTGTGATCTTTTAATCATGCTTATTGATACTTGTATATTGAAAATACTCCATTATAATGGTAAAGAATTGTTAATTTTAGTATGAAGATGAAATGACGCTAATAAAATGTTTGGGAATTTTTAAACGTAGTTGTGATTTGTCATGGATGGGCAGAGTACGTTTTAGGTTTCCTGACTTGAAATTAGAACGTTTGAAAAAATGTGTGAGATGAAAATGGGCAAACGAAAGGGTGTGCGACAGAAGGGTAATCAGTGGCCAAAATGGACAAACCAAAGGGTGTGTGACAGAAGGGTAATCAGTGGCCAAAATGGACAAACCAACGGGTGTGCGACAAGGGTAATCAGTGGCCAAAATGGACAAACCAAAGGGTGTGCGACAGAAGGGTAATCAGTGGCCAAAATGGACAAACCAAAGGGTGTGCGACAGAAGGGTAATCAGTGGCCAAAATGGACAAACCAAAGGGTGTGCGACAGAAGAGTAATCAGTGGCCAAAATGGACAAACCAACGGGTGTGCGACAAGGGTAATCAGTGGCCAAAATGGACAAACCAAAGGGCACGTGAGACAGAAGGGTAATCAGTGGCCAAAATGGACAAACCAAAGGGTGTGCGACAGAAGGGTAATCAGTGGCCAAAATGGCCAACCAAAGGGTGTGCGACAGAAGGGTAATCAGTGGCCAAAATGGACAAACCAAAGGGTGTGCGACAGAAGGGTAATCAGTGGCCAAAATGGACAAAAACGGGTGTGCGACAGAAGGGTAATCAGTGGCCAAAATGGACAAACCAAAGGGTGTGCGACAGAAGGGTAATCAGTGGCCAAAATGGACAAACCAACGGGTGTGCGACAGAAGGGTAATCAGTGGCCTTTCTGAACCTTGTTTTAATCAGTAGGTCACATGACCAAGGAGCTATTGAAATGTTACATTTTGGAAAATGTATGTAAAAACGTGTGGGATGAAAATGGACAAACCAAAGGGTGTGCGACAGAAGAGTAATCAGTGGCCAAAATGGACAAACCAACAGGTGTGCGACAGAAGGGTAATCAGTGGCCAAAATGGACAAACCAACAGGTGTGCGACAAGGGTAATCAGTGGCCAAAATGGACAAACCAAAGGGTGTGCGACAGAAGGGTAATCAGTGGCCAAAATGGACAAACCAAAGGGTGTGCGACAGAAGGGTAATCAGTGGCCAAAATGGACAAACCAAAGGGTGTGCGACAGAAGGGTAATCAGTGGCCAAAATGGACAAACCAAAGGGTGTGCGACAGAAGGGTAATCAGTGGCCAAAATGGACAAACCAAAGGGTGTGTGACAGAAGGGTAATCAGTGGCCAAAATGGACAAACCAACGGGTGTGCGACAAGGGTAATCAGTGGCCAAAATGGACAAACCAAAGGGTGTGCGACAGAAGGGTAATCAGTGGCCAAAATGGACAAACCAAAGGGTGTGCGACAGAAGGGTAATCAGTGGCCAAAATGGACAAACCAAAGGGTGTGCGACAGAAGAGTAATCAGTGGCCAAAATGGACAAACCAACGGGTGTGCGACAGAAGGGTAATCAGTGGCCAAAATGGACAACCAAAGGGTGTGCGACAGAAGGGTAATCAGTGGCCAAAATGGACAAACCAACGGGTGTGCGACAGAAGGGTAATCAGTGGCCTTTCTGAACCTTGTTTTAAGTCCAGTAGGTCACATGACCAAGGAGCTATTGAAATGTTACATTTTGGAAAATGTATGTAAAAACGTGTGGGATGAAAATGGACAAACCAAAGGGTGTGCAATTTGTAGGCCTGCTGAGTGTACATAGGTGGAGATTCACAAGAAAACATCTTTCACTTGTCTTCAAGACAGTAAGATTCCTATTGTCAAGGTAATCATTCACAAAGCTCTTCCGCACTGGTATCAGTCCCACATAACTATTAAAAATGATGTTCTGACAGTCTGCCGGGACTGAGGAATTCTTCCGTTCCACTGGTTGATAAGGACTTCTCTCATGAACACTTCACCGGTGGTCTTGTATCGTTTCAAGTACAGTTGAAAGTATATTCTTTTCTGTATTTTGCAGTTTCACAACATAAACGTTTTCAATATATTCATTCAAGAAAAGTCTCGCCTTGGGAGTTTTATTGAAGACTTAGTTGTTAGCTATCTGTCTAGTTTTGCATGGGAACGCAACTCAAGGGCAGAATAGTGAAAAAACATCATCACAGCGGGCTCAAGCACAAGAATAACTGCACACGGTGGTTATGTTTCTACGTTCATCAGCCAACAAAGCCTCTTATCCTAGGGAAGACCAGCAGTCTACGATGCAACAACCAGAGCCAGGTGTTCAACAGAGAGAGATGGAAGAGGCTCTTCAGCTGAGAAGGAAGCTTCTGTGATGAAACAAAAGGCAGAAATAGAGGCCAGTTTGTTGAAGCAAAAAGCTGACCTCGAGGCAAGTTTATATGTTCTCCAAGTTGAGAGAGCAGCTGCTGCTGCATTGGCTGAAGCTGCAGCCTTTGAAGAAGTTGTAGGATCAGAACGCAGAGAGCTTCGCAAAGAACTAGACACAGGGACACAGCGCTTAAGTCCAGTCCAACGTACATGTGAGTATGTGCAACAACATGCTAGGCCCTACTTTGCTGAACTTCCATTTGAAGTGGAGAAACAAGAGCTTAGTGTTGACCCAGCTACATGCCATAATCCAGAAAGTAGCAAACAGAACATGAGCAGAGACTCTCTGTTCAAAAGAAATGAACAGCAGCATGGTGGAAATGGAAAGCAAGCCCACTTCCAGTCACACACACACAACTTCCCTGAGTCACAAGTGGCACCAGACCTCACCAAGTACCTCCTACGACGTGAGATGGTGAGTTCCGGACTCCTGAAGTTTGATGATTGCCCTGAAAATTATTGGGCATGGAAAGCATCCTTTCTCAATGCGACCAGAGACTTGAATTTATCAGCCAGGGAAGAGTTAGATCTAATTACCAAGTGGCTAGGGGGGCAGAGTCGTCTGAGCAAGCAAACAGAATTAGATCTGTCCATATTTTCAACGCAACAGCAGGGCTTAACATGGTCTGGCAACGACTAGAAGAGTGCTATGGTACACCCGAAGTGATTGAGAATGCACTGTTGAAGAAAATTGATGATTTTCCAAAACTGACTAACAAAGACAATCACAAACTAAGAGAACTCGGTGACATTCTTCTCGAACTGGAGTGTGCTAAAGTAGAAGGGTACCTTCCAGGCCTCGCTTATCTGGACACATCTCGGGGGGTAAACCCTATTGTAGAGAAACTTCCATTCAGTTTACAAGAAAAATGGATAGCACAGGGATCCAAATATAAGGAGGACTATCGGGTAGCATTCCCACCATTCTCGTTCTTCTCGAGATTCATCAGGAGCCAGGCGAACATTAGAAATGACCCCAGCTTCACCCTCTACACCTCAACTAACCAGGTGTCCATGAAAAGTGAGAAACCTGCCAGGTACAGCAGCAAGACACCTGTGACTGTATACAAGACAGATGTGTCTTCTGAGGCTTCAGACCACCAAACCAAACCCAGTAAGACAAAGGTTGAAAACCCTGACCGTCACTGCCCAATACATAACAAGCCTCATCCTCTTAAAAAGTGTTGTGGGTTTAGATACAAAACTCTAGATGAGCGCAAATCATATCTCAAAGACAATGGCATTTGTTTCCGATGTTGTGGGTCAACTCAGCACAGAGCTAAAGACTGTAAGGTTTCAATCAAGTGCTCTGAGTGCGACAGCGACAGGCATCTTGCTGCTCTGCATCCAGGCCCAGCCCCTACAAATACAGACACCGCTACAGCAGAGACAGAGCATGGCGGGGAGCAAGGTGACGATGCTCTTCTATCTGTCACCTCAAAGTGTACAGAGATCTGTGGTGAGGCAGTCAATCCAAGATCATGTTCAAAAATATCAAAGTCAAAGCTTATCCGGCTGGGAAAAGAGAGAAAGCTGTCAAAATGTATGTAGTGCTTGATGAACAGAGTAACAAATCTCTGGCCAAGACAGAGTTTTTCAGTCTCTTCAACATCAATGACAACTCTGCTCCATACACCATGAAGACGTGTTCTGGGGTAACAGAGACTTCAGGCAGGAGAGCCGTCAACTTCATGGTGGAGTCTATAGATGGACACATGCAGCTCACTCTCCCTACTCTGATAGAGTGTGATATGATGCCAGACGATAGGATGGAGATTCCCTCCCCCGACATTGCGTATCATCAACCCCATCTGCAACCAGTTATGGACAGAATTCCAGCTGTGGACCCAGACGCTCCCATCCTCCTGCTCTTAGGACGAGACATCTTAAGGGTACACAAGGTACGAGAGCAAATCAATGGGCCCCACAACACTCCTTATGCACAGCGACTCGACCTCGGGTGGGTCATTGTGGGTGAGGTCTGTCTGGGAACGGCTCACCGACCAGCCAATGTTAACGTGTTCAGGACAAACATACTTCAAAGAGAACTACAACAGCGTAGCTCAGAAACACATCTCTCCCTCTACAGTGCACTCGAGAGATCCAATCACAACTGTGAACACAGACAGCCTGGGATGTTCCGTGTTCAACAAAACACAAGACGATGATAAACCAGCACCATCAGTGGAGGACAAAGCCTTCTTGGACATTATGGACAAACAGGTTTTCCAGGATGATGGAAACAACTGGGTGGCTTCATTACCCTTTCGCCCCACTAGACGTCGCCTTCCTAATAACAGGGAGCAGGCCATGAACCGTCTCACATCACTTCGCAGGACTTTAGACAAAAAGCCTGACATGAAGCGTCATTTTATTGACTTCATGCAAAAGATGCTGGATAACGACCAAGCCGAACCTTCACAGCCACTAGAGGGAGACAAAAAACGTTGGTATCTGCCCATATTTGGTGTTTACCATCCACAAAAGCCTGAACAAATACAAGTAGTATTTGACTCCAGTGCGAAGTGTCAAGGCGTGTCACTTAACGATGTTCTGCTCAGTGGTCCAGACTTAAACAACACACTCTTGGGTGTCCTAATGCGTTTCCGCAAGGATTGCATTGCACTAACAGCAGATGTGCAACAAATGTTTTACTGTTTTGGTGTACGTGAGGATCACAGAGATTACTTAAGGTTTCTCTGGTATGATGACAACAACCCAGATAGAAACATAACTGTGTACAGGATGAAAGTCCATGTATTTGGGAACAGCCCTTCACCAGCCGTAGCCATCTACTGCATGAGACGAGCAGTGCTACAGGGTGAGAAGGAACACGGGTCAGAACCCAAGCAATATGTAGTGAGGAACTTCTACGTCGATGATGGTCTGACATCAGTAGCTACTACAGAAGAAGCTGTCAACATTCTAAGAAAAACACAAGCAATGTTGGCGGAGTCCAACATGAAACTACACAAGATTGCATCCAATAGCAAAACAGTTATGGAAGCCTTCCCTATGGAGACTTAAAAGATCTGGACCTAGGAGTGGATCTACTCCCCTTTCAACGGAGTCTGGGACTTTCTTGGAACCTGGAAACAGACAGCTTCTCATTCCAGGTGTCCCACAATGAGAAGCCTTTTACGCAGAGAGGCATCCTGTCCACAGTGAATAGTCTTTATGACGCCCTTGGGTTCGTAACTCCAATAACAATGCAAGGTAAAGCCTTAATCAGAGAACTCTCTTCTAATCAGAGTGAGTGGGATGCCCCTCTTCCCACAGAAAAAGAAGAGGAATGGAAAATGTGGAAGGAATCTTTGATGGAGTTGGAACATATGAATATACAGCAGACCTACATCCCAGTCTCCTTGTCTACCACTCAAAGAAGAGAGCTACACATCTTCTCGGATGCCTCTACAGTAGCCATAGGAGCGGTAGCCTACCTGAGAGTTATTGACACGGAAGGTCAATGCCATGTTGGATTTGTCATGGGGAAATCAAAATTGGCCCCTCGTCCGGCCCACACTATCCCACGCCTAGAACTGTGTGCGGCTTTGCTAGCTGTTGAGATGTATGAACTGATCAAAGACGAAATTGACATTGATATACATGCAGCCAAGTTCTACACAGACAGTAAGATAGTTCTCGTTTATATCCAAAGTATCTAAAGTTTCTGGAGCTCAACTCGGCTCTCATCGCTTTGAGAGGTTCTCAAGCTGGAAAGCTCTCAATTGAGCCACAGCACGACTCATTCATGTTGCAAGATCCTTCCATGAAGGTGCAGACAACACCAGCTGCAGAGGCTGGCATGACTGTAATAAACCATGCGGTACAAGTGAGTTGTCACAAGCCAAAACAGCAATCATTCACTGTGTGCAACATGAAGCCTTCAGAGAGGAATTCAAATGCATTGAAAAAGGAAAACAGTGGAAGCAAGTCCAGTGTCTCGCTGACACCTTTTGGAAAAGGTGGAGACAGGAGTACCTGACAACGCTGCAGAGACGCAGAAAATGGACAGCAGAAAAGCCAAGTGTAAAAGTGGGAGATGTTGTCTTATTGAAAGACAGTCAGGCACACAGAAATGACTGGCCAGTCGGGCTTGTGGTAAAAACCTTTCCCAGTACTGACAAAAAGGTTAGGAAAGTAGAACTAAAAATTGTCAAGCAAGGAGCTGCTCAGGTGTTTCTGAGACCAATCTCAGAGATTGTTGTTCTTCTTTCTGAAGCATCCTAGAGACAAAAGATAAAAATAGGAAGGACATTATTTGTTTCTTGATATGTTTTATTTCATAGTGGTACAATTTCATTATACCAGGCGGGGAGTGTGCTGCCATCCTGTTAGAAGGTAACAGATTATTTTATTACAATGGTTAAATTGGATTTTCATTGTGTTCAATGGTGTTATTTGCCCCCTAGTGGCGCTTTCTGGTACTTAGAGAGACGACGCAAATGGGAAGTACAGAATTTGTTTTGCACGCATAGAGCAGCTACAAACAACGCTACGTTGCAGGTCTTTCAATGTAGTTATTTCTTGTCACGCTTCAGCCTTGGAAAAATATTTGTTTGTAAGTTCGATTCAAGCATTTAGCTAATGATAATAATCTTGTTATTGATAGTTGCTTACATATCAATGTTGGTTGCATTTACTCACAAATTGTAATGCCTTTAATGTATGTCGTTAGCTGTATTACTTTGCTCATGCGTCATGCAAACGAATTGTAAAATATACAATACTGTAGTTTTGTTACTGTTTCTAGTGTAATATGCGTTGTTATTCTACATAGATGGTTATACATTATTAGAGTAATGAAAGGAGCCAATTACCATATGGTTAACAATTAGCTATATGGTTTGGCATCATGCCAGATGCATGGTACCTTAGCGCGTGCTTTGTATTTATGCAACTTCAAATGTTTGTCGGTGTGAATTGAACACTAAAGTATATTCTTTTCTGTATTTTGCAGTTTCACAACATAAACGTTTTCAATATATTCATTCAAGAAAAGTCACCCCTTGGGAGTTTTATTGAAGACTTAGTTGTTAGCTATCTGTCTAGTTTTGCATGGGAACGCAACTCAAGGGCAGAATAACAGTCATGGATATTGCTGCAGCCTCAGATGATAGATTCTCTTAATCTGTAACAAAGGAAACAAAAAAGTGAAAGTAACATGTCCTGGTTTCAAGAGAAATTGATATTACACATAGATTTCCATAAGTAAGCTTGTCCCAATTTTCTGTAAAAAACTTGACATTTCACCTAGATATCACTAATACGACAACTGTGGTGTACAACATAGAAGCTTATCAGGTTCTGATCATCTTACTATGCTTCTTCACCTGAGATTGGCCCCCGATTGCTAATCAATCAGTTCTTAATTCTCCAGGCTCCACTTTGTCATCAACATGGACAAACTTGCAATGAATATGGACAACCTTGCAGGAAATGACATGTATCCATCCTGATTTACCCTGAACTTTTACTGCTGTCCTCATGAGCAAAACTTAATAAGGCCCTTCCCATTTTGGCCCTAATGTGTCTGTCACAATTTTTTACCATCACCCACTGTGGTCCTTCTGTAGCTCAGTTGGTAGAGCATGGCGCTTGTAACGCCAGGGTAGTGGGTTCGATCCCCGGGACCACCCATACGTAGAATGTATGCACACATGACTGTAAGTCGCTTTGGATAAAAGCATCTGCTAAATGGCATATATTATTATTATATTATTGTATGCAATAGTTAAACATTGTGTCACTCAAAGTTAACGTTTGCTTTTCTCAAATCTAACGTGCCTGTGTTATCACGTTGTCCATTGTAGTAACTACCCATTAACTACCCATGTCCAGCCTGCCTGTGTAGCCTGCCGTCTGTGTATAAGATAAACTCAAGGGTTTCCAACGAATAACTCTATAAAACCATCAGAGAGCTTATACAAAACAACTCATAACAGTCGTGTTCAGAGTAGCTTGATTACATGGTGTCTTTTCAACTATACCCATGTCCCATAGATCTTTAATCAATACTTTAGTAGCTTCCTTGCTGATGGGATGTTGTTTTGTGCAAGGTGGGGCAACACCTGTCAAGCTCACTGATTCCATATCTAAAGTTCCACACAAATTTTTCTTCATAGTCCAAATAGCGTGGTTCTGAACTATAGATTCCTGCTTCAAACTTTATTGGACCAATAGAAATTGATAATGGTTTGTTTCATATCTGTGTGTAGTCGTCGTCGTCGTCGTCCCCCCCCCCACTCCTGTTGCTCTCATCTTCTTGCCCGTGTACTGAGGACATATATTTCCTGCACAAGATATGGGAAAATCAGTGACTTCAGCACCCGTATCTACTAAAAAAATCTACTGCAAAGTTGTTAACCATCATGTTCACATATATTCCACCCGATTTCATATGTACACCAGCTGAGATGGGATGTAAGAGGGAGTCTATTACTTTACCTCCACAGCATCCAGCAAACTCTGCTAACTAAGCCAGGGAGAGCTTCTTAAATTTCAGCACCAACATTGTGTAATTTGGGCTGTTGTCTTGATTCCATTTTCCCTTAGACGGACCCTGCTTCTCGTGGCCACTTCTCAGAAAATCCCGTTTAATTTTCTGACATTCTCGTTGCCGGTGACCAGAAATCCCGCAATAATGACATACACCAGGTTTCTTTTTAACTGAATGGATAATGTTGTTGGTTTCACTCGGAACCTGCATAACTCTGATAACCACGTCTCGTGGAAGCTTAAAAGTTTCTAAACATTAATCCACCTGTTTTGGAGATGCTGATTTATGTGTGATCACTGTCACTAGAAGTTTGTCTTTACTTCCTTTTACAGCCTGGTAGGCCTAAGACATCGTTCGTCACACTGTTGTCAGAGTCTCTTGACTCAAAGCCAAGTAGTGCTGACCAGTTGCTTGAAACCTGATCTGCCTTACACAACTCAATGTGAGAATAGAAGATTGAAGAACAGAGGCCACAGGTGGGGGTCACGTCTGACTTTTTCACCCGTGTCTCCTCCTCTACTTTGAAATGGCATTTTATATCACTAGACAGTGAATTTAAAATCTCTTTCATGCTCACATCCGAAAGAGCTGTTCCGCCCTTTTCCAGAGTGCTTTTCTCACTGAGCTTTGACATTACATTAATTTTAAAAGTTGTATAATATATATCTCTATATTTATATATTTATTTACCCCCAAAATACTGAATATACATACAGCTGAAGTCAGAAGTTTACATAAAACAAGTTTTAATGACTCCAACATAAGTGTTTCAACCACTCCACAAATTTCTTGTTAACAAACTATAGTTTTGGCAAGTCGGTTAGGACATCTACTTTGTGCATGACACAAGTCATTTTTCCAACAATTAATTACAGACAGATTATTTTGCTTATAATTCACTATATCACAATCCCAGTGGGTCAGAAGTTTACATACACAAAGTTGACTGTGCCTTTAAACAGCTTGGAAAAATACAGAAAATGATGTCATGGCTTTAGAAGCTTCTGCTAATTGACATAATTTGAGTCAATTGGAGGTGTAGCTGTGGATGTTTTTCAAGGCCTACCTTCAAACTCAGTGCCTCTTTGCTTGACATCATAGGAAAATCAAAAGAAATCAGCCAACAAATTATAGACCTCCACAAGTCTGGTTCGTCCTTGGGAGCAATTTCCAAACACCCGAAGGTACCACGTTCATCTGTACAAACAATAGTACACAATAATAAACACCATGGGACCACGCAGTCGTCATACCGCTCAGGAAGGAGATGTGTTCGGTCTCCTAGAGATTAATGTACTTTGGTGCAAAAAGTGCAAATCAATCCCAGAACAACAGGACCTTGTGAAGATGCTGGTGGAAACAGGTATCTATATCCACAGTAAAACAAGTCCTATATCGACATAACCTGAAAGGCCGCTCAGCAAGGAAGAAGCTACTGCTCCAAAACCTCCATACAAAAGCCAGACGACAGTTTGCAACTGCACATGGGCTCCCTAAAACACTTCTGCGAGCAGGCCTTTCTAATCGACCTGGCCTGGGTATCCTGGAAGGATATTGACCTCATCCCGTCAGTCGAGGATGCCTGGTCATTCTTTAAAAGTAATTTCCTCACCATCTTAGATAAGCATGCCCCGTTCAAAAAATGCAGAACTAAGCAAAGATATAGCTCTTGCTTCACTCCAGACCTGACTGCCCTTGACCAGCACAAAAACATCCTGTGGCGGACTGCAATAGCATCGAATAGTCCCCGCGATATGCAACTGTTCAGGGAAGTCATGAACCAATACAGTCAGTCAGTCAGTCAGGAAAGCAAAGGCTAGCTTTTTCAAGCAGAAATTTGTATCCTGCAGCTCTAACTCCAAAAAGTTTTGGGACACTGTAAAGTCCATGGAGAACAAGAGCACCTCCTCCCAGCTGCCCACTGCACTGAGGCTAGGTGACACGGTCACCACTGATAAATCCATGATAGTCAATAAGCATTTCTCAACGGCTGACCATGCCTTCCACCTGGCTACTCTAACCACAGCCAACAACCCCCCCGCAGCTACTCTCCCAAGCCTCCCCAGCTTCTCCTTCACCCAAATCCAGACAGCAGATGTTCTGAAAGAGCTTCAAAACCTGGACCCGTACAAATCAGCTGGGCTAGACAATCTGGACCCTCTCTTTCTAAAACTATCCGCCGCCATTGTTGCAACCTCGATTACCAGCCTGTTCAACCTCTCTTTCGTATCGTCCGAGATCCCTAAAGATTGGAATGACTGCCGCGGTCATACCCCTCTTCAAAGGGGGTGACAACCTAGACCCAAACTGTTACAGACCTATATCCATCTTGCCTATCTAAAGTCTTTGAAAGCCAAGTTAATAAACAGATCACTGACCATTTCGAATCCCACCGTACCTTCTCCGCTATGCAATCCGGCTTCTGAGCCGGTCACAGGTGCACCTCATCCATGTTCAAGGTACTAAACGATATCATAACCGCCATCGATAAAAGACAGTACTGTGCAGCCATCTTCATCGACCTGGCCAAGGCATTCGACTCTGTTAATCACCGTATTCTTATCGGCAGTCTCAATAGCCTTGGTTTTTCTAGTGACTTCCTCGCCTGGTTCACCAACTACTTTGCAGACAGAGTTCAGTGTGTCAAATCGGAGGGCATGTTGTCCGGTCCTCTGGCAGTCTCTATGGGCCAACAGGGTTAAATTCTTGGGCAGACTCTTTTGTCTGTATATATCAATGATGTCGCTCTTGCTGCGGGCAATTTCCTGATCCACCTCTACACCATTCTGTATACTTCTGGCCCTTCCTTGGACACTGTGCTAACTAACCTATAAACGATCTTCAATGCCATACAACACTCCTTCCGTGGCCTCGAACTGCTCTTAAACGCTAGTATAACCAAATGCATGCTTTTCAACCGTTCGCTGCCCGCACCCGCCCGCCCGACTAACATCACCACCCTGGACAGTTCTGACCTAGAATATGTGGACAACTATAAATACCTAGGTATCTGGCTAGACTGTAAACTCTCATTCCAGACTCGTATTAAACATCTCCAATCCAAAATCAAATCTAGAATCGGCTATCTATTTCGCAACAAAGACTCCTTCACTCACGCCACCAAACTTAACCTAGTAAAACTAACTATACTACCGATCCTCGACTTTGGCGATGTCATCTACAAAATAGCTTCCAACACTCTACTCTGCAAACTGGATGCAGTCTATCACAGTGCCATCCGTTTTGTTACCAAATCACCCTATACCACCCACCACTGCGACCTGTACGCTCTAGTCGGCTGACCCTCGCTACATATTCGTCGCCAGACCCACTGGCTCCAGGTAAGTCTATAAGTCTATGCTAGGTAAAGCTCTGCCTTATCTCAGTTCACTGGTCACGATAACAACACCCACCCGTAGCACACGTTCCAGCAGGTATATCTCACTGATCATCCCCAAAGCCAACACCTCATTTGGCCGCCTTTCCTTCCAGTTCTCTGCTGCCAGTGACTGGAACGAATTGCAAAAATCGCTGAAGTTGGAGAGTTTTATTTCCCTCAACAACTTTAAACATCAACTATCTGAGCAGCTAACCGATCGCTGCAGCTGTACATAGTCCATCTGTAAATAGCCCACCCAATCTATCTACCTCATCCCCATACTGTTTTTATTTTATTTACTTTTCTGCTCTTTTGCACACCAGTATCTCTACTTGCACATCATCATCTGCTCATTTATCACTCCAGTGTTAATCTGCTAAATTGTAACTATTCGCTCCAATGGCCTATTTATTGCCTACCTCCTCATGCCTTTTGCACACACTGTATATAGACTTTCTTTTTTCTACTGTGTCATTGATTTGTTCATTGTGTTATTGGCTTGTTTATTGTTTACTCCATGTGTAACTCTGTGTTGTTGTCTGTGTCACACTGCCTTGCTTTATCTTGGGCAGGTCGCAGTTGCAAATGAGTACTTGTTCTCAACTAGCCTACCTGGTTAAATAAAGGTGAAATAAAATAAATAAATAAAAATTATCTGGAATGCTGAAACAGGTTCCTAGCGACAGTGACGGTCATAAATCGGTCACATGGATCCATAGTTATGTATACTGAACAAAAATATAAATGCAACATGTAAAGTGTTGGTCCCATGTTTCATGAGCTGAAATTAAAGATCTCATAAACGTTCCATACACACAAAAAGCTTATTTCTCTCAAATTGTGTGCCCAAATTTGTTTACACCTCTTCTAGTGCACATTTTTTCCTTTGCCAAGATAATCCATCCACCTGTCAGGTGTGGCATATCAAGAAGCTGATTAAACAGCATGATAAATACACAGGTGCACCTGTGCTGGGGTCCTTCTGTAGCACAGTTGGTAGAGCATGGCGCTTGTAACGTCAGGGTAGTGGGTTCGATTCCCGGGACCACCCATACTTAGAATGTATGCACACATGACTGTAAGTCGCTTTGGATAAAAGCGTCTGCTAAATGGCATATATTATTATTTATATATTAATAAACGGCAACTCTAAAATGTGTAGTTTTGTCACTCAAGTTTTGAAGGAATGTGCCATTGGTATGCTGACTGCAGGAATGTCCACCAGAGCTGTTGCCAGATGAATAAATGTTAATTTCTCTATTTCTCTAAGCCGCCTCCAACGTCGTTTTAGAGAATATGGCAGTATGTCCAACCAGCCTCACAACCTCAGACCACCTGTATGGCGTCATGTGGGCGAGCGTTTTGCCCTATGTCAACATTGTGAACAGAGTGCTCCATGGTGGCGGTGTGGTTATGGTATGGGCAGGCATAAGCTACGGCCAACGAACACAATTGCATTTTAATCGATTTGAAGGTCCATTGTTGTGCCATTCATGTTTCAGCATGATAATCCATGTCGCGCGGATCTTCCCCCATTTTCTGGAAGCTGAAAATGGCCTAGTTCTTCCAAGGCCTGCATGCTCACCAGACATGTCACCCATTGAGCATGTTTGAGATTCTCTGGATTTACGTGTACGACAGCGTGTTCCGGTTCCCGCCAATATCCAGTAACTTTGAACAGCCATTGAAGAGGAGTGGAACAACATTCCATATGCCACAAACAACAGCCTGATCAACTCATGCGAAGGAGATGTGTCGCACGCCCCTTCTTTTTTTTCAACAGATGCATTTCTGTATTCCCAGTCCTGTGAAATCCATAGATTCATTTATTTAAATTGACTGATTGCCATATGCAGTATGAACTGTAAATCAGTCAAATCGTTGAAATTTGTACATGTATATATGTTTTTATTCAGTATAGAAACCTGTGTAAGTCTAAAGAAACCAAACTGCTACAGATAGGTGTAACTGGTAAATTGAGGCAATAGAGACAAGTATACCAACCAAAAGTATATCAACCAGTTACGAATAGTGGTGTAGGGGTTAGTAACAGTATAACCAACCAGCCATGAATACTGGTGTAGGGGTTAGTAACAGTATAACCAACCAGCCATGAATACTGGTGTAGGGGTTAGTAACAGTATAACCAACCAGCTCTGAATACTGGTGTAGGGGTTAGTAACAGTATAACCAACCAGCTCTGAATACTGGTGTAGGGGTTAGTAACAGTATAACCAAACAGCCATGAATACTGGTGTAGGGGTTAGTAACAGTATAACCAACCAGCTCTGAATACTGGTGTAGGGGTTAGTAACAGTATAACCAACCAGCCATGAATACTGGTGTAGGGGTTAGGAACAGTATAACCAACCAGCTCTGAATACTGGTGTAGGGGTTAGTAACAGTATAACCAACCAGCTCTGAATACTGGTGTAGGGGTTAGTAACAGTATAACCAACCAGCTCTGAATACTGGTGTAGGGGTTAGTAACAGTATAACCAACCAGCTCTGAATACAGACAGCGTGGCCAATGTTGAATATTTATCATTTTAAACTTGGAAAAGAGCCCCTTAATCCCAGATTTGGGACCACACAAACACTGTCATTGATTCCTTCCAAACCATTCATTGTTGAATTTCCAACTTGTTGTGTAATATTTATGACCAATGGCCGATGAGCACCGATACGTTTTATCTATAATTTCTCTTCATTATTTCTCTCCATATGATACGGATTAAAAAGGATTTGCCAGTAGATTGTCGACTTGATTCATGAGGATGACTGGTAGCTAAGATTTTGAAAGTATGATGTTGACATGATCAGTCCAATCAAAGCTACTGTACATATAACGTGATTTGATGTAATTTTATCTGTGGCCAATGACCTTGAGTCTTCTTGGATGGGCACTTCTAACGTAACTCTATGGCAGCACCCAAGGGGCTAGAATTTTTTAGGTCTAGCCTTAGACTTGGCGGTGATGTAATCTCCCCATGAATGACAGAACACATAGCTAATTACGGCACAATGCTCCGTATTTTCTGCTGGCTTGCCCCACCACCACAGAAAGCACTGAGCTTGGCTGAAACACCTCCATTTTGGAGCTGCCATATACAAGTAAACAAAAAAGAGACCATTTGTATGTGGCTTTGTTAACTCAATGATATATATTTTTGTTTACATTGTTTGCGAACTGATATGTGACACGTATTAATGCCAAAATAACATGCTAAACAGGCAAGCCCCCCCTAAAAAATGTGGGGCTCAAAACGGGTCGTCACCGCACACTCCACACGGGCATGGACCAACATTGAACAGTTCTAATTTGGGGTCCGTTCTCCACGGATCAGTCTGGCCTTGACCCTTACTCAGGCTGTTTACCATTGAATTTTTTTCTTCACACTTCCGGTCTGCTTAAGGGTGGTGAGGGTTGTCGTAGGTACCAATGGGATAGCAGCCCTGTAAATGTAAAGAGGACCCAGTGAATGTAGAGAGAGAGGCCACGGAGAGGAGCAAGTAAGCTATGAACCCAGACATGCGTTTTGGTTTGAACGCACCCTTAACGGCTCGTGTAGACTAGCATGCGGTAAATTGCAGCGTACCGCTTAGGCCGCCCTGTGTGGCTCGCGTGTGGGCATGCTGGCAGCATATAGCAGCACGTTCGATTGTGGGTCAAGAATTCAGCATAACAAGTTTGTATTAAGGTCTGGTTATTAAATGGGTAAATAGTTTAATCCAATCATCATTTAATGAATTTATTCACAGGTAAATAGTAATATCCTCTAAAATGCTCTGGTGACAAACAAACTTTGCTGCCCTGTTTCCAATCATCCACATGTCTGGGAGAACCTATTCAAGTAAGTTAATACATTTCGAAAATGTTAAAAAAAACAATTTATTATTAGCTAACTAGCTACAGTGCAGGCTAACTCAAATGAGCTGCTAACGTAGCTAGCTAGCTAGCCAACTTTACATACTGTATAGATAGCGATCTAAGTGAATTAAATATCACCAGATAGCTAGCTAATATGAAGTTATCTTGATGTATTTATCACTGTAAAAACAAAAACTCTAAATGCATGCCACGTTCTGACCTTTATTTCCTTTCTTTTGTATTTATTTAGTATGGTCAGGGCGTGAGTTGGGTGGGAAGTCTATGTTTGTTTTTCTAGGTTTTGGGTATTTCTATGTTTCGGCCTAGTATGGTTCTCAATCAGAGGCAGGTGTCATTAGTTGTCTCTGATTGAGAATCATACTTAGGTAGCCTGGGTTTCACTGTGTGTTTGTGGGTGATTGTTCCTGTCTCTGTGTGTGCACCAGATAGGACTGTTTTGAGTTTTCACATTTCTTGTTTTTGTTAGTTTGTTCATGTGAAGTGATTTATTAAAGCATGAATCAAAACAACCATGCTGCGCTTTGGTCCGCCTCTCGTTCAGATGAAGAAAACCATTACAATGCATTTGTAGGTAGCTAGCTAACAGCCATGGAGGAGGGTGAAAGGATAGCAACCCCAACTGTCAAAGTGAGAGAGTGGGTTATTCAGGATAAGACAGGTACTTTTGTGTAGTTCCAGTCCATAGAAGTGAGGCCGGAGATAATAGTAACATAATATTCAGTGCCGTCTAATTTGAGTATAATGAAGTCTATTTCTTGTGGGGTTTTCTGTCCTCAGATACAGAGAGCTGTGAAAGCCTGCCTGCAGATGAAGAGGACCTAATGAAGAGCAGTGGTTCTCAGTCCTGGTCCTGGGAACTCAAAGGGGTGCACATTTTTGTTTTGCCTTAGCACTACACAGCTGTTTCAAATGATCAAGTCGTCATCAAGCTTCAAGTAGTATTTATTTATTCATTTGTGACGCTATCCTTGATATGATCCGTGCTATTGTCACTTGCTACACATGCACATGCATCTATCTATCCAATGTTATCATTATTTTTTATGAGGGATATTATACTTTAGTAGTCCACAATGACCTGGTGATGTAAAAGTCTAATAATGATATTATCTTCCATATTCCTACAGATGCCTTGTAACTGGATATTCCTTCAAAATGATTCCCTACAGTTATCGTGTAGGGCACTGCAAGGTTGGGTGACCAGGGCCATCTGGGACTGCCTCCTGAGGGAATTCAGGTGTGTGAAGGCTACCTGTGTCCTGCATAACTTCATGAGGATGGACACGAGGACCAGGAGTGGATTTGCAGCTCGTCGCCGTGTGCCAGAGGAGAATCTGCTACTCTGCAGGATGTTTCAAGGATGGGGTCCAACAACGCAGCAAGAGAGGCAATCTGTGTGCGGGAGATCTTCTTCGAAGATGGGCGCTGTTCCCTGGCAACACCATAGACTACACTATGCAGAACCAAAGGCTCACTTAAGAGCCATCCACATTGCAATAAGAGTGTTCTTCCATCTACTTAGCTATGCATTTATTTAATAGCAACTGCATTTATTTAATTCACAGTTTCTCTCCCTTTGATTTCTACTTCTCATGTGAGGGTGTTTAGGGTGTTTAGGTTGTGAGGGTGTGATGTCTGTAAAAAAACAAACAGGCTATTTTAATTCACCCATATTGAAAAACATTTAGAACAATTGATGCATTGTGATGGATTGTGTTGTGCAGTAAGCAGGCTCAGGTGTACAACTGTTGCTCCTTCCACCTTCAAAGAATAGGCAAGAGGGCCAACCATGGAGAATAGTAAGACACTTCATTATTTCTAAAACTACACGTTATTCAGCATAAAGTACTCTACAGCCACTTAGTGTGGACACCAGTTGAGGCCACACACACAGATTCCTGTTGAACCCTGTTTCTACCTTATTTTCTCAATAACAGTCTCTCTCCTTCACTTCATCCCTCTCTCCCCTTCTCCCTAAATCCTCTAGGTTATATCAGCTGTGTTGGTGAACCCCTCCAGCATCTGAACTGGCTACCAGGGTTGGGGAGTAATGGATTCAAATGAATCCAAAAAATCCGTTACATTACCAGCAAAAATATTGTAATCAGATTACAGATACTTCTGAAAAACTAGTTGATCTCTTTGACAATTACTTTTAAATTCAGAAACTCCTCTGACACTCCTCTGTTTTCTCAATGACATTCAAATCAGCATTGAAAAAGGGTGAAAGTTTAAGTTTGTTCCAAATTAGCGAGTCTGACCACAAGTCAGAGACCACTATGATGACACACTAAATGGGTTTAATGGATCCAGGGAAAAGAGCAGGAATATGCTTTTGTAGGCTACAGTCCAAGCTATGTCTTCCAATGGTGCGACTGCTGCCGGCATTCAAAGATGATCCAATTTGAATAAAAGCTTGGTGGTAAGGATGACAGTAGTGGTGTAGTCTATGGCGATACGGATATCACTTATTATTGACATCTACATAGTGCATTGATGTGAATCACACTGCTGTTCTCTCATTTAGCTATTTGTGCCTCACGGATTGTGGTTGTTGTGGATGGCTGTTAACAAATCTAAATGTGTATTTCAACCCAATAATGGTTGAATTCAAGAGGTTTAAGCTGCCTCTCAATCATTGTTTTTGAAACCAGTGGACAGCCATTGAAAAATATGCTTTTGTAACAGCTGCATAGTGCGGATCCCAGCCTATGAAATAAAAGTGGGGCTTTTATTGCTCAATCTAATTCATGCTGATAAAAACAATTATACATAGGCCTAACTCGGAATCCAAACCGGCTGCGCGTGTGCACCATCATGCGTGCGCTATAGTGCAGAAATGTATATTGTCCCCCCACACCAAACGCGATCACGACACGCAGGTTAAAATATCAAAATAAACTCTGAACCAATGACATTAATTTGGGGACAGGTCGAAAAGCATTAAACATGTATGGCAATTTAGCTAGTTAGTGTGAACTTGCTAGCTAATTTGTCCTACTTATCTAGCTTGCTGTTGCTAGCTAAATTGTCCTGGCATATAAACATTGAGTTATTACTTTACCTGAAATGCACAGGGTCCTCAACTCCGACAATTAATCCACACATAAAATGGCCAACCGAATCATTTCAAGTCATATCTCCTCCTTCCAGGCTTTTTCATCTTTGAACTTATATGGTGATCGGCATCTAAACTTTCATAGTATTACCACGACGACCGGCAAAACAGTTAGTCTTTCAATCACCCACATGGCTATAACCAATGAGGAGATGGCACGTGGGTACCTGCTTCTATAAACCAATGAGGAGATGGGAGAGGCAGGACTTTCAGCGCGATCTGCGTTAGAAATAGAAAGTAGTTCTATTTTAGCCCTTGGCATCGCAGACTCTCATTGGCTCGCGCAGGCAGTGTGGGTGCAATAATTGAATAACATGGATTTCTACATTTATTTTGTGACGCTCACGCACGCGATGTGTCCGGTCTGGTCAGCATGTTATGGACACATGCTCAAACTCGTACACTTTTGATAGACTTAAAAGATTAAAAGAGCAATCTGTAGTTGCTGCATCCATTTTATAACTTAGAAGTTATATATACAGTACCGGTCAAAAGTTTGGACACACCTACTCATTCAAGGGTTTTTCTTTACTTGTACTATTTTCTACAATGTAGAATATTAGTGAAGACATCAAAACTGTGAAATAACACATAGAATCATGTAGTAACCAAAAAACTGTTAAACAAATATAAAAATAGATTTTAGATTCTTCAAAGTAGCCACCCTTTGCCTTGATGACAGCTTTGCACATTCTTGGCATTTTCTCAACCAGCTTCATCTGGAATGCTTTTCCAACAGTCTTGAAGAAGAAGAACTTGTTGACTGCTTTTCCTTCACTCTGCGGTCCAACTCATCCCAAACCATCTCAATTGAGTTGAGGTCGGGTGATTGTGGAGGCCAGGTCATCTGATGCAGCCCTCCATCACTCTCCTTATTGGTCAAATAGCCCTTACACAGCCTTGAGGTGTGTTTTGAGTCATTGTCCTGTTGAATAATAAATGATAGTCCCACTAAGCACAAATCAGATGGGATGGTGTATCGCTGCTGAATACTGTGGTAGCCATGCTGGTTAAGTGTGCCTTGAATTCTAAATAAATCACAGACAGTGTCACCAGCAAAGCACCCCCACAACATCACCTCCTCCTCCATGCTTCACGGTGGGAACCACACATGCAGAGATCATCCGTTCACTTAGTCTTCATCTCACAAAGACACAGCAGTTGAAACCAAAAATCTCTAATTTGGACTCATCAGACCAAAGGACAGATTTCCACCGTTCTTATGTCCATTGCTCGTGTTTCTTGGCCCAAGCAAGTCTCTTCTTCTTATTGGTGTCTTTTTCTTTGCAAATCTTCTTAGAAGGCCAGCATCCCGGAGTCGCCTCTTTACTGTTGAAGTTGAGACTGGTGTTTTGCGGGTACTATTTAATGAAGCTGCCAGTTGAGGACTTGTCAGGCATCTGTTTCTCAAACTAGACACTAATGTACTTGTCCTCTTGCTCGGTTGTGCACCGAGGCATCCTACTCCTCTTTCTGTTCTGATTAGCGCCAGTTTGCGCTATTCTGTGAAGGGAGTAGTACACAGCGTTGCACAAGATCTTCAGTTTCTTTGCAATTTCTCACATGGAATAGCCTTCATTTCTCAGAACAAGAATATACTGACGAGTTTCAGAACAAAGTTCTTTGTTTCTGGACATTTTGAGCCTGTAATCAAACCCACAAATGCTGATGCTCCATATACTCAACTAATCTAAAGAAGGACAGTTTTATTGCTTCTTTAATCAGAACAACAGTTATCAGCTTTGCTAACATAATTCAAATCAAATCTAATTTTATTTGTCACATACACATGGTTAGCAGATGTTAATGCGAGTGTAGCGAAATGCTTGTGCTTCTAGTTCCGACTATGCAGTAATAACCAACAAGTAATCTAGAAAACAATTCCAAAACTACTACCTTATAGACACAAGTGTAAGGGGATAAAGAATATGTACATAAAGATATATGAGTGATGGTACAGAGCGGCATAGGCAAGGTACAGTAGATGGTATCGAGTACAGTATATACATATGAGATGAGTATGTAATAATAATAATATAATAATATATGCCATTTAGCAGACGCTTTTATCCAAAGCGACTTACAGTCACGTGTGAGATGAGTATGTTAAACAAAGTGGCATAGTTAAAGTGGCTAGTGAAACATGCATTACATAAAGATGCAGTAGATGATATAGAGTACAGTATATATGTATACATATGAGATGAATAATGTAGGGTATGTAAACATTATATTAGGTAGCATTGTTTAAAGTGGCTAGTGATATATTTTACATAATTTCCCATCAATTCCCATTATTAAAGTGGCTGGAGTTGAGTCAGTGTGTTGGCAGCAGCCACTCAATATTAGTGGTGGCTGTTTAACAGTCTGATGGCCTTGAGATAGAAGCTGTTTTTCAGTCTCTCGGTCCCAGCTTTGATGCACCTGTACTGACCTTGCCTTCTGGATGATAGCGGGGTGAACAGGCAGTGGCTCGGGTGGTTGTTGTCCTTGATGATCTTTATGGCCTTCCTGTGACATCGGGTGGTGTAGGTGTCCTGGAGGGCAGGTAGTTTGCCCCCGGTGATGCGTTGTGCAGACCTCACTACCCTCTGGAGAGCCTTACGGTTGTGGGCGGAGCAGTTGCCGTACCAGACGGTGATACAGCCCGACAGGATGCTCTCGATTGTGCATATGTAGAAGTTTGTGAGTGCTTTTGGTGACAAGCCAAATTTCTTCAGCCTCCTGAGTTTGAAGAGGCGCTGCTGCGCCTTCTTCACGATGCTGTCTGTGTGGTGGACCAATTCAGTTTGTCTGTGATGTGTACGCCGAGGAACTTAAAACTTACTACCCTCTCCACTACTGTTCCATCGATGTGGATAGGGGGGTGTTCCCTCTGCTGTTTCCTGAAGTCCACAATCATCTCCTTAGTTTTGTTGACGTTGAGTGTGAGGTTATTTTCCTGACACCACACTCCGAGGGCCCTCACCTCCTCCCTGTAGGCCGTCTCGTCGTTGTTGGTAATCAAGCCTACCACTGTTGTGTCGTCCGCAAACTTGATGAGTGAGTTGGAGGCGTGCGTGGCCACGTAGTCGTGGGTGAACAGGGAGTACAGGAGAGGGCTCAGAACGCACCCTTGTGGGGCCCCAGTGTTGAGGATCAGTGGGGTGGAGATGTTGTTGCCTACGCTCACCACCTGGGGGCGGCCCGTCAGGAAGTCCAGTACCCAGTTGCACAGGGCGGGGTCGAGACCCAGGGTCTCGAGCTTGATGACGAGCTTGGAGGGCACTATGGTGTTAAATGCCGAGCTGTAGTCGATGAACAGCATTCTCACATAGGTATTCCTCTTGTCCAGATGGGTTAGGGCAGTGTGCAGTGTGGTTGAGATTGCATCGTCTGTGGACCTATTTGGGCGGTAAGCAAATTGGAGTGGGTCTAGGGTGTCAGATAGGGTAGAGGTGATATGGTCCTTGACTAGTCTCTCAAAGCACTTCATGATGATGGAAGTGAGTGCTACGGGCGGTAGTCGTTTAGCTCAGTTACCTTAGCTTTCTTGGGAACAGGAACAATGGTGGCCCTCTTGAAGCATGTGGGAACAACAGACTGGGATAGTGATTGATTGAATATGTCCGTAAACACACCGGCCAGCTGGTCTGCGCATGCTCTGAGGGCGCGGCTGGGGATGCCGTCTGGGCCTGCAGCCTTGCGAGGGTTGACACGTTTAAATGTTTTCCTCACATCGGCTGCAGTGAAGGGGAGTCCGCATGTTTTAGTTGCGGGCCGTGTCAGTGGCACTGTATTGTCCTCAAAGCGGGCAAAAAAGATATTTAGTCTGCCTGGGAGCAAGACATCCTGGTTCGTGACGGGGCTGGTTTTCTTTTTGTAATCCGTGATTGACTGTAGACCCTGCCACATACCTCTTGTGTCTGAACCGTTGAATTGAGATTCTACTTTGTCTCTATACTGACGCTTAGCTTGTTTGATTGCCTTGCGGAGGGAATAGTTACACTGTTTGTATTCGGTCATGTTTCCGGTCACCTTGCCCTGATTAAAAGCAGTGGTTCGCGCTTTCAGTTTCACGCGAATGCTGCCATCAATCCACGGTTTCTGGTTTGGGAATGTTTTGATCTTTGCTATTGGAACGGCATCCTCAAAGCACGTTCTAATGAACTCGCTCACTGAATCAGCGTATTCCTCAATGTTGTTGTCTGACGCAATACGAAACATATCCCAGTCCACGTGATGGAAGCAGTTTTGGAGTGTGGAATCAGATTGGTCGGACCAGCGTTGAACAGACCTCAGCGCGGGAGCTTCTTGTTTTAGTTTCTGTCTGTAGGCAGGGATAAACAAAATTGAGTCGTGGTCAGCTTTTCCGAAAGGAGAGCAGGGCAGGGCCTTATATGCGTCGCATAAATTGGAATAGCAATGATCCAAGGTTTTTCCAGCCCTGGTTGCGCAATCGATATGCTGATAAAATTTAGGGAGTCTTGTTTTCAGATTAGCCTTGTTAAAACCCCCAGCTACAATGAATGCAGCCTCCGGATATATGGATTCCAGTTTGCAAAGAGTCAAATAAAGTTCATTCAGAGCCATCGATGTGTCTGCTTGGGGGGGAATATATACGGCTGTCATTATAATCGAAGAGAATTCCCTTGGTAGATAATGCGGTCGACATTTGATTGTGAGGAATTCTAAATCAGGTGAACAGAAGGACTTGAGTTCCTGTATGTTGTTGTGGACACAACACGTCACGTTAACCATGAAGCATACGCCCCGCCCCTCTTCTTACCGGAAAGATGTTTGTTTCTGTCGGCGCGATGCGTCTGAGTAACCAGCTGGCTGCACCGACTCCGATAGCGTCTCTCCAGTGAGCCATGTTTCCATGAAGCAAAGAACGTTACAGTCTCTGATGTCCCTCTGGAATGCTACTCTCGGAGTCTGACCAGAAGACCGCTTCGTTTCCCCCTTTTACGAAGTCGTTTTTTTGGGTCGCCGGCTGGGATCCATTCCGTTGTCCTGGTTGAAAGGCAGAACACAGGATCCGCTTCTCGAAAGTCATATTCTTGGTCGTACTGATGGTGAGTTGACGCTGCTCTTATGTTCAGTAGTTCTTCTCGACTGTATGTAATGAAACCTAAGATGACCTGGGGTACCAATGTAAGAAATAACATGTAAAAAAAAACAAAAAACTGCATAGTTTCCTAGGAACGCGAAGCGAGGCGGCCATCTCTGTCAGCGCAAAAGGGTTTTCTAATGATCAATTAGCCTTTTAAAAGTATAAACTTGGATTAGCTAACACAATGTGCCATTGGAACAAAGGAGTGATGGTTGCTGATAATGGGCCTCTGTACGCTTATGTAGATATTCCATTAAAAAAATAGCAGTTTCCAGCTACAATAGTAATTTACAACATTAACAATGTCTACACTGTATTTCTGATCAATTTGATGTTATTTTAATGGACAAAAATTTGCTTTTCTTTAAAAAACAAGGATATTTCTAAGTGACCCCAAACTTTTGAACGGTAGTGTACATCCATTGATTCTTGAGGAATATAACTGATAAATGCCTCATGAGCTTAGTTCAACTGTCACACTCCATGAGAACCCAAAATATAAGCTTGTTTTTATCCAATGTTTGTAAACAAATATGTAAACATTGGTTAAAACAATAATTTTGATATAATGGATGGTCAATCCTTGCATCCATATCTCTGTCAATTCATCTGAGAGTGGTTACATTTCTCCAGGCGAATCCATAAGCTTTTTACCGGGCGACTGTTTTGTTATTGTTTCATCTGTGGATTTGCCCTTTAAAAAGCTGCATATTATCAATGTGTCACCAACTAAAAGGTAAACAATAGGCCTACAGCCGAATGCAGCATATGGCATTCATTTTTCACATGTAAATAGCTCTTTTCAGTAGTGCTCAAAGCATACCATTCCATGAGCGCAGCATTTATTTTTTAACTTGAATCAATGAGCCCAATCAGTCCTCCATGACAACAAAATCATAAACAACAGAGTAGGGCTGGCTAATACAGTGCCTTGCAAAAGTATTCGGCTCCCTTGAACTTTGCAACCTTTTGCCACATTTCAGGCTTCAAACATAAAGATATAAAACTGTATTTTTTTGTGAAGAATCAACAACAAGTGGGACACAATCATGAAGTGGAACGACATATATTGGATATTTCAAACTTTTTTAACAAATCAAAAACGGAAAAATTGGGCGTGCAAAATTATTCAGCCCCTTTACTTTCAGTGCAGCAAACTCTCTCCAGAAGTTCAGTGAGGATCTCTGAATGATCCAATGTTGACCTAAATGACTAATGATGATAAATACAATCCACCTGTGTGTAATCAAGTCTCCGTATAAATGCACCTGCACTGTGATAGTCTCAGAGGTCCGTTAAAAGCGCAGAGAGCATCATGAAGAACACAGAACACACCAGGCAGGTCCCAGATACTGTTGTGAAGAAGTTTAAAGCCGGATTTGGATACAAAAAGATTTCCCAAGCTTTAAACATCCCAAGGAGCACTGTGCAAGCGATAATATTGAAATGGAAGGAGTATCAGACCACTGCAAATCTACCAAGACCTGGCCGTCCCTCTAAACTTTCAGCTCATACAAGGAGAAGATTGATCAGAGATGCAGCCCATGATCACTCTGGATGAACTGCAGAGATCTACAGCTGAGGTGGGAGACTCTTTCCATAGGACAACAATCAGTCGTATATTGCACAAATCTGGCCTTTATGGAGAGTGGCAAGAAGAAAGCCATTTCTTAAAGATATCAATAAAAAGTGTCGTTTAAAGTTTGCCATAAGCCACCTGGGAGACACACCAAACATGTGGAAGAAGGTGCTCTGGTCAGATGAAACCAAAATTGAACTTTTTGGCAACAATGCAAAACGTTATGTTTGGCGTAAAAGCAACACAGCTCATCACCTTGAACACACCATCCCCACTGTCAAACATGGTGGTGGCAGCATCATGGTTTGGGCCTGCTTTTCTTCAGCAGGGACAGGGAAGATGGTTAAAATTGATGGGAAGATTGATGGAGCCAAATACAGGACCATTCTGGAAGAACCTGATGGAGTCAGCAAAAGACCTGAGACTGGGACGGAGATTTGTCTTCCAACAAGACAATGACCCAAAACATAAAGCAAAATCTACAATGGAATGGTTAAAAAATAAACATATCCAGGTGTTAGAATGGCCAAGTCAAAGTCCAGACCTGAATCCAATCGATAATCTGTGGAAAGAACTGAAAACTGCTGTTCACAAATGCTCTCCATCCAACCTCACTGAGCTCGAGCTGTTTTGCAAGTCTCTCGATGTGCAAAACTGATAGAGACATACCCCAAGCGACTTACAGCTGTAATCGCAGCAAAAGGTGGCGCTACAAAGTATTAATTTAAGGGGGCCGAATAATTTTGCATGCCCAATTTTTCAGTTTTTGATTTGTTAAAAAAGTTTGAAATATCCAATAAATGTCGTTCCACTTCATGATTGTGTCCCACTTGTTGTTGATACTTCACAAAAAATACAGTTTTATATCTTTATGTTTGAAGCCTGAAATGTGGCAAAAGGTCGCAAAGTTCAAGGGGGCCGAATACTTTCGCAAGGCACTGTAAATCTTTCGTTCTGGGATTATGCTCAGGTAAAACAATTAGTCTAATCTATACTCCCATATTACCAAGTCCTATTCTTGAAGATCAAGGTGTATAACATTTATTGGAATGACTGGAATTCTGATAGACTTTGGTTTTTAATGTAAAGATCTAATATAATAATATTATTATATGTAGTAGAAAGTGATGGGTTAGAAGAAGCCTACACAACCAACACATAAAGTAAAATGTAACATCCATATATGGCCAGTTCGTAAACTTTAACATTGATTTATCATGCAATGTTGTTGAATTGGTAACATACATGTTTGTCTTCTTCTAATGCCTCTTAAGGGGGAAGTAATCTAAAAGTAACCGAATGTTACGTTACTGAGTTTGGGTAATTGAAAAGTTACATTACTCATTACAGTTTTGGACAGGTAACTAGTAACTGTACCAGATTACATTTAGAAAGTAATCTACCCAACCCTACTGGCTACATAGAGGGCACAGCATGATCAGAAGTAAGAGGTCACTTGTTCGGGTCAACAGGAAGTATTATTAAAGAGATGTTTTACAATGAAATACAGATAGAGATGTAGTAGTCCAAGAGTTTATGATCCAAGGTCAGTTTTGCATTTCACCTCCTGATGATTATGTTGATTGACCGTGTTAAAATAAAAAAAAACACAAGGCTTAAGCATGCTATTGCTCTATCCATCTGTCTCTTGTCTGCAGGTATGTTTTGATGTGAGAGAGGATGCCAACCCCCAGTACCGTCATCGCCACCTCACCCACTCTTAAGATAAACTTCGGGCCGACTCGGAGCCCAAGGCTGGTTAGGAGACACCACTAGAGACACTATTATGTAATTGTGATGAACTGAGAGAATATTATGGTATATTATGAATCATTTATCATATGCTGTCTTCTCTGCCCCTCTGTTCTTACCTCTTTCCCTTTCTGTCTTTTACTCTCTCATCACCTCTGCTTTCTTCCTCTGTTTTTATAATGCACACCAGATGGGCATTGAAGTACAGATTTAATTTGTATTTATAATATAATATTACAATTATAATATTTATAATGCATGTATTATGTATTTATAACACTTGGACAATAAACTTCTTTCAATAAAGCGTTTCACATTCTCTACTGGTTGAAATTAAGTCTCTCATTCGATGAAATACTACACCTATCCTGTGTTTATCAGATCAATGCAGATTAAGGAAATTAGATTTTGAGATGAACTGGTTTTAGAGTATTTACATGATGCATAAGAAGTGCAGTGTACTGTTTTTTAAATTCTATTTCTTTATATATGAATGACAAATCAGCCTTTAACTAGTCAAATCATGTTTCTAGTCTTTTACATAGTTACAATGTGTAACCATTGATGTCCCTGGACCAGGATTGGTATACACTGTTGAAGTGTATAGTTGTAATACATACATAAAGACACTGCATCGTTCAAAGACTGGAATTTGATACTCCTGGTATTGGATATGATTGAATCTCAGACATTCATACCTGAACTGCACCTATATTTGCCAAGGTAGAGTACATGATTAGTGAATATATTAAATGTACAGGCTACAATGTGGAGATCTCATGCATGGTAATAACTACATGTATATATGACTTGTGTCCTTGGCACAAAGTTATAATATATTCTACTCAATCCATAGGCTTCATTAATGTCATTCAGACTGTTTTGAAGTTGATATAACTGGCTATGATAGCTGAGGTTCTGTAGCTAGGTTCTGAACTAATATGTATACCAAGCGTTTTAGGGTCCATACACAGATCGGCTACATGGCTAGCTACACGTCCATAGGCATAAAAGTATTTTTATTCTCCACTGCGCAATAAGCAAGAAAATAGTTGGCTAGCTACGTTACTTCAGCTGCATTGCATGGCA
This sequence comes from Oncorhynchus keta, assembly GCF_023373465.1. Classification (NCBI taxonomy): domain Eukaryota; kingdom Metazoa; phylum Chordata; class Actinopteri; order Salmoniformes; family Salmonidae; genus Oncorhynchus; species Oncorhynchus keta. Next base: position 17,170,678 of record NC_068431.1, read on the forward strand.
AATATCAGCAAGGCAAGCCTACAAAATTGTACATTCAATTTGCAGTAAATGCTTTAGCTAACTAGACTCTTTACATCCACTGTTTCACAAGATGTCAGCCTGGTTTGCTGGTTGTTTAAGGAGTCCCTAAAACATTAAACAACCAGAATTACAATTTCATACTGATGTCACAACACCCATAAAGCTAGCCGGATAATGTTAGCTAGTCAGCTAGCTTGCTAAATAGCGATTTTCGTAAATTACCAAATAAACAATGACAAAAAAATATGCATAATCATTTGTTTCTACATTAACTAACATATTCAAATCAAATCAAAACAAATGTATTTATATAGCCCTTCGTACATCAGCTGATATCTCAAAGTGCTGTACAGAAACCCAGCCTAAAACCCCAAACAGCAAGCAATGCAGGTGTAGAAGCACGGTGGCTAGGAAAAACTCCCTAGAAAGGCCAAAACCTAGGAAGAAACCTAGAGAGGAACCAGGCTATGTGGGGTGGCCAGTCCTCTTCTGGCTGTGCTGGGTGGAGATTATAACAGAACATGGCCAAGATGTTCAAATGTTCATAAATGACCAGCATGGTCGAATAATAACAAGGCAGAACAGTTGAAACTGGAGCAGCAGCACAGTCAAGTGGACAGGGGACAGCAAGGAGTCATCATGTCAGGTAGTCCTGGGGCACGGTCCTAGGGCTCAGGTCCTCCGAGAGAGAGAAAGAAAGAAAGAGAGAATTAGAGAGAGCATATGTGGGGTGGCCCGTCCTCTTCTGGCTGTGCCGGGTGGAGATTATAACAGAACATGGCCAAGATGTTCAAATGTTCATAAATGACCAGCATGGTCGAATAATAGTAAGGCAGAACAGTTGAAACTGGAGCAGCAGCATGGCCAGGTGGACTGGGGACAGCAAGGAGTCATCATGTCAGGTAGTCCTGGGGCATGGTCCTAGGGCTCAGGTCAGTTGAAACTGGAGCAGCAGCATGGCCAGGTGGACTGGGGACAGCAAGGAGTCATCATGTCAGGTATTCCTCTCAACTGTACCATTTTTGCATGATTCGTTATGACATTATAATTACTTATATTTGCTTCCATCCTAGTATTTTTGTCAGCCATCTTTGCTGAAGAAAGTCTCCAGCTTTGGTGTAACCGATGTGAAATGGCTAGCTAGTTCGCGTGGTGCGCGCTAAAAGCGTTTCAATCGGTGACGTCACTGGCTCTGAGACCCTGAAGTACTGCCATGGCTTTTGTGGAGCGATATGTGTGCAGAGGGTCCCTGGTTCGAGCCCGGCGAGGGGACGGACTAAAGTTATACTGTTACATTGGGTCGCAGAGAGTCAAATTCGTCATGGGAACCACTCCATATGATTGGTCATCGCCCGCTGGTCGCTGCTGGTGATTTGCATAAAGTTGGGGAATTTATAACTTTTTCATCACTTCCTATGCCACGTTCGTGCCGCCCAATGGTCCCTGCTCTCTCCGCTTCTCACTGCTTTCCTTCCATTGAAAATGAATGGGTGTTTCACTGCACGGTACCACATGCTAGTGTACACGGGGCATTATGGTCTGTCGCCTAGCCATTCAACGTCAAACATTTATTGGTCACTGTTATCCCTGTACGTGTATTGAAAGAGAACCCAGTTAATTTAAAGAGGATAGTCACGGAGAGGAGCAAGTGAGCTATGAACCCATACCGTATTTCACTAACTTAAAAAAAAAAATACAAATAATTCTTAGCATCAACAGTTTGTGTGTGTTATTTTGTGGGTTAGAGCAAGAATAATGCTGTGTGACTTTTAAAAATATAAACGAAATGCATTATCCTAAAACTGTCTTGGGGAATCGACTATATAATAACAGCCATGTTAAGTGGAGAAATCATCTAAGGTAATTGCAGATATTGGCCACTAGGTGTCCGCCTAAGTGAATATATTGTTTGTAATGACAAATTGGTTTTGAAACGTTATTCAGGGTTGTATACAATTAATGTGTATGTAAATAACACCTTGGTTTAAATTGTATTGTTTCTTTCAAATACATAGCTGGACTTGATTTACAGATGTGAATGTTTTATAGTTCCTGTGTAGGCAACAGTATTTGTTTTAAATATAGGTGGTCACTGTTAACAGTTTAGTCTAGTCAGTTGGCTGCATGGGAGTGAAAAGAAAGGCTCATCTGAATTATTTTGTTTTAGAGTTGATATAGCCTATGTGTAGTCAGTGATTCTAAATGATAATGTAAAACGCAGACAAACTAAAGCTAAAAGAAAGAGATGATTAAGATGTATGTTTTTTTCCAAATCCATCAACCAATTGCACATTTCTGAAAGACCTGTTCATTCAATTTGGGAGTTTTTTAAGGATGTTTTAAACAGATTTTTAGTCAGCACTCTTTGAATGAACAATGTCTCAGGTTTAATCAAAGTGCATTGTGACAGTCCTTGTACCTGTGGCCCATGTGAGTTTTTTTTTCAGTCAAGGCCACCAAAACGATTTGACTTTAGTGTTTGTGAGACCTATGTAGCCTACTCCCCAAAAGTTTTAAAAGTGCATTCCTCAATTGAAAGTGAGGTAGAATTATTCTCACCCAATCTGAGATTGAATGATGAAGATATTGTCACACCTGCTCCCACTCCCCCTCCCCCTCCCTGCACCTGTCGCCATCGTTACGCGCATCAGCGTTCCATTGGACTCACCTGGACTCCTTCACTTTGGACTGGCCACCCCTCATAGCCTGGTTCCTCTCTTGGTTTCTTCCTAGGTTCTGGCCTTTCTAGGGATTTTTTTCCTAGCCACCGTGCTTCTACACGTGCATTGTTGCTGTTTGGGGTTTAGGCTGGGTTTCTGTACAGCACTTTGATATATCAGCTGATGTAAGAAGGGCTTTATAAATAAATGTGATTTTATGTCTGTTCCTCAGTTTGTTCCACGTGTCAGCATTGGTGTCGTAGTGTCATTTTCTTCCCCCTGTCCAGATGCTGTTCTTATTTTGTTTTATGTCTGTTTATCCAGGAAATCTTTACTCCATGTACTTGCTTCTCGTCTCCCAGCGTCTGTCCTAACAGATACTGTAAAAAAAAAAATCTGTTTGGCATGAGTTAATAATGTATTTTAAATTTGTCAGCAATTCATTTTATTAAGGTTACAAAATTCCTGTTAATGTGGCAATATTCCATTAATTTTCAGAAACCATGGTAGTTAACTTTTGGGTGGCAGGTAGCCTAGTGTTTAGAGCGTTGGCTCAGTAACCAAAAGGTTGCTGGATCAAATCCCTGAGCTGACAAAAGGTAAACATCTGTTGTTCTGCTCCTGAACGAGGCAGTTAACCCACTGTTCCCCAGTAGGCTGTCATTGTAAATAAGAATTTGTTCTTAACTAACTTGCCTAGTTAAATAAAAAAATCTATGAAAACTTTATGAATTTATACTTGCAAAAAATAGAAAAGTATGTAATTCTGATTCATTATGTCTGTGTTCATGTTGTCCATGAGTTTGTAGTGGATATCTCTGTGTCCATATCTCTGTGTCTCACCATGGACAACTTTAGCATTTTAGCTAATCAGCAACTTTTCAACGACTTACTACTTTTTAGCTACTTTGCAATTGCATAGCATATTAGCTAACCCTTCCCCTAACCTTAACCCTTTTAGCTAAACTTTCCCTAACCCTAACCCTTTAACCTAAACTTCACCCTAGCCTAGCTATCATTGGCCAGCTAGCTAACGTTAGCCACCTAGCCACCAAGCTAAAATTCATAACATGTAAGTTTAGCAAATTTGTAACATACAAAACTAACGTATCATACATTACATTTACATTTAAGTCATTTAGCACCTTATCCAGAGCTTACAAATTGGTGCATACACCTTATGACAACCAGTGGAACAGCCATTGCATCTAACATGTAAGTTTAGCAAATTTGTAACAAGGAATACTAGGATAGGGTAAGTAAGGGTAAGAAAAACAAATTGTGAAGAATCTCCGGAAGGTGGTGATTGACGTGAGGGATCATACAAAATGAGTAATGGGCATCCATAAATTCAGATATACCATACGAAGCCTAACATATTATACTAAATGGACTGTCCCAAACGTAGCATGTTATCTTCAACATGCACACTTTCTATAATTACATAAGAACGCCTTAACTTTAGGCTATTTACTGTATTAAAAAAGTAATATTTAATTTTGTGGTAGACAACGCAACCAAATATCAACATTTAAAGGATATTCAATGCTTGGATAGTTTCATCTGAGCCACTGGCTTAATCCTATTCTTGAACATTTGGGGGTCAGGAGACTTGAATCCAACACATAATTTGTTAACTTGTCGACAAGTTAAAAGGATTTTTAAAATTATTATAATTTTTGTTTGTGAAAGTTTGGACACCTACTCATTCAAGTGTTTTTCTTTATTATTAAGTGTTAAACAAATCAAAATATATTTTATATATGAGATTCTTCAAAGTAGCCACCCTTTGCCTTGATGACAGCTTTGCACACTCTTGGCATTCTCTCAACCAGCTTCATGAGGTAGTCACCTGGAATGCATTGCTTTGTTATAAGTTAAAAGTTAATTTGTGGAATTTCTTTCCTTCTTACTGCATTTGACCCAATCAGTTGTGTTGTGACAAGGTAGGGGTGGTATACAGAAGATAGTCCTATTTGGTAAAAGACCAAGTCTTTATTCTGGCAAGAACAACTCATAGGAGTAAAGAGAAACGACAGTCCATCATTACTTTAAGACATGAAGGTCAGCCAATTCAGAAAATGTCAAGAACTTTGAAAGTGTCTTCAAGTGCAGTCGTGAAATGAGGACCGCCAAAGGAAAGGAAGACCCAGAGTTACCTCTGCTGCAGAGCACAAGTTCATTAGTTACAAGCCTCGGAAATTTCAGCCCAAATAGAGTTCACAGAGTTCAAGTAACAGACACAGCTCAACATCAACTGTTCAGAGGAGACTGCGTGAATCAGGCCTTCATGGTTGAATTGCTGCAAAGAAACCACTACTAAAGGACATCAATAATAAGAAGAGACATGCTTGGGCCAAGAAACGCAAGCAATGGACATTAGACTGGTGGAAATCTGTCCTTTGGTCTGATGAGTCCAAATTTGAGATTTTTGGTTCCAACCGCCGTGTCTTTGTGAGTAGGTGAACGGATGATCTCTGCATGTGTGGTTCCCACCATGAAGCATGGAGGAGGAGGTGTGATGGTGTGGGGGTGCTTTGCTGGTGACACTGTGATTTATTTAGAATTCAAGGTACACTTAACCAACATGGCTACCACAGTATTCTGCAGCGATACACCATCCCATCAGGTTGGCGCTTAGTGGGACTATCATTTGTTTTTCAACAGGACAAGGACCCATCACACATCCAGGCTGTGAAGGGCTATTTTACCAAGGAGAGTGATGGAGTGTTGTATTAGATGGCCTGGCCTCCACAATCACCTGACCTCAACCCAGTTCAGAATGTTTGGGATGAGTTGGACAGCAGAGTGAAGGAAAAACAGCCAACAAGTGCTCAGCATATGTGGGAACTCCTTCGAGACTGTTGGAAAAGCATTCCAGCTGAAACTGGTTGAGAGAATGCCAAGAGTGTACAAAGCTGTCATCAAGGCAAAGGGTGGCTCCTTTGAACAATCTCAAATATAAAATATTTTTTTATTTGTTTAACAGTTTTTTGGTTACCACATATGTGTCATTTCATAGTTTTGATGTCTTCACTACTATGATACAATGTAGAAAATAGTAAAAAATAAAGAAAAACCTTTGAACTTTTGAATGTTACTGTACATTCAAGTAGCTGGATTTTCAGTTAATAAGCTATTTACTGTATCGCAAAAATAACATTGAATTGTGTTCGGTTGTCAATGCAACCAAATTCAACCTTCCCAAGTTCTCTCACGTCACCCCGCTCCTCCGCTCTCTCCACTGGCTTCCAGTTGAAGCTCGCATCCGCTACAAGACCATGGTGCTTGCCTACGGAGCTGTGAGGGGAACGGCACCTCAGTACCTCCAGGCTCTGATCAGGCCCTACACCCAGACAAGGGCACTGCGTTCATCCACCTCTGGCCTGCTCGCCTCCCTACCACTGAGGAATTACAGTTCCCAGCCCAGTCAAAACTGTTCGCTGCTCTGGCCCCCCAATGGTGGAACAAACTCGCTCACGACGCCAGGACAGCGGAGTCAATCACCACCTTCCGGAGACACCTGAAACCCCACCTCTTCAAGGAATACCTAGGATAGGGTAAGTAATCCTCCCCCTGAAAGATTTAGATGCACTATTGTAAAGTGGCTGTTCCACTGGATGTCATAAGGTGAATGCACCAATTTGTAAGTCGCTCTGGATAAGAGCGTCTGCTAAATGACTTAAATGTAATGTAAATGTAAATTTCAACATTTGAAGGATATGTATCTTGTGTGCCACTGACTTGGTCTGCCTTTAATTCCAGTTAGTCTACAAGTTCATAATTGTTATGTTGGATACACGTCTCCAACAAAGAATCAAAGTTAAAGAATGGTCCTATTCTTTAACTTATATTTTAGGTTGAGATGGAGACGTGAATCCAACATATCAATTATTATTTTCTTGAAACTCTATGCCTATACGTATTGTGTATTTTAAATTTAACCCTGGGTTGAATTGAGACAATAGCTGTTGATGACTTTGCAAATGCTATATAGTCCTAAATAGTATAATTGATGATATGACTTATAAAGTATGGTTCCATTTTAATTTGCTCTGTTAAACCTACTCTTTGGAATGAGTTTGATAGGAACAGTGAATATATTTAGTTATTAAGAGATCTATAAAAAATCATTCTCATGATAGCACATTGGTAATAGTCAGTGTCAAATGTTAAAGCTAAGCTAAGCAGGGCTTGGTTAAAACCCTGGATGGGATACCAAATTAATAGCTGTAGATTGCATGTGTCAAAGTCATTCCACGCAAGGCCAAGTGTCTGCAGGTTTTTGCTCCTCCCTTGTATTTGATTGAGTAATTATGTTAACTAATTAGTAAGGAACTCCCCTCATCTGGTTGTCTAGGTCTTGAAAGAAAAAAAGCTACAGACACTAGGGCCTCCGTGGAGTGAGTTTGACACACACCCCTGCTGTAGTTAGATCAACTCTTCAGTAGGAGGTGCTGCCAAGTTCCAAATTCAAGGTTTGTTTATGTTGAAAATGGGTTTCAATGACTACATAATCCTGTGGTTGAAATCCAATGTATTTTCCACATAAATTCCAAGTCACAATACGTTGACAAATTTCCTTGAAACAATGTTGATTCAACCAGTTTGTATCCAGGCTATATTGAAAAGAAGTGGAGGATGCTCAACTAATATGAGTCGAGGTGCAACCAAAAAATGTGATCAGAATTGAAAACGCCCAACACTGGCTTGCCATTAAAAACTCCATGTTTAATTTAAGCAATGTTAAAATATTATTTTTACTTTGCTTAAATTAAACATTGCGTTTCAGGTGAGCGAGAGTTCCGACTTTTCCTTTTCAACAACAAAGATAATGTCATGTTAAAATAAAACTTTAAAAAATCTAAAAGATATTCAATGTGGAAACCATGGATATTAAATGAGAATCAGGGGCAATGCCATGAGAAAATGGAAGGATTATGACAATATGGGGCATGACCATGTTGATTAACTAGAGGCCTACATAAAGATTCAAATAAAAAATATAATAAAAAAGTTATTGCAAAAAACAGTGTCCCTGTGTGAAAAGAATGGAAAGCAAAGTGGCAGGGAAATTATAATGGCTGCAAAACTGTCGCCTGCCCATCCATGTTGGCTCAAGTAGGTGACCGAAACAATCAATCAATTGAAGCTTAAGAGCCACAATGGTGGCCCTGCTGTAAACTCAGCAACACATTTGGGAGGCTCCCATAGAGATAGATAGAGAACACATCTTGGATGGGATGTATTTTAGCGTGGACATTGCCATTGAGTGATTCCACTAGTTTAAAGTAGTCAACTAGGTGGGGATTCCTAGAAGTCGGGCGCCAATTAGCCAATGAAGAAAAGTAAGAAAATGTACTACTTTAAAATGGAGATAGCCTAAAAGGTGCTGCCCATGCTGTCACAGGCATTTCAATGGCACAGATACAAAGAGAAGTCCTCTATCTCTATGAATGCTCCAATTCTATGGGGGAATGAGACCCGCCATTTTCCTGAAAACCTCCAGTCCATTTAAACCCAGCAGGGGGAGGCGAAGTAGAAAAGAGCATAGACTTCTTCAGTGAGAACGAAACGAGAGGGGGCGTCAGTGCGAACAAAGTAATTTTAGGGAGAGGAATGAGATGACATTCGGAAATTGAACGGAAGTAAAACACTCTGGGTTTGTATCTTCGTGGTTTTCCGACGTAGACGATACAACCAAACTTCAATTTCAGCCTCAAATCAAGTCGTGGATGTGGGGTGCATATTTCACCCTGGGATTTAGCTACACGAGAAACGTTCCTGCCGTCAAAATTTCTCTCCTCTCTTTATTTTGTGTCAGGTGGCTGAACTGTGGAAGCTACACAGGACAATATCGATTCCACAGGATTTGAAACATTTGTTCTATACTTTATACAAAAGTACGAAGATGTCTGGGCAAAGCATTACGGATAGGATAACTGCAGCTCAACACAGTGTAACCGGCTCCGCGGTGTCCAAAACTGTGTGCAAGGCGACCACACATGAAATTATGGGACCAAAAAAGAAACATTTAGATTGTAAGTATTAATATGTCGGCGAGTTGCTACATTGTGTGTGTGTGTGTGTGTGTGTGTGTGTGTGTGTGTGTGTAGTCTATTCCTTTGGTATTGAACTGTGGCTGAGGCCTACAAAACCACATGAAAAAAATACTATACTGCATACTATAGTATATAAATATAGTACTATGGTATAAATGTTGTAGTATTACAATATTTATACACTTGTATTTACTGCAGTCTTTAAACATTTTTTTTTGCAGACCTGACTAGTATACTGTAGTGTTTTTGCTTTATTATCTTTGACATCGAAGTGCGGGCTTTTTCCAGTAGGAAACCTACTGAACAAATACTAAATGTGCACCTTTTTCATAACCTGTACTTAGGTAGGACTGGAGTCTGAACGGATCGTTCAGTTTGCTCTTTTCTGTAACCTGTAGGGAACATAATATAATGGTATATACTTGGCATGCAGGTTTCTCATCCATGGGTGGCACAAATTGGGGAATGGGTGGATTAGGCAAATGTAATACTGTGGTATTACTATAATTTAAAAAACGAGTGTTTTTGTGGACAATACTGTAGTATTTACTATAGTATTCGTCACTATACTACAAAATTCTACGAGCACTACATGATCGAGGGGTATACTACAGTGTGGAGGTCAAGGGATACTACAGCTAATTACATAATTCTATAGTAAGTACTATAGTACACTGTAGTATTATTATTATTTTACATGTGGGTAGGCTATAATCAGGCAAACATCAGAAAATAACTGCTTATCTCTGAAACAATGCGAGATTTCATAGCATTGTGTAGGGTAATTGTAGTAAAATGCTATCATCTTTACAATGGAAATTAGCGCTGTGCTTGGCATGCAAATAATGTGATTAACTGGATGATGATCAGGTTGTAGCCTAGACTTTGAACTTCAAGAAATGGTCTGACTTCAAATCCAATTTTATTGATCACATACACATATTTAGCAGATGTTATTGCGGGTGTAGCGAAATGTGTTCCTAGCTCCAACAGTGCAGCAGTATCTATTTTTTTTAAAAACTCTTCACAACAATGCACACATCTAAAAGTAAAAGAATGGAATTAAGAAATATATAAATATTAGATTGACTAAAATACAGTAGAATAGAATACAGTATATTGTACCAGTCAAGTTTGGACACACCTACTCATTCCAGGGTTTCTTGATTTGTACTATTTTCTACATTGTATAATAATAGTGAAGACATCAAAACTATGAAATAACACATGGAATCATGTAGTAAACAAAAAAGTGTTTAACAAATCAAAACCTATTTAAGATTCTTCAAAGTAGCCACCCTTTGCCTTGATGACACCTTGTAGTCTGTGATTGTCTGTAGACCCTGCTGCAAACGTCTCTTGTCTGAGCCGTTGAATTGCGACTCCGCTTTGTCTCTGTGTACTGATGTTTTGCCTGTTTGACTGCAATACTAAGAGAATAACTACAACGTTTGTTTTTGGCCATATTCCCAGTCATCTTGCCATGGTTAAATGCGGTGGTTCGTGCTTTCAGTTTTACGAGAATGCTGCCATCTATCCACGGTTTCTGGTTTGGATAGGTTTTAATAGTCAGAGTGGGTACAACATCTCCTATACACTTCCTGATGAACTCAGTCACCGTATCTGTCTATTCGTCAATGTTCTTCTTAGAGGCTACCCAGAACATATCACTGTCGCAGTATATCAGTATATAGTATGTTACAATCCCTGATGTCTCTGGAAGGAGATCCTCGCCCTGAGCTCGTCTACTTTATTATCCTGAGACTGAACATTAGCGAGTAATATACTCTGAAGCGGTCGATGGTGTGCACTCCTCCTGATACCTCTTCTCCACCGGCGGTATTTTGGAGCACCCTCTGGAATAAGTTCAATTGCCCTGGGGGGTGCGAAAATTGATCCAATTTGGGAAAGTCGCATTCCTGGTCATAATGCCGGAGTTACCGCCACTTTGATATCCAAAAGTTATTTCCGGCTGTATGTAATAAAACAAACCATTTTCTGGGCTAATAATGTAAGAAATAACACAAAAAAAAACAAAATACTGGAAAGTTGCTTAGGTGCTAGAAGCAGAGCTGCCTTATCTGTCGGTGCCATCTTAGACCTATGAATGATAACCATTATTCTACCAAGAATGATGGTTATTAAAGTGCGATTTATGCATTGATTTAATAAAATAAATTGCTTAACTGCTCCGTGATTTGTTTATGCAATCTTCTATTGAGATGTCTACCTATTTATTGTCTTTCAATAGCGACTGTACATGCCTACAGGCAATTTACCGTCCAGTGAGTGTCCCTACGTGATCTTATGCTTAGCATATGTAGATGTTTTCTCCCCTCAGCGTTTTTGGCTGACTCGGTTCTTCACAGGCATTCAATGGGGAACTTCAAGAGAAACAACTTTTAGTGTCGTTGTCTGCAAGATGGTCTGACGACGGATGTTAAAGACACCCTCTGCACTTCCTGACATTTTACCATGGTTGATTCACAGTTTTCCTTCTCCATTCCTTCTCTGTGTTTGGTTACTCCTGTTCAATGGGTTTTATTTCTGCGCTGACCTCAGTGCCCTAGCATCAGTGCTGATGCTGTTCGACTGCAGGCATCACCACATCAGGCTGTTCACACCCCGCTGCTTACCCCCATACAATGTTTTGGTGGGGAGAGATGGTGACACCAATTTCCTGTTGGGCACTATTTTTAGCATTGGTTCCAGAATAAGAAATGCCACGTGTGGTGTTTGTTGGGGGGTCTTGAAGGGCATGTATGAAACTCTGAGTGAGTGGAGAGGCCATACCTCACTGACTCCTGTGCATAGAAGGCTTCTTGATTGGCTTCTCCTTCATGAGAAGGCTGCAAGAGAGGACCTCTTTTGTAGTCTGGGGCTTGCAGGAGCAGAGCAGGAATGTGACAAAGGTTATAGGTATTTCAGGAGGGCTGGTAGCACTTGTGTTGGAGTTTCCTCTCAGACTGAAATAGCAGTGTCGTGTCTAGCTCCCCTCCTGTCTGATTTGTACCCAAGATTTGGCTCCCTCTTAGCTCCTTTGATTTGGGTTGGGTTTCCGGCCAGTGTGCACATTCTTTAGCTCAGGCCTGTTAAAGAAACTCCACCAAATAATTTGTTACCAGAGAGAAAGAAAATAGGGAAAGGTCAAAAAATGGTATTTTCCCCGGCTATGAGCCTGTTTTGAACACAGGTCTGCTTTGGTGAGAAATGAGCTCAGAGATGACTGCTCCTGACATTTTAAAAATATAGACAAGCTACCACTTTAGATTACAGTTTGTTGTAATCAGTGTAACTTATCCACTCAATATTGATGTATCTATTTATAGAGAGAGGAAAAAGACTGCACTTTTATTGCATGTTAGACCATAAATTGTTTTTATGTAAACCCATTTGTCAGTCCCAAAGTGCAAGGTTCAATCGCAAGTGTAGCCTATTTGATGCTTTAGGGACTTTTCAGCCACTGTAAATGGGAAGTTTATTTTATTGTGTCATTTGACTTGACTTGTTTGGCATCCCAAAACAGGATGTGTGATCATAATGAGGTAATGAAACTATGGTTCCCAACTTCCCACATCACCTGACACCTGGTGACATTTTGGTGAACAATAAAGTTAAAAGAATACCTGTGTATTTATGCCAAGTTCTTTATCATTCGGCAAACACGATGAAAGTTAAACTTTGTTTATTTCCAGAAGGAATTTACTTTGAGATGCAGTATTCTGAAATATTTATTTCTTATTTGACCGCAAGCATAAAACTTGAGACCATAATCCACACACTCTAAACCAAAATGAACTGGAGGAAGTAGATCCCGCAGCCTGAAGTGATGGTAATCAAACTCATAGTACCTCAGTGGTCCTAATGATCTGGACACACAGCTATAATCAGTTAACTACTTTTGGGGAGGAAACCTCATCACTGGCTTTCCTATAGTTTCCTTTTATGACAATGCAAATACAGGTCTCAGTTATATTGTTGCTACCGTACTGAAACAGAATACTGGGTGTATTAGTCAGACTGAAACTAGGAAGTGTTAGTTTACCTGATAGTCTTATTTTGAAATGTAGGCCTACAATATCTGTATTGTTTTGTACAAGCCTTACTTGTTTTGATTCCTGAACCTATTTTGACAATATGTTAGTTATGAGTGGTTTCAGTTGAATTCAACCACCTCCTACTCAAGGCCTGGAGTGGTTTCAATGCCCCTTTAAAAAAAAACATTATTAAGGGCAGAGAGAACCCTTGGTTTACTAAGCATCTTACAAACATCATAAGGGAGCGAAATGCTATGTAGGCTAAAGCAAGAGGGACTGGTTTGGCAGATGATTGAATGGCTTTTAAACGTCTTCGAAATATGGGTGTGGCTATGATCCGCAAATTGAAAGCGGACCACTACCTGAAATCTACTTCACATAATTTTAAAGAATCCATCTACATTTTGGCAAGTAGTGAAGGGGTTGGAGTGCAAAAAAGATACACAGCTTCCCCCCCAAAATTTGGTAGACACACAGATTGTAACTGAGAGAACCTCTATTCTGAAAGCCTTGAATCAGCATCTTTTAGATGCAGGCAGTTTATTTGAAAAGGTCAAAAGTATAATTCAGCCCCCTATGAATTTACCTGACACCCCTGTACAGTCCTTTACCAGGTTCTCCTTTTCATCCTTCTCTGTTTCAGAAGTGTGTAAAGCCCTGAAAGAAATTGATGTAAAAAAATCCCCTGGCCCTGCTGAACTAGACCACTACTTCCTACACCTAGCTGCAGACATCATTGCTCCCCCTTAACATGTATTTTTAACCTCACACTTGATGTAAAGGAAATCCCTAAGTTATTGAAATCTGCTTTTGTACTGCCTCTCCTGAAATGGGGAGTTCCTTCGCTACTTGACAACTATCGACCTATATCAAACTTGTCTGTACTGTCAAAGGTACTGGAGTCCTTAGTTCGTATGCGGCTAAAGGCCTACTTCCAAGAAAACAACATCTTAAATGGAATGCAATCAGGTTTTAGGTCTGGCCACAGCAGTTTCAGCAATATTGAAGGTTTTAAATGGCATCCACTGTGCTGTTGATAAGAAGTTACATTGTGTGTCTGTCTATTGATTTGTCAAAGGTTTTTGACACCGTGGACCATGCTGTGTCAGTGCAGAGGTTAAAATGTTGTGGAATTACTGGTCATGTTTTAGATAGGTAATTTATAAACCAATAAAATCGTACACAATGTGTAATGGCGGATGGTTGTAAATGAGTCCATAGTGGTGTGCTCAGGTGTTCCGCAAGGTTCTGTTTTGGGCCCACTGTTCATTTTGTATATCAACAACATTGGGGATCTTATTGAAACAGCGGATGTTCATTTTTATGCAGATGATACTGTTCTTAATTCAAGTGGTAGTAGTTTATCTTTCGCTTTTGAAAATGCCCGAAGAGCATTTAACATCATACAACAGAATCTGTATGATTTAAAGCTGGTTCTAAATTCAGGTAAAACATAATGCGTGGTATTTTCAAATGCCAGGCATGTTAATAATCATGTCATTGCTACATTGACTGGACATACTATAGAGCAAGTTAAAGTGTACAAATATTTGGGTGTGTGGGTTGATGATAAGCTGAGCTTCACTGTGCATGTAGAGAACTTGAGAAGGAAGCTTAAGCTGAAAATAGGTTTTTATTACCGGCATAAGGTAATATTTTGAGGCCAGGAAGGAGCTTGTACGATGTACATTACTGGCGGTTTTATATTTTAGTGATGTTATATACAGTGCCTTGCGAAAGTATTCGGCCCCCTTGAACTTTGCGACCTTTTGCCACATTTCAGGCTTCAAACATAAAGATATAAAACTGTATTTTTTTGTGAAGTATCAACAACAAGTGGGACACAGTCATGAAGTGGAACAACATTTATTGGATATTTTAAACTTTTTTAACATATCAAAAACTGAAAAATTGGGCGTGCAAAATTATTCAGCCCCTTTACTTTCAGTGCAGCAAACTCTCTCCAGAAGTTCAGTGAGGATCTCTGAATGATCCAATGTTGACCTAAATGACTAATGATGATAAATACAGTCCACCTGTGTGTAATCAAGTCTCCGTATAAATGCACCTGCACTGTGAGTCAGAGGTCCGTTAAAAGCGCAGAGAGCATCATGAAGAACAAGGAACACACCAGGCAGGTCCGAGATACTGTTGTGAAGAAGTTTAAAGCTGGATTTGGATACAAAAAGATTTCCCAAGCTTTAAACATCCCAAGGAGCACTGTGCAATCGATACTATTGAAATGGAAGGAGTATCAGACCACTGCAAATCTACCAAGACCTGGCCATCCCTCTAAACGTTCAGCTAATATAAGGAGAAGACTGATCCGAGATGCAGCCAAGAAGCCCATGATCACTCTGGATGAACTGCAGAGATCTACAGCTGAGGTGGGAGACTCCGTCCATAGGACAACAATCAGTCGTATATTGCACAAATCTGGCCTTTATGGAAGAGCGGCAAGAAGAAAGCCATTTCTTAAAGATATCCATAGAAAGTGTCGTTTAAAGTTTGCCACAAGCCACCTGGGAGACACACCAAACATGTGGAAGAAGGTGCTCTGGTCAGATGAAACCAAAATTTAACTTTTTGGCAACAATGCAAAATGTTATGTTTGGTGTAAAAGCATCAACCTGAACACACCATCCCCACTGTCAAACATGGTGGTGGCAGCATCATGGTTTGGGCCTGCTTTTCTTCAGCAGGGACAGGGAAGATGGTTAAAATTGATGGGAAGATTGATGGAGCCAAATACAGGACCATTCTGGAAGAGAACCTGATGGAGTCAGCAAAAGACCTGAGACTGGGACGGAGATTTGTCTTCCAACAAGACAATGATCCAAAACATAAAGCAATATCTACAATGGAATGGTTCAAAAATAAACATATCCAGGTGTTAGAATGGCCAAGTCAAAGTCCAGACCTGAATCCAATCGAGAATCTGTGGAAAGAACTGAAAACTGCTGTTCACAAATGCTCTCCATCCAACCTCACTGAGCTCGAGCTGTTTTGCAAGGAGGAATGGGAAAAAATTTCAGTCTCTCGATGTGCAAAACTGATAGAGACATACCCCAAGCGACTTACAGCTGTAATCGCAGCAAAAGGTGGCGCTACAAAGTATTAACTTAAGGGGGCCGAATACTTTCGCAAAGCACTGTATATATGCAGGCCTCAACCACTACCCTGAGAGCACTTGATTCAGTATATCATGCAGCCCTCAGGATCATTACAAATCAGAAACGTCTAACACATCATTGTGATCTCTACAGCGCTGTTGGCTGGTCGTCATTCACCTTGCGTAGGCTTAAACACTGGTATACACTGATTTATAAGGCCATATTGGGTAAAATGCCATTTTATTTATGTTATTTTTTTTGTCAGGTCGGTAAATAAATATCAATTACGATTCCATTCTCATTTGCTTCTAACAGTACCAAAAATTAGAACAGGTCATGGTAGTAATAGTTTTAGTTACTTAGCTCCGTGGTCCTGGATTTTTCTCCTGAACATTTTAAAATTCGATGATCTAGTTTTGTTTGTGGAGTTTAAACACTTGATCGATGCATATATCATAGAAGAGTGTAAATGTTTTTAGGCCAGCTGTTTTTAGTCAACACCTTCATGCTTTTAATGTAAAATGTTTTAGTTGTACTGTATGTGAGTTTTATAGTTTTGTTTAATGTTGTGTTAGTGTATGTATGTTTTGTCTGAAACGTTGTTCCCCCTGCTGCTATTGGACCAGGTCTCTCTTGGAAAGAGATGTTATCTCAATGAGAAAAACCTGTATAAATAAAGATAAAATAAATAAAAATGTGATTATTAACAAAATAGGCAAAAGGTAATTTTAGTACAATGTTAAGTTGTGAGGACTTCTCCTCTCTGCATGTGGTAATACTGAGCAAACATGTTCTATTGGATCCAAGCTTGTTCTGGAAGCTCAATTCATGAGTCAACACTTCAACATGATGCGCCCTACAATCAGCAGAGAGTAAAGGGCATGATCCACGTAGGTTTCAAACCACTGCAGTGTTTGGAGAGGAACCTTCTAAATCTCTTTAGTTTTCCAGAGCTCTTTTCTTGTTTGCCATCAGGATTTGAAATGGAGACAACTATATTCAATCAAACTGGTGACCATGTTTCTGTGATAATAAAGTGAGAAATAATATTCTCCTTGCTGAGCAGGTTTGAATTATGTGCATTTGAGTTTTATCATTTGCATGTTGAGCAAGCCTACATGAAACCAAAAGGTGATTGATAAAAGTGATCCACAAGGATAATTGTTACAGCTGGGATTGGTTGAATTGGGCCCTCTCTTTTAGCTGTGGTAATGATAAGTGTAAACGTCCACGTTCATGTGCCATGAAGACGCCATTTTGTTTTTTTCATAGATAGTGTGTATGAATTCAACTCTGAACCACTGAATGTTAAACCTGCTCTTCTTTGCTTGTTTTTTCTCTTTCTTATCATTTGTATATTGCACAATGTGGCACATTAGTGGGCCTTGTTTTTAGATCCCATTAGGTTGCCTAAGCCTACAGCTTGAATGATTTCAAAGTAAAATAATGAAATGATACTGCTATTTCTTTGAGGCTTATATTCAGTAGGTTGTATGCCAATCTATCAACTCACCTGTATTGCCTACATGAAGTTATGAAATAAGGCCTCACACCCAAGGCCTGCAAGCTCATTGACATGTAATGATACACGTGTGAATGTTCTTTCTCATCATCACCTGTGGTTTTGTGTTTAACCTGGTTCACTCATAAATAGGAACTAGCAAAAAAATGACTTTGGGTTAAAAGCTTTTTCTGGATGGGTTAGTTATGGTAATTTGAATCAATTCTAGTTATAAAATCCACATTTGAGAACAATTTCAGCAGTGTGCACAATCTTCCTTGGTGCAATTTAGCTAACTAGGCAAGTCAGTTAAGAACACATTCTTATTTTCAATGACGGCCTAGAAACGGTGGGTTAACTGCCTTGTTCAGGGGCAGAATGACAGATTTTTACCTTGTCAGCTCGGGAATCAATCTTGCAACCTTACAGTTAACTAGTCCAACGCTCCAACCACCTGCCTCTCATTGCACTCCACGAGGAGCCTGCCTGTTACGCGAATGCAGTAGGCCAAGGTAAGTTGCTAGCTAGCATTAAACTTATCTTATAAAACAATCAATCATAATCACTAGTTAAACTACATATGGTTGATGATATTACTAGTTTATCTAGCGTGTCCTGCGTTGCATATAATCGATGCGGTGCGTATTCCCGAAAAAGTACTGTCCTTGCTCCAATGTGTACCTAACCATAAACATCAATGCCTTTCTTAAAATCAATACACAGAAGTATATATTTTTAAACCTGAATATTTAGCTAAAAGAAATCCAGGCTAGCAGGCAATATTAACCAGGTGAAATTGTGCCACTTCTCTTGCGTTCATTGCACGCAGAGTCAGGGTATATGCAACAGTTTGGGCCCCCTAATTTGCCAGAATTTTACGTAATTATGACATGACATTGAAGGTTGTGCAATGTAACAGGAATATTTAGACTTATGGATGGCCACCAGTTAGATAAAATTCGGAACGGTTCCGTATTTCACTGAAAGAATAAACGTCTTGTTTTCGAGACGATAGTTTCCGGATTCGACCATATTAATGACCTAAGGCTCGTATTTCTGTGTGTTATTATGTTATAAGTTTATGATTTGATAGAGAAGTCTGACAGCGGTGGTAGGCAGCAGCAGGCTCGTAAGCATTCATTCAAACAGCACTTTCGTGCGTTTTGCCAGCAGCTCTTTGCTGTGCTTCAAGCATTGTGCTGTGCTGTTTATGACTTCAAGCCCATCAACTCCCGAGATTAGGCTGGTGTAACCGATGTGAAATGGCTAGCTAGTTAGCGGGGTGTGCGCTAATAGCGTTTCAAACATCACTCGCTCTGAGACTTGGGAGTGGTTGTTCCCCTTGCTCTGCATGGGTAACGCTGCTTCGAGGGTGGCTGTTGCCGATGTGTTCCTTGTTCGAGCCCAGGTAGGGGAGAGTTTAGTGACGGAAGCTATACTGTTACACTGGCAATACTAAAGTACCTATAAGAACATCCACTAGTCCAAGGTATATGAAATACAAATGGTTTAGAGAGAAATAGTCCTATAATTCCTATAATAACTACAACCTAAAACTTCTTACCTGGGAATATTGAATTCTCATGTATTACCATTCTTCATATTTTCAAGCATGGTGGTGGCTGCATGTTATGGGTATGCTTGTCAATGGCAAGGACAAGGGAATTTTTCAGGATAAAAATAAATGGAAAGGAGCTAAGCACAGGCAAGATCCTAGAGGAAATCCTGGTTCAGTCTACATTCCAACAGATACAGGGAGAAGAATTCACCTTTCAGCAGGACAATAGCCTAAAACACTAGGCCAAATATACACTTTAGTTGCTTACCAAGACGACATTCAATGTTCCTGAGTGGCCTAGTTACAGTTTTGATTTAAATCTGCTTGAAAATCTATGGCAAGACTTAAATGGTTGTCTAGCAACAACCAACTTGACAGAGATTGAAGAATAAAAAAAAAAAATTAAATTGGCAAATATTGTACAATCCAGGTGTGCAAAGCTCTTCGAGACTTACACAGAAAGACACAGCTGTAATTCTAACATGTGACTCATGGGTGTGAATACTTATGTAAATTATATCTTTCTGTATTTCATTATCAATACATTTGCAAAAAAAATAATAATAATGTTTTCACTGTCATTATGGGGTATTGTGTGTAGATGGGTGAGAAAGAAAACATTTAATACATTTTGAATTCAGGCTGTAACAAAATGTGGAATAAGTCAAGGGGTAGGAATACTTTGAAGGCACTGTAGCGTACAGCTTTGAATGAAGGCTCTGCCTCCTCCTGCAAATCTAGATAAAGCAGAACAGTAACACCAGTAACAGTTGGAGTCAATTCAGTTCATTTATTTTCAGAGGATTTTTCCCATTTTAGAATTTATTTAAATTCATTTTTTAAATTCTAAAGGGAACAGTTCCAGATGAATACAATTAGGTTAGTTCATTATTTTATCTAGCAGTGGACAGATGAGGAAGCAATTGTAAATGTCATTTCTTGTCAACAATCTACACAAAATACTCTGTCAAAGTGGGGGGGAAAAAAATAGAATTCTTAACAAAAATTGTCGCATAAGTATTCAGCCCCATGGTTTAGTTCAGGAGTAACATTTGGCTTAACAAATCCCTCTGTGTGAAGTAGTAGGGGTTGACATTTTTGAATGACTAACACTTCCTCTGTCCCCCATACAACATCTCTAAAGCTGCATAAAGAAGGGCAGTGGTTGGTAGATGGGTAACAATAACAAATCAGACATTGCATACATCTTTAAGCATGGTCAAGTTAATAATTATGCTGTGGATTATGTATTAAACCACCCAGTCACAAAGATACAGTTGTCCTTCTGAACTGAGCTGCAGGACAGGAATGAAACTGCTCAGGGATGTCACCATGAGGCCATTGGTGATTTTAAAACAGCTACAGAGTTCAATGGCTGTGATGGGAGAAAACAGAGGCTGGATCAACAACATTGTAGTGACTCTACAATAATGACCCTAAAATGGCAGAGTGAAAAGAACACAACTTTAGACAGACTGCCCACTTCACTTCACTTCATTGCAGACGAGTGGCTGCTGATGTTTATCTATGAAAGGTCAATTCTAGCTCTGAATAGTGGCACTGGAGCTTTTTGAGGCTAGAGAATAATGGTTGGATGGTAGTGCCCGGTTTGCAGCCTTTGAATCGTGATATTGATTCTGAAAGGCTTTTTGAGAGTTACAGTGGGCTCTATTCAGTTCAGTGGTGTGTCAGCACTCTTTGATGGACAGTCATTCGATGCCACTGCGGTCACATGCGTTCCATGGGGGGGGCAGGGTGAACCTGTGGGCAGAGCCTCTCATGCACAAAGACTGCAGACATGTGTTAGTGTGTCCTCTGGCCTGACTCGCATGACCCACCAACATGCTGCTGCCTCAGTGGTTACAGTGGACCCATGTGCTCTACATTTTAGCTACATCAGGGAGAGACTCAGCTTGTCATGCACCCTTGTTTACTTCATTGATCAACTTCAGTCACTAATTAAATAAAGGTGTAAAAAAAAATACAGATTTCCGATTGTTATGAAAACTTGAAATCGGCCCTAATTAATCTGCCATTCCGATTTAATCGGTCGACCTCTATACTGGGCCATAGACACTACCCTCTTTAGCGTTTAGCAGTTGGATGCCAAGCAGTTGCCATACCTGGCGGTGATGCAACCAGTTAGGATGCTCTCGATGGTGCAGCTTTAGAACTTTTTGAGGATCTGAGGACCCATGCCAAATCTTTTGAGCCTCCTCCTGAGGGAGAGGTTGTTGTCCTGACACCACACTACCAGGTCTCTGACCTCCCTATAGGTCGTCTCATCATTGTCGGTGATCAGGCCTTCCACTGTTGTGTCATCAGCAAACTTAATGATGGTGTTGGAGTCGTGCTTGGCCACGTAGTCGTGGGTGAACAGGAAGTACAGGAGGGGACTGAGCAAGCACCCCTGAGGGGCCCCCGTGATGATGTGTTGTTGCCCACCCTTAGGCTGCCCCATGGTGGTGTCAGGAAGTCCAGGATCCAGTTGCAGAGGGTCTGTGTTTAGTCCCAGGGTCTTTAGCTTAGTGATGAGTTTTGAGGGCACTATGGTGTTGAACGCTGAGCTGTAGTCATTGAACAGCATTCTCATGTCGGTGTTCTTTTTGGAATTGTTTTGATTAATTAATGCTACCCAATATTTCCAAACTTGAATTCTCATAATCTGTTAAACCATTTTGTTATGCTGAGCCTATCGGAACTGTTTGCCAAAGCCATCAATGTGTTCCTTGCATGTTTTGGGCCTTGAAATCTGGTGTGTTTATTAAGAAGGAACTCTCAAAGTAATGCGAGCTACGGAAATGCTTCGACCATTGCATTCCGATCGTTGCTCCAGAGTTCATGTTTAGTTCATTTGAATGCTTTTAGTTCATGTCAGCTGCACTGGCCATGTCATCACTAGTAGCCTGTAATGGCTATAAAATGCCCTAATGTACGTTAAGGGAACGTTAGCATTGGTCCACAAAACACAGGAAAATTAAGTGAATACCACACCACCCAACATTTTTCACATTTACATTTTAGTCATTTAGCAGATGCTCGTATGGAATAAATGTGCGTAGACTCGATGACAGACGGTTGAGAAAATGATGGTGGGAAAAAAGTTTTCAACAGGAAGTCCAGGTCAACTACCGCCTGAGCATTACATAGCACTTAGTGTCATCAAACTCATTCTGGACTCATGACTTACATGTATTAATGGTAAAGTGTATTATAATTCTTAATAAATTGATAACAAATACATTCTAAACAGTAGCTTATGAATGTGACCTAGCTTTTATTTTATAGGAAGGTTTAGCTTTTTTTCACTTTCTTTCCCATGTGTGATTATGACTTGCCATGTGGTTACAGTTGCTGATGCAAGCTTTTCTTTTGCGGACATCTCCCCAAAATAACTTGGTTGTTCATCACTGGAATCCTTTGTCATGGTTTTCATTTTTTTACTTTCCACACAACCCTCCCAAACCACAAAGTATTCAAAATCCAGCGTTGTCTGATTCCCACCAGTTTGCTCTTAGCACTCACTTCCTTTTCATGCTTTGGATTTGAGTCCTTTACAATTTCAGCTGACATCAGACAGATTGTTTAACCTTGGTTGGGTAACTAAAATAAAGGACAGATAACCAACCATGCTATTTTGGGTAGAGAGACTGCTCTCACAAGGAGACCCTATATCTCTGTTGCATAAGATTTGTGATGTATGTAGGCCTACATGATTGCAGTGCTTACTGTACACATAGACAATCTCTGATTTCAGCGTGACATCTTGTGAGTTTAACAGAATCTGACGTGTTACTGAGAATACATGGGTCAGATGAAAGAACATGCAAATTGGGCTTGGTTTTCTTAATAGAGTGAAACTAAGGTAATGTTCTGGACTTGGCTCTGTATGGCTCTCCTTTTGAGCCAAGATGTCAGGCACTCTGCCTAATTCAATTCCTGTCAAGCTAGTTTTCGTCCACTTCCCCTGCTGCACTTACAGCAACGTTGTATCTAGATGTCAGTAAGCAGAGCAACGAGAGATGACGGTGTGCCATTATTCAATACTCCGTTTCTGTCAGCTGTATCCGTCTACCACAAGGTGCTATGCTTAGGTTGACAAATGTCTTATGGATTTTGAAGGCATTCAATACTCCCTGTGAGTAGATCAGTTTCCTCTCTACTACCCTTGGGGATGTGCCAGTCCGATATAGAAGGATTTTCTGAAGGTTTACCCTGGTGAAGTGTTTTTATTGCATTATCTAGGGATAAAGTATTCTTATATGAAGAGGCGTGATATACATTCAACTATGTTCAGTATCCCTTTCATTTTAGATGGCACCTCTAGGTCTAGGTGTTTGAGCACAAACCTCTTCTCTTTAGGCTTCTATGGCGGCATCTATTTGACTGCTTTTTGCCTGTATAATGTGCTTGTGAAGCTGGGATTCATTTCAATTCAGTATCCTCTCATGAAGTGAAAATCATCCTGCTGCTGAGTCGAACTTTTTTGCTTTCAAACTGAAATTAAAGAACAAAGGTGAGTAGAATTACATTTATAATCCCGCCCTTTTCACAAGCCACAGCGAGCAGGTAACTTTGTTTAATTCTCAGAAATTTGCTTAGACTTACATATAAATATATAGGTCAACAAACATGGCAGCACTTTAGGTAACAGTGAAATACAGGCTAGTTATTACTCACTACTTTCTGATGAATAAATTCCACATGTAGTTTGATCTGTTGAAAATAATTAGTTTCTACAACAAAGAATTTTACTCAAATATTTATTGCAGTCATTTGCCAAGTAACGATTTGGCAAGTGATTGTTTTAAATATTGTATTGCATGAACAGCTCCCTACAGTTATTTGAAGTCACATTGGTTGCTTGATTACAGTGTATCTATATGAGGGTCTCGAAATGGGTTTTACACATTAAGAAGGATGGTACTTGTATAATAAGAATTTTGCACATTCAATGCACCTAGATAGAGTGTGTGTGTGAGGGGGACGAGGTCAAATCTTGACATCAGTGATCTTCAGGTTTGAAAGTCAAAGCTCTAGACAGAGGCCCGAGTTCCCGACTTGGAATTCCGAGTTGGATGACCGTTTAAAAAATATTTTTCCCAGTCTGAGCTCTTTTTGTTTTTTTCAGTAGTTGTCTTGAATGCACGGAAGTCTGAGATTTCCGAGTTCCCAGTTTTGAACGCGGTGTGTGTCAATGTCCAACGCCCTGTTAAAGGGAGAAGACTCCAAACAGGTTATAACACCATTTGGTTCTTATGCATCACTTTGATGGGACTTGTTGATGCATGTGTCCCTCCCTGCATCACCACCAGTCATTTCTGTCAGACCTGAAAGGCCTTTTGTTATCACATGGGCATCCTTTTGTGGATGTCAGAATAGCTTCTGCAGTCAGTAAAGGTGCTCTGTAGACCACCCAGGTTGCACTAACAGGCAATGGCAACAGTCAGCGCTTCAGAGGAACAAGTAGAACAGTTGAATCATCATAGGATGGCAATGCTAAAGTGCCTATAAGAATATCCAATAGTCAAAGGTTTATGAAATTCAAATGGTATAGAGAGAAATAGTCGACGCATCATAATAACTACAACCTAAAACTTCTTAACTGGGAATATTGAAGAACTGGGAATATTAAACCACCAGATTTCATATGTTCTGAGCAAGAAACTTAAATGTTAACTTAAATGCTTTTTTTACATGGCACATATTGCACTTTTACTTTCTTCAACACTGTATTATTGCATTATTTAAACCAAATTGAACACGCTTCATTAATTATTTGAGACTAAATATATTTGATTTATGTGTTATATTAAGTTAAAATGGTTCATTGTTCATTTCAGTGTTATTGTCCCCGAAAGCATTCCACAGGGATGCTGGACCATGCTGACCTCAATGCTTCCCACAGTTGTGTCAAGTTGGCTGGCTGGATGTCCTTTGGGTGGTGGACCATTCTTGATACACTCTGGAAACTGAGTGTGAAAAACCCAGTGTCAAGAACCCTGCAGTTCTTGACACAAGCTTGTGCGCCTGTCACCAACTACCATTCCCTGTTCAAAGGCACTTACATCTTTTGTCTTGCCCATTCACCCTCGGATTGTGTATGTGTGCCATTCATTGTCTCCTCCCCTTCGTCTACACTGATTGAAATGGATTTAACAAGTGACATGAATAAGGGGGTCATAGCTTTCACCTGGTCAGTTTGTCATGGAAAGAGCAGGTGTTCTTAATGTTTTGTATACTCGGTGTATATTAGATTCCGGACTCTGTCATTGTTCGTTATGATATTTATTTATTTGTACTTTTTGGATTATGTGTGTATTGCTAGGTATTATTACTGCACTATTGGAGCTAGAAACAAGAATTTCGCTGCATCTGCAAATCTGTACACTTTGATTTGATCTCCTTTTGAGGTGTGTGTGTGTGTGTCCGACCTTGTGAGATCTGGCATGAGAGCACATTCTCATGGCACTGATGGAAAGGTGCCAGAAGGCATCAGCTTTCACTACAGGCCAGATGGCATGGGGGCCCTGCCAAAGTCCAAAATAATGCCCAGAATGCATGTACTATCCTCAGACAGACGTTTGTGACCATAGCTGCAAAATATATACCCTGGGTGTAACCTATCCTATCCTGGGCTGTGCTAAGGGCTTTGTGCTCTCTCGAACCCGGTCGGTCAATATGACGAAAGCCTGTATCAGGAAGTTTTGTCATTTTCTCACATCAACAGCTTGATTCTGTGGAACTGGTTGTTCAAAACATCTGCCTATGCTCACACAGTCACACTTCCTCTTGCTCTAAGGCAGACTGTCTGTCTGTGTCTCAATCACTTAAAATAATATGCCTATAGGACCCTACATTAACCACCATTTCCCCCACTCTCTCCCCCAGACTTGATCCACTGCACCAATGAGATGAACGTGAACATCCCCCAGCTGGCAGACACCTTGTTTGAAAGGACTGCCAGCACCAGCTGGGTGGTGGTCTTCAAGTCTCTCACCGCCACACACCACCTCATGGTCTACGGCAACGAGGTGAGCAAAACCTGTCTGCAACTCCACGGAGTAGGGTGAAACTGCTTCTAGACGCTGACCTTGGGCCAGTTTTGCATTTTCTCCACTCATGGTGAAGGTTAGTTTTGGGAGAGGAAGCTGATTCTTCTAGATCTGTACATGGGGAAACTTCACCCTGGAGCTCTGCAACTCCACACTCCCAGCTGAGCTACATATTATATAATGAATCTGACTCCCAGGTGATCAGAGAGGCATGTCATCCAAGACACGGACTCCTAACTCAAATCAACCTCCATCCCTCCCTTCATACTGTAATGGTACCAATGGCAGCCCAATTCTGATCTGTTGGCACTTGTAGTCCCAGTCGTGGGGAAAACCACCTGTGGTTACCTAGGTTTTTCCCATAAGGCTCACAGCAAAAACTTGACCTTTTTCAAACACGGTTTCTTGTTGTTTGCTTGTTTTTGTAAATTACAGAATTGCGTGTAAGAAAAGTACATGTCTACAAATGTATTTTTAACATTACCAGCTCCCGAACCTTCTCACTACTTAGAAAAACATTGTATTGATATGACAGCTTCTTCCTTTGAACAAGAGTGAATGAAAAAATAGCCTGTGTCCACATACATTTTTGATTTTTTTTTAAAATCAGACCTGAGCTTAACTTCAAATTCTTTTTCAAAGAGATGTAGATGTCTACATTGTCTGAGGAGATGGTAGACTTCTTTGAAGTCACTATGTCCCCTGCCGTGGAGATCACCCTCTCTCTAGGAACTGAAGTGCCAGGCACAGCCAGGTAGCGTCTTGCCATCATGGCAATGTGAGGGTATTTACACTCGTTGTATTTCCACCATGCCAGTGGATCACCATCCACTGGAATGCTGCTTGCTGCCTTTTAGGATGCCACCTCCTCTTTAATGGTGTTGGCAAACGTCTTGCCTGTCCTTGCTCACAAAGGTCTCCCCGAAAAGCTCCTTCTTGGCCAAATTATTTTGTGGAGGAGATGCCTCTGAGTCTGCTCCTGTCGTCTCTGTGGCTTGATTCTGCAGAAAAAACGACTTGATCTATTAAACTAACTAATTATTTATTTTCATATTTCATAGAACTATAATTGTTGCAATAACATGTAATAAAATCTATTATTTTTCCAAATCAAAAATATATTCTAATAGCAATAGCATAGACTAAGATTAGACTGCACTATATTTATTATTTAAGTAATATTTAAGTCATTTTTTTTTACCTCTTCAGTGGCCACAGCCTCAGTGGTGACATCACTTTATGTCCTCCGGTGTAGGGCAGGGTCTAGGTTAAGACGGGGACTTGAACCTTGGATCAAGTGCAGGTGCTCTATGAGGGTAGTCCTGTTCATTAGGGGGGTATCTGGGGTTCAGGTCCTCTCTAATGGCAGCCTTGACATCTCTAGTTGGGTGGTCCTTCTGTAGCTCAGTTGGTAGAGCATGGCGCTTGTAACGCCAGGGTAGTGGGTTCGATTCCCGGGACCACCCATATGTAGAATGTATGCACACATGACTGTAAGTCGCTTTGGATAAAAGCGTCTGCTAAATGGCATATATATATAAATGGCATATATATCTAGTGATGGTGCTGTCTTCCTCACTTGGGGCCATGGATTGTAGAGTTCTTGTTTTCAGAGGTAGGATCATGGACACAGACGGTGCAGATTCAGTGCTCAATAAGGTTGTAACTGTTTTGAGGGGTTTGAGCACCTGGAGAATCTCCTCTGCCAGTTTCATGTCATCATCAGATAAGGTGACGATGTCTTTATATTTTTTCAGGGTCTTGTCTGTCAGTGCAGAGTATACAGCTTCCTGCTGCTCAAGATAGCGCTCCAACATGTCATAAGTGGAGATCCACCTTGTTGTAACATTGTGTATGAGCTTGTGGGTCGGTAGCTGTAACATTTCTTGCTTGGTCTTAAGCACACGAGCGGCTGTTGTGCTTCGGTTGGAAAAAGGAAACCACCTTCCTGATCCTCCCAAGGAGGCAGTCTGGTTCACTGAGATTTGGAATTTTTTTATTAGGATCCCCATTAGCTGTTGTAAAAGCAGCAGCTACTCTTTCTGGGGTCCACATGAAACAATACAGAACATCATTAGACAAGAACAGAACAACATACATTCCCCTTTGGGATGCTAAATTGATCACATGTGCAAAGAAAGCTATCTGTGACCCCAGTCCAGCTTCTATCACTGCATTTACTTGTTTTTTGGCATTATCTGTGGTGATTGGGATATTGCTATTGGGCCTCTCTAGCTTCCACTCTGCTACTGCTCCTAGCAGTACCTGCATCCCATTTGTGCCTGTGTGACTCATAGGGGCGTGTCTGTAGCACTGGACTTCGCATCTCCCACTCCTCTGTGGTGTAGTGAGCAGTCAGTCACGTAGCTTTCTGTTACCCTGGAGGTCTACTCCTCTGTGGTGTAGTGAGCAGTCACAGTCACGTAGCTTTCCGTTACCCTAGAGGTCTACTCCTCTGTGGTGTAGTGAGCAGTCACAAACATGTAGCTTTCTGTTACCTTGGAGGTCCACTCCTCTGTGGTGTAGTGAGCAGTCACAGTCACGTAGCTTTCTGTTACCCTAGAGGTCCACTCCTCTGTGGTGTAGTGAGCAGTCACAGTCACGTAGCTTTCTGTTACCCTGGAGGTCCACTCCTCTGTGGTGTAGTGGGCAGTCACAAACATGTAGCTTTCTGTTACCCTGGAGGTCCACTCCTCTGTGGTGTAGTGAGCAGTCACAAACATGTAGCTTTCTGTTACCCTGGAGGTCTACTCCTCTGTGGTGTAGTGAGCAGTCACAGTCACGTAGCTTTCTGTTACCCTGGAGGTCCACTCCTCTGTGGTGTAGTGAGCAGTCACAAACATGTAGCTTTCTGTTACCCTGGAGGTCCACTCCTCTGTGGTGTAGTGAGCAGTCAGTCACGTAGCTTTCTGTTACCCTGGAGGTCTACTCCTCTGTGGTGTAGTGAGCAGTCACAAACATGTAGCTTTCTGTTACCCTGGAGGTCCACTCCTCTGTGGTGTAGTGAACAGTCACAGTCACGTAGCTTTCTGTTACCCTGGAGGTCTACTCCTCTGTGGTGTAGTGAGCAGTCACAGTCACAAATCAATCCCAGAACAACAGCAAAGGACCTTGTGAAGATGTTGGAGGAAACGGGTACAAAAGTACCTATATCCACAGTACAACGAGTCCTATATCGTCTAAACCTGAAAGGCCGCTCAGCAAGAAAGAATCCACTGCTCCAAAACCGCCATAAAGCCAGAATACGGTTTTCAACTGCACATGGGGACAAAGATTGTAATTTTTTGAGAAATGTCCTCTGGTCTGATGAAACAAAAATAGAACTGTTTGGCCATAATGACCATCGTTATGTTTGGAGGAAAAAGGGGGATTCTTGCAAGCCAAAGAACACCATCCCAACCATGAAGCACGGGGGTGGCAGCATCATGTTGTCGGGGTGCTTTGCTGCAGGAGGGACTGGTGCACTTCACAAAATAGAAGGCATCAAGAGGAAGGGAAAATTATGTAGATATATTGAAGCAACATTTCAAGACATCAGTCAGGAAGTTGAAGCTTGGTCGCAAATGGGTCTTCCAAATGGACAATGACCCCAAGCATACTTCCAAAGTTGTGGCAAAATGGCTTAAGGACAACAAAGTCAAGGTATTGGAGTGGCCATCACAAAGCCCTGACCTCAATCCCATAGAAAATGTGTGGACAGAACTGAAAAAGCATGTGTGAGCAAGGAGGCCTACAAACCCTACTCAGTTACACCAGCTCTGTCAGGAGGAATGGGCCAAAATTCACCCAACTTATTGTGTGAAGCTTGTGGAAGGCTACCTGTCATGTTTGACCCAAGTTAAACAATTTAAAGGCAATGCTACCAAATACTAATTGAGTGTATGTAAATTTCTGACCCACCTGGATTGTGATGAAAGAAATAAAAGCTGGAATAAATCACACACACTCCTATTATTATGACATTTTATATTCTTAAAATAAAGTGGTGATCTTAACTGACCTAAGACAGGGAATTTTACTAGGATCAAAGTTCAGGAATTGTGAAACTGAGTTTAAATGTATTTGGCTAAGGTGTATGTAAATCTTCCAACTTCAACTGTATGTAACATTGCTATGCATTTTCAATTGCTGTTGGTGAATGCAATTATTGGCAATTTAGGAGTTCCTTTTGTATTGCAGAAAGTTTTTACACATGTTTCTGTGTTGCAGAGATTCATACAGTACCTGGCTTCAAGGAATACACTTTTTAACCTCAGTAACTTTTTGGACAAAAGTGGCCTACAAGGTGAGTGAAGTCAGCTCTACAGCACTCTGCATCACAGGTTCAGTATCGTCTTCACTGGAGCATTTGAGCTCATACAGTATCTTAAGGTCTATTCTCTCAGGTCAATCAACAGGGCTGCGTTCAGCAGGGAACAATGTCACTGAACATTCAGATTGGAATGCTTCTTCTAGAAAATACATTTGAAATTGAATAAGGAATCACGTCATGCCACGTTCTTTCAAAATCGAACCCAGAAGCAGACCAGGACAAGGAGAGTAGGAAGGTGAGTATTTATTTACAAGTGAATGTGAATGGGTAGATATATCCAGGTGGCATAGCGGGCAGCGGTGGTGAGTTGATGGGAGTAAATAGGTGGATCCAATGGGGTAGCGGAATTCTCCGACGACCAGTCGGGAATGGGGTAAATGATCCGGGTGAGTAACTGAAGACAAAACAAACGGAGGTAAGTGTAAGGCAAGCAATACGTAAAAAACAACAAAACAAATTCTATCCAACTTGAGGCTGATACTATGGCACAACATACTGTTCATGGCTAACGATCCGGCAGGGAATGGATGTCAGGTCCGGGCTTATGAAGAGGAGAGATTATGATCAGGACCAGGTGTGCAGATAGCTGATGGGATACAGGTGCGGGTAATCAGAACTCCCAACTGGCTACATTGCCCGACAACCAGACAGAGTGCGTTCCAGGACGCCGGAAAAAACACTCCAGGACAGAACACAGGCAAAAAACAGACTCAGGAAACGGGATTCTTGACAGTACCCCCCCCCCCTCCGACGAACGCCACCGGGCGGACTACCCGGAGCGCCAGGGTGGAGGCGGTAAAAGTCACGAAGCAGGTCATCGTCAAGGATCTGACGCCGAGGAATCCAACTCCTCTCCTCAGGACCATATCCTTCCCAATCCACTAAATACTGGAACCCCCGACCCCGCCGTCTGGAGTCCATGATGCGGCGCACCGTGTAGACAGGACCACCTCCGATCATCCGAGGAGGAGGACAAGGAGGCAACAGAGGACTGAGGAGAACCGGCTTGAGGCAGGAGACATGAAAGGTGGGATGTACTCTTATTGTAGCAGGCAACTTGAGTCAGACCACAACAGGATTAATGATCTTCTCCACTACAAACGGACCAATGAACTTCGGTGACAGTTTCCTCGACTCAGTCCGTAGAGGAAGATCCCGTGTAGCCAACCAAACCCTATCTCCGACGGTATAAGCGGGGGCAGGAATACGGCG
The DNA here is from genome assembly GCF_023373465.1 of Oncorhynchus keta. Taxonomy (NCBI): domain Eukaryota; kingdom Metazoa; phylum Chordata; class Actinopteri; order Salmoniformes; family Salmonidae; genus Oncorhynchus; species Oncorhynchus keta. The sequence goes on from NC_068431.1 coordinate 17,202,209, forward strand.
ACGATTCGCCTGGATCTGATACCGGTCAGAAACCTTAAGGAGGGCCTTCCTGGCCCGATGCCAGGTGCGGTGGCAACGACGAATGTGGGTCTGGACAGAAGGAACCGAGAGATCCCGCTCCTGTCAAGGAAACAAGGGAGGTTGGTAACCGTACAGGCACTGGAAGGGAGACATCCCAGTGGCAGATGAAGGGAGAGTATTATGAGCATACTCGACCCAGGGTAATTGAGAGGACCAAGAGGTGGGATCAGAGGAAACAAGACAGCGCAGCGTGGACTCCATCTTCTGTGGTTGGCTCTCTCCGCCTGACCATTAGATTGGGGGTGAAATCCAGATGTGAGACTGACTGTAGCTCCAATGGCCAAACAGAAGGATTTCCAGACAGCAGAGGTAAATTGAGGACCACGGTCAGAAACAATGTCACAGGGCAACCCGTGGACCCTGAACACCTCCCTAACCAGGATCTCGGACGTCTCAGTGGCAGAAGGCAGCTTGGAGAGGGGAACAAAGTGGGCAAACTTGCTGAATCTATCCACAATGGTCAGAATAACCGTGTTACCAACAGAAGAGGGCAACCCCGTGACAAAATCCAGGGCCAGATGCGACCAAGGTCGCCGGGGAATAGGTAGGGGTGAAGAAGCCCAGAGCTGGCCCGATTGGTACTCTTATTCTGCTCACAAACAGGACAAGCGGCAACAAACCTCCGGGTATCTTCTCCCATGGCAGGCCACCAAAATCGTCTGCGCAGTAGCGCCATAGTCCGAGCAACACCAGGGTGACAAGCTATCTTGCTGGCGTGGGACCACTGAAGGACAGCAGAACGGACCGACTCAGGCACGAACAACCGACCGGGTGGACCATTACCGGGCCCGGGCTGTGTCCGAAGAGCCGCCATCACCTCCTCCTCAATCCTCCATGTAACAGCTCCCACGACAACGTTCTGGGGAAGAATCGTCTCAGTCTTGGCCCCACTCTCCTCCGTCTTGGAGAACATCCGGGACAGGGCGTCCGCCTTCCAGTTCTTCGACCCAGGTCGGAACGTCAGGGAAAAATTGAAGCGTCCAAAAAACAAAGCCCACCAGGCCTGACGGGAGTTGAGACGTTTAGCCGATTGCACGTAAGCCAGATTCTTGTGGTCAGTCCAGACCACAAACGGTTGCTCCGCTCCCTCCAACCAGTGACGCCACTCCTCCAAGGCAAGCTTCACAGCGAGAAGCTCCCGGTTACCCACATTGTAGTTTCTTTCAGCTGGAGAAAGACGACAAGAGTAGAAGGCGCAGGGATGGAGTTTACCGTCAGTGGAGCTACGCTGGGACAGGATGGTGCCCACCTTCACATTAGACGCATCCACCTCTACAACGAACTGACGGGAAGTGTCAGGTTGAGAGAGAATCGGGGCGTTGGTGAATCGGCTATTCAAATCTAGAAATGCTCGGTCTGCCTCAGGAGACCAACAGAACTTTCTGGTGCAAGACGTCAGTACAGTTAAAGGGGCGGCCACCCGGCTGTAATCACGGATAAACCTCCGATAAAAATTCACAAACCCCAGGAATCTCTGGAGCTGCAATCTCGTACCGGGCTGGACCCAATCCCGAACCTTCTCTTGGTCCATCTTGATCTCTCCCCTGGAGATGATGTACCCGAGGAAGGACGTCGTGTGGGCGTGAAAAATCACACTTCTCAGCCTTCACGAATAGACGGTTCTCCAATAACCGCTGCAGGACCTGCTTGACATGCTGAAAGTGGCTAGAAAGCTCCTTCGAGAAGATGAGGATATCATCCAGGTAAATGAACACAAAAATACCAATCATATCTCTCAGAACGTCATTCACCATACTTTGGAACACAGCAGGAGCGTTGGTCAGTCCAAACGGCATCACCTGGTACTCGAAATGTCCCATCGGAGTATTGAACCCAGTCAACCACTCGTCCCCCTCTTTGATCCGAACCAAATGATAAACATTACGTAAATCAAGCTTCGTAAAAACCGTAGCATCCTGTAAAGCCGAGCTCATCAAGGGCAGGGGATACTTGTTCTTGACCGTAATATCATTCAAACCCCGATAATCAATACACGGTCGAAGAGAGCCATCCTTCTTGCTCAAAAAATAAAATCCTGTTCCCAGAGGTGATGACGAGGGCCGAATGAGACCTGCAGCTAGAGACTCCCGAATAGGTCTCCAAGGCCTCACGTTCAGGTCGAGAGATACTGTATAACCGTCCCTTGGGAAAGGCAGCTCCAGGAAACAGATTAATCGCACAGTCATAAGGTCGGTGGGGAGGAAGGGACAGAGCCTTCTGTTTACTGAATACTTCACCCAACTCGTGATATGTTTCTGGAACCAGGGACAAATCAGGAGGAGCAGAGTCACTGACCTGACTGGAAACGGCAGGAGAACAGGCAGTCCTAAGGCAGTTAGCATGACAATCAATGCTCCAACTAGTTACCTTAGCCGTCACCCAATCAAATGAGGGATTGTGTTCCTTCAGCAGAAGGAGAAGGAGATAAACTCAATGATTCCCCGACAACATCTTAACCGGTTCAGTCCTCATAGTGATCCGTGCCAGACTACTGCCGTTCAGAGTGGTTGCTTCAATGGCTTCCGGCAATTGCTCCTTGGAAAGCCCCAGCTGTTCCACCAAGATGGCATCAATAAAGCTGCCATCGGCACCTGAATCGATAAAAGCGTTCATCTCTAAGCTCTGATCCTTATTCATAAGGGTCGCAGGAAAACGGGGTCTGACAGGATCTTTGAGAGGTTGAAACTGGCTCGCTAAAATTCCTCCCAAAACTAGCGAACCGGGCAGTTTAACGGGCGCTGTGGACAAGCGAAGATGTAATGCCTCGAGCTACCACAGTAGAGACAGCTGTTGGTCTCACGTCTACGTTGGCGCTCCTCCTTAGTTAGCCCGTGTTGCCCCACTTGCATTGGTTCAGGATCTGGTGGCAAGACCCCTCCACTAATCCCGTGTGGGGAATAACGATCAATACGTTCTGGTTCACTTCCTGAACCGAATGGTAACCGAGTTGCTGATTGATTGGATGGGCCCCACTGCTTCTCCTTCCTTCTCTCTCGGACTCTATTATCTACCCGAATAGATAAAGTGACCAAGCTGTCTAAGTCACTAGGCTCTGGATAGGATATCAGCTCGTCCTTGAGTTGCTCCGACAACCCCTGGTAAAAAGCCGCTTGTAGTGACTCCTCATTCCAACCACTCTCCACAGACAATGTCCTGAACTCGATCATAAAGTCTACCACACTGCAAGCTCCTTGGCGAAGAGTGAACAAACGTTTAGCTGCGTCCTTACCTCGGACTGGATGGTCAAAAAGCTTTCTCATCTCTCCCGTGAACTCCTGGTATGAAGCCATGCAGGTTTCCTGCCGTTCCCAAACGGCTGAAGCCCATTCCAGAGCTCTTCCACGCAGCAGTTCAATAACAAAGGCTATCCTAGCCTTGTCAGTGGCGTACGAATGGGGCTGCAGATCAAACACTAACCCACACTGCATAAGAAACGAACGGCATCTTCCCAAATCCCCTTCATATTTATCAGGCGTCGGTACCTTGGGTTCACGGAAGGAAACCGCACCAGACACGGCAGGTGAGATGGGTGAAACAGGTGGTGAATGAATCGCCGGCAAACTGAGCTGATCCTGGATTTGTGTCAAGCTAGCAGATAAGTTCTGGATTGAACCCGCTATCTCCTGTAGCGCTGTCTTGTGTTGTCCCAATGTCTTCCCCTGCTGGGTAATGGCATGGCAAACGGAGTCCAGGTCCGCTGGGTTCATCCTTGGCCGGATCGTTCTGTCACGTTCTTTCAAAATCGAACCCCAGAAGCAGACCAGGACAAGGAGAGTAGGAAGAAGGTGAGTATTTATTTACAAGTGAATGTGAATGGGTACATATATCCAGGTGGCGTAGCGGGCAGCGGTGGTGAGTTGATGGGAGTAAATAGGTGGATCCAATGGGGTAGCGGAATTCTCCGACGACCAGGCGGGAATGGGGTAAATGATCCGGGTGAGTAACTGAAGACAAAACAAACAGAGGTAAGTTTAAGGCAAGCAATACGTAAAAAACAACAAAACAAATTCTATCCAACTTGAGGCTGATACTATAGCACAACATACTGTTCATGCTAACGATCCGGCAGGGAATGGATGTCAGGTCCGGGCTTATGAAGAGGAGAGATGATGATCAGGACCAGGTGTGCAGATAGCTGATGGGATACAGGTGCGGGTAACCAGAACTCCCAACTGGCTACATTGCCCGGCAACCAGACAGGGTGCGTTCCAGGACGCCGGAAAAAAACACTCCAGGACAGAACACAGGCAAAAAAACAGACTCAGGAAACGGGATTCGTGACACGTCAGCTCTATTCTAGAACTGCAACGTTCCGTAACTTTTGTCTACTACACGTGTATGTAATATTGAGACTAGCAAGACTGAGAGGAGAAATGTTATTTTAGACGGTCCTGCCTTTTCCCCTCCGTTCTTTTCCCAATGGAATGGTTAAGGTATCATGGCAGACTCTCCGCTCACATCAAGCACAGCAGAATTGATTTACTCAAGGTAAATATGTCCCATGGGGCAGCAGGTAGCCTAGTGGTTAGAGTGTAAAAATCTGTCTTTCTGCCCCTGAACAAGGCAGTTAACCCACTGTTCCCCGGTAGGCCGACATTGTAAATAAGAGTTTGTTCTTAACTGACTTGCCTAGTTAAATAAAAATAAATGTTAAGATGCCTGGCAGCCCAGACCAGTGGGAGTATAATGGAAGAGTAAGCGTCCCTAATCATAATAACCCACATTCCTTTTGTCAGATTGTGTTACTGATAAATTACGGTAATAGGGAGCTGTCAGTTTGTTTAAGGATGATGACTTGGTTGGGGAGTATAGCACTCATGACAGAAATCTACAAGATGGTGAGCTGTCAAAGACAGCCTATTGGGCTGTCTTTGACAGTAGAAGAAAATACAGGATAGACCATATTTAAAAAAATGCAGTTGTCCATTCCTTTTTGCTACAATGGATGACAATGCCCCCATCCACAGGGCACAAGTATTCACTGAATGGCTTGATGAGCATCAAAACGATAAACTATATGCCATGACCGTCTCAGTCACCAGATCTCAACCCAAATGAACATTGATGGGAGATTCTGGAGTGGTGCTCGTATATCCACCAATAAACTCTGAAGTCGTCTTCATTTCCAAAATCAATGGAAAGAATTTGCCTCTGCTTATTGTATCGCTTAGTTCCCCAAATAAACAGTTAAGAGTATAGGCTAGTTGTTTGAAAAGGTTATTATGTGGCAGTTCTACAGTGAGATGTGTATCACCATCAAGATGCAGCTGATGCTAAAACATTTATTCCCCTATTGTCTTTTTCAGGCTATGACATGTCGACGTTCATAAGGAGGTATAGTCGCTACCTGAACGAGAAGGCTGTATCGTATCGACAGGTCGCTTTTCACTTCACCAAAGTAAAACGAGGGTAAGGACTTTAATTCTCTGTTCAAACGTTTTCTTATAGCATCTGGCCCAGATCTACCTAGTCTGTCCTATATTGTTAATACAATGTACAGTCGACTCCTGGGAAGTGTTTTGGATATATTTTTGTGTATATTGCTTACTCCTGCATGAAGTGCACATGGTGTAGGGGTTGATTTGGGATTGGGCATCTGAGTAAGTGAAGTGTCGTTCACTAAGCCTAATTCAAATTCATTATTTTAGGTTGCATACTTCATGACATTGATGACAGTCCAACATCAATAGTATTGGGCTCCTAATGATTGGAATATTTTCTTTCCCCAAGGGCGGATGGCGTTATGAGAACCATGAACACAGAGAAGTTACTGAAGACCCTACCCATTATCCAAAACCAGATGGATGCACTACTTGATTTCAATGTAAGTTGTACTGCTATGGGCTGAATAAACGCTCCAGCTCTCGAATATAACAGTATTGCAAAAAAAAACTGCCAGTGAATGAGTAGCTCTGTCGTGTGGTTAGGAGTTACCGCTGAGTCAGACCAATGAGAATGTTTGATGGGTCGTCTGTCAATTCAATTGGTCTGCTTTGGATCCCCCCCTCCATCTCCAGGTCAATGCCAATGAGCTCACCAACGGAGTGATAAACGCGGCCTTCATGCTTCTGTTCAAAGATGCCATTCGACTGTTTGCGGCCTACAACGAAGGCATTATTAACCTGTTGGGTAAGTACTTCTGCCTTCTGGCTCTCAAGAGGCTCTGGCCTGCCAGTAATTATTGCCATATCATCGTAACCATGGAGCAGCGCTTGATGCAAAGACACCTTTGCACCCTGTCGTTCTGGGTTGATACTGTATCTCTGGCCTCAAATTATTTTACACAACTCACTATCAGCCTGCCCCATGTTATCAGGTTGACTTAACGAGGGCCAATAAACGACAGTGTTCTACTACTGCTCTGCTTTGTTTTAGTGAACTGGGTTTGCAAGATGACATAAGGTCTGTAGGTTGGTTGAATTGCCTTTTGAAATTCAGACAATGTCTGAAACACTTTGGGGAAGAAATCTAGTTTCCAATTCATTCTAAATTAGTTTCCTGAAGGGACTGTGTTCAAATAAAATTGCACCCCAATGCTGGTGGAGAGACTGGTCTTGCACACAGTCTATTCGACTACTCTGCATATCTGTTTGCACATGTAGTTCAGTGCACATGTAGTTCAGTGCACATGTAGTTCAGTGCACATGTAGTTCAGTGCACATGTAGTTCAGTGCACATGTAGTTCAGTGCACATGTAGTTCAGTGCACATGTAGTTCAGTGCACAAGTTGGAAATGAAAATAATGTCAATAACGTTGGAAATAGAAATTCCAGAACACTAACATTTTATTTCTCCACAAAGTTGGACATTAGACTGGAGTTAGAGAATTGCACTTGGTTCCTAGACTATGATAAATTGCTGGTCATTACATACAGGTCAAGGCTGTATTCTCTGCTATGAGGATGGATGCCTCTCTCACTCAGGTGAGAGCCTTGTTCCTTTTGGGGGACTGAGCAGGCCTGGGGGGGGGGTGGAGGAGCAAATTGGATATGTGCAAACATCAGTGGAACGTTTACCAGCTAGTGAGACATGTTTAGGATTCATGCACCCCTCTGGAGAGTTTGTATACTTCCTGCAGACATCTACATTTTAAGAGACAATTTTCTGATTGGAGAAAAGTGTAATATTAGAGTTATACTATGGAATATTTAACACCTCCCCCATTAATTTGCAAAGGCAATTTGATTAATTTGATACAGTTTGATAGTTTATCCTTATTTGATGACATTTAAGTTCCAGTGCTTCATTTTCATGTTACTCTTTTCACTTCACAGAGAAGTACTTTGACATGAAGAAAACTCAATGCAAAGAGGGCCTTGACATCTACAAGAAATTCCTCACTAGAATGACAAGAATCTCTGAATTCCTTAAAGTAGCGGCGGTAAGATCCAACCTTGCTAACTTCTGTGTGATCAGATTTTTTACCCCTATATTCACTTTTACATCCATGTTATCTTGACCCTCCTCCCTCCTTCCTTGCAGCAAGTAGGGATAGATCGAGGGGACATCCCAGACCTCTCCCAGGTAAGACCTGATGCTATCTATCGCTTTCGTATCTCTGTGGCCCGAAAGTGCAGCGGGTCTGAGATGGAGTCCTGCTGAACCCCTCAGCTTGACTTTATTTCAACGCTCCTCAGTGTGCTGGCTGCCGGCCTCTCTCAACACCCTGCCACCTCCTGCAGTTTCAGACCTTCCAAATAGTTACCTCTGCACAGCCCTAGCTGTCATACATTGCTTTCTTGGGCGCACACTGCATGTTTCCTTACTAAAGGAAACACCAGACACAGGCCCTGCCCAAATACTTTCAAAATGCTTCTTTCCTTCAAGTAATCAAATCACAGATCTGATTTGGTTGGATTGATGAAAGCAGTTGGTTGATAACCTTGCCCTCATCTTTCCAATCACTTCTAGATCTGTGATCGAGGAAGGGGTGCACTTTATTTGCATTCGAATGGGGACTCCCTCTCACGTGACCTTGCACGGCATACAGCACATAAAGGTGTTAACATTGTCAAGGCATATACAGGGTAGGCTAGACCTGAGATGAAAGGAATAAAAGGAAAAATATACTTTAACTTTGTATACATTGAAAATGGCAAATTTATAAACACTGTATGCTATTATACTGTTTCATGTCACCTTTCAAGAAGGGCCACATGTTGTATGGGGTTAGCTACATCTCTCGCTTGCGTGTCCAGTCTTAGAATAAAATGGTATTATGTTTTTACTTTTCTTATCACCATGTTCAGATGGTGCTTTAGCAAGACAAACGGTATTTTGCAAGGGTATTCATTTTGTGATTTTTATTTTATTAGGACTGTTTTGGATTTTAAATAATGCCTTTCGATAGTACCTTTCTCCCAAAACTTTATCATCGCTGATCTTTATCATCGCTGATAATTGCCACCTTTGTATTCTGTATTTTTCCTTAACGTTCCATCTTCAGATTACAGTTTGTGTAAGTATCTGTATCCCACTCTTTTTAAGTGTTTGTAAGGGTAGTTTGTTTTCTTTGTGTGCATTGTGAAATAACTAGGCATGCTTACTGTTTGTGTTCCGTCTGCTATTCCACCTTTGTGATTGCATTTTTCCACCCAACCTTTGAACTCACTATTTATTTCCATTTGAATAGGCCCCCAGTAGCCTCTTGGATGCCTTAGAGCAGCATTTGGCTTCTTTAGAAGGGAAGAAGGTGAAAGATTCCACAGCAGCCAGCAGGTACTGTTATTTTCCCTTCCATTTACTCACTGCCTATTCAATTCAGTCCAGTCAGACAAAGCCTGTTTTGCTCAGGTACCAAATTTAGCCAGTGGGTGTGAGCTGGAGCTGAAGTGTTTGTTGGTGGGCAGCAATCTCAAAAATATGTTTTTGTACTGCGGTCCAAAGTATTATTTTCTGTGTGTTTTGCCAGTTGTTTCCGAGAAAATATTTTGACGAATGCCACAGTTGCAGTGTTTTTTCCTTCAATTTATGAAAGTCCTATATTGTTAATAAAGACCTACTTGTCTGTGGCTAATGCCAGGCGCATTTGATTTAGTTTCCTTTTTGTGTCTTTCAATGTACTATAATAGTATGCACGTACCATCAGGGCTCATTCAGGTTCTCTCAGGTTCTCTGTTTAGTGGGAAAGCTGTGTTATAAACTATCCCTGTCAAGCAGAATCCTTTCTATTTTATTCCAACCTCCTATTACTATTGTAGCCTGTATCTATCAAAGTTCAGTTGTAAAAATATGTGCCACTTTCTTTCACAGCATTTTTGACAATGATCAGTAAACAGTTTTACCATAGCCCCCACTAACTGACCACTGTCTCTCTCTTCCTATGTCTCTGTCCATCCAGGGCTAGCACTCTCTCCAACGCTGTCTCTTCTCTGGCCAACACGGGCATATCTTTCACCAAAGTGGACGAGAGGGAAAAGCAGGCAGCTCTGGAGGAAGAGCAGGCTCGCCTTAAAGCGCTGAAGGTACATTTTCCTTCCATTGTGCTCCTCTCTCTATCTCTGACTGTCTGATCTCTCTCGCTCTCCCCCTTCAACTATCCTCTCGGCTTATTGCCCTACTGGGTTTAATCTGTGCTGACTGGTCAGCAGCATCTGTAGAACATTCAGGGATAATGAACAAAAATGAAACGATTTTCTGCCTTTGGGGGGGAAAGGCAATGTCGAAGGAGTTTCTTTATTTTGCTTTGGAGTGGATAAGCTGCCGTTAAGTTGGTCTAACATTTTATTGAGCAGTATTCACACTACAGCGATCAAGTCTTCAATGAGGTTTTTGTTCTCGTTTTAATCTAAATTAATGCTATGGTATCCAATCAAGCATCAAGCCCGAGGTCATCCAAAGAAGGGATCTTTTTTTAGCTAATAAGTTGCTCTCCTGAGGTCATCAGGCCACAGAGTCCCCACCACCTTGGTTAAAAATTAAGTCAAAATACATGCTCTCAGAAAATGTTAGCTGGCCAGTGTACTGTAGGTAGGCCCGGGTGCTTGTTTTTGTTGACTATTGCCCGTTCCACCTAGGAGCAGCGTCTGAAGGAACTCCAGAACGGTCATTTTTCCTATGCCACCACGGCTGCCTCCCCTGTGTCCACTGACGGGCGGACCATCAACACAGCACCGGCCATCGACCTTTTCTCCACACCCAGCTCCACAAACGGGTTAGAGCACCCATTCTCTCCTAGGCCTTACCCTTATCACTCCCCCACTGACTTTGCCAAAATGCTAGGTTACATGTATAGTGCCCAGGCACGGTTCATAGCTCCTTGTTGAGTTTATGGTTGTGCCCTATATAGTGCACTACCTTGGACCAGAGCCCTATGAACCTTGGTGAAAAGTAGTGCACTAAATGGGGAATAGGGTGCCATTTGAGATGCAAACTATGTTTACATTTGCTTACCCATCCAGTTGTTTCAGATGTTTGAGGGAGTATTAATAATAGCGTAGTGGTTGGGGTTGTTGAAGCCAGACTAGACTGTCAATGCAATGTATCCATAGAGCCAAAGACTCCATTGCTATTAATCGGCCTGCCCATGTATTCTTACCCACTCTTCCCTATACCTTTGCCCATCTACTGAATTTGATGCTAGTGGAACTATTCTGTAGTGCCCCAGCTGCACACATGTCAGTGTACTAAAGCTGGGATGATCAATGGACACCGACCGTACCGATCACATCGCAGGCATTATGCTGATATCGTTCATTACAATAAGTAGCCTATACTAGAGAAATGTGAAGTTTGAAATGAAATAAGTTTGCTAATATGGGTGATTGTTAATGGGACAATTGATTGCTACAACCATAGTAGTAGTTTACAGGATAATAACAAAACAACAACTGGTGCACATTAATGTTATAAACTTTCTGTTTATCATTATCGCATCAATTCAGGACATTTATCGGGTATGGATTTCTCTCCATATCACCCAGCTCTACAATGTCCTTCTAAAAATAATATTGTACATAAATGTGAGCATTACAAAATAAGAAGAATAATGAATAAATCGTAGCGCCAATTTAAAGGTGGATGGCAAGGGTGCATTCCCCCGTTTGAAGGCATGAAGCTCAGGGGTAGCTGTTTACGGAGCCTCCATGGCTGTACAGAGGGTATTGATTGCATGTGACTTTCAGAGACTCCACTGTTTCTCCCTCTTGGCTGCTTAATCAAGCCTGCCAAGTTTGCCTTCAGTGTGCGTGAAGTGTTTTTGACTTTTTTTTTTTTTTGTAGGTGAAGGGTGGGAGTAAGGAGTAGGTAGAATGTTCCTCCCCTACCCTTTGCTAGGTGAAACTTCTACCTGGAGCGTTATGAAAACCTTTTGAGTAGGCTATGGGAGAGTTGGGGTTTTGCTTTTGGGAGACTTTTTAACTTTCCTTCCTCCTCCCCCCTCAAGCACTTCCAAGGCGGCGAGTGACCTTCTGGACTTGCAGCCTGCATTTCAGCAGCAGGCACTGCTACTCTCCACTGGCCTACCAACAGCCAACACATGGGGAGGTGAGAGCTCCCGTCACACCGCCGGTTGCCTGTTTTACACGCCTGATTCTCTCTCACACACACTCTTTTTCATTCAGATTCCTCTGGGTAAACTGGGATGGGCCTCTCCACAGGTCATAGTGGATACAACCCGTAGCATTCTCAAACAGCTTATTAACTCGATAAGCTTGCTGGTGGTGGATATACAGTACCTGGTGTATTTGACCTCACTCCTGAAAGCTATCGGTGAGCTTGAATTTGAAATTGGATGTTAAGACCACTGATAAAATCAGGTAAAGTTGATCAACAATCCAATCACAGTTACGTATTCATTAGGATCCCCATTAGCTGCTATACTTCCTGGGATTCAAAAAGGAATATAACAATTACATGATAACCAAACAACAGCCTACATCATAAATAAAACAATACTTCATGTAAGATATAATTACTATATAAAAAAACATCAACATAAAATGTACAGTATTAAAATATTAGTGTGTGTGGGTACGCATGTCTCTTCAGTCTGCGTTGTTCTGTGAGATGTTTTATCTGTTTTTTTTTTATATGATTTTACTGCTCGCTTGAGTTATTTGATGTGGAAGAGAATTCCATGTAATCATGGCTCTGTATTATTGTGTGTTTCTGTTGTAGACAGTGAAGAGACCCCTGGTGGCATGTCTTGTGGGGTATGTTTGGATGTGTTTGTTTGAACAGACAGTTTGGTGCTTTCAACATGTTCAACACCTCTCACAAAGACTAGCAGTGATGCTATCAATCTCTCTACTTTGAGCCAGGAGAGATTGACATGCATGTTATTGATATTAGCTCTCTGTTTTCCATTTAAGGGCCAGTCGTACTGCTTTGTTCTGGGCCAACTGTAATTTGCCTATGTCCTTATTTGTGGCACTTGACCATGTGACTGGGCAGTAGTCCAGGTGTGATAAACTAGAGCTTGTAGGACTTGCTTTGTTCATTGTCATGTCAAGAAAGCAGAGCATCGCTTTATTATGGACAGACCTCTCCCCATATTAGCTACCTTAGCATCAATGTGTTTTGACCATGACTGTTTACATTCCTGGGTTACACACCAATCAGTTTAGTCTTCTCAACTTGCTCAATTTCCACATTATTCATGGCAAGATTTAGTTTAGGTTTAGGGTTTAGTGAATGATTTGTCCCAAATACAATAGTTTTTGATATATTAAGGATGCCATTCTAAAACTGACTGCAGCTCTTTAAGTGTTGCAGTTATTACTTCCTGTGGTAGCTGATCTGACATGTGTAATGTTGAGTCATCAGTGTACATATACACACTGGCTTTACTCAAGGCTAATGGTAGGTCATTAGTAAAAATTGAAAAAAGTAAGGGGCCAACATCTTGAGGTGCTTCAACACCTGCATTGCTTGCTGTTTGGGGTTTTAGGCTGGGTTTCTGTACAGCACTTTGAGATATCAGCTGAGGTACGAAGGGCTATATAAATACATTTGATTTGATTTGAGGTATGCCTGACTCTACCTGGTTTACGTTAGAGGATTCCATTAAAGAACAGTCTGTGTTTTGTTGGATAGGTAACACTCAATCCATGATGTGTCAGAGGATGTAAAGCCATATCACAGGGTTTTTTCAGCAGCAGACTATGATCAATAATGTCATAAGCTTGCCTGATGACTCAACTGAATTATTCCACTGAATCATTTGCTTTTAGGGGTCCCGAGTGGCACAGCAGTCTAAGCCACTGCATCTCAGTGCTAGAGGCGTCACTACAGACCCTGGTTTAATTCCAGGCTGTATCACAACCGGCTGTGATTGGGAGTCCCATAGGGCAGTGCACAATTGGCCCAGCGTCGTTAGGGTTTGGTTGGGGTATGCCTTCATTGTAAATAAGAATGTGTTCTTAACTAACTTCCTAGTTACATTCTTTTAAAAAGACATACCTCAGTCTGAGACTGCCATCTTTGAAGTTGGTTGTGGGGATGTCAAAATGAGTGGTGTTGTATAAGACAAAGTAATCAGCGATTGGATCATCTCTAACCAATCAGCGTATTAAAGCCAATGAAACATTTTCAAAACGTTGCATTACCCACGTGTGTGCTGTCTCTGACTCAATCCATCGGTTTCTAGGACCAATCAGACGGTCTAGAACGTATTTCCATTCTAGAAATCGTATGGGAGGTACTCAGATCGAGACTCATTGCGGAGAAGAAACTAACATCAGTGGGTGTGGCGTAGTGTTTGTCTGGCAAGTCAAAAGCTATACTGAAGTCTAATGAAACAGCTCCTGAAATCTTATTATCAGTTTAGTAGCTTGCCAGTTTGTCAGCAACTCTAAAATAACGGTCTGTATCATGACTAACCTTATTTATTCATATCATTAAAGTTAGTAACTGACCTTTTCTGATTTGCTATGACACCTGTTGTTCACCATTCATGGCATTTGTATTTAAACCTCGTGATGCAGGTGCCAAATTAAGAGGCACCTTTATCTGGAGTGCCTTGTAATGTTGTGTGTGCTTTGGAATTCAGGGTCATGTGTCAATGGAAAGTAAATAATGATAAGGTTGAAATTATAAGATAAACCTACTTAACTGTGTTTTCCTTTTCACTTACAAATATACTGTTCGGGTTCTTGTAGTCACTGTATGAATTGTAGTCACAGTATGAATCCACTGTTACTTTTTGTCAGTCCTGCAAAGTTTCAGGTTAATCAACTTGAAGCTAGAATTATTTATTTTTGTATGCTTGTTATTTATAATTGTACACAACTTTTTTTTTTTTGACTTGATAAAAGTATACTTTTCAAAAACGTTTTTAAAGCAAATGTGCTGCATTTGGTCCAATTGAATATTTCCAATAAGGACGGTAAAGTGTAGGTTACATGGATTAAGGCTGTCTTGGTTTGTGTCATGTCTAGAAGTGAACATTATCGAATGGTGTCCATGTTTCTTCTTCTTTTCCACTCGCATTAACTTTGCTGATAGCTATTTTATTGAGGACAAATGTACTTATTATGACTGACATGTGGTTTTCCACCTGGCTTTTCCACCTGGCTATCTTAAGATGAATTCACTAACGAAGTCGCTGTTTTTCTGCTAAATTACTTAAATGTCATGTTAAAATTCAGTATGGCCTTTGGTATAACCACTAGATGCATGTGATGAAATAACCTGCTTTACGTAAAATATTGTTTGTTATAGCTTGGCAAAGATTGTTTTGACTCTAGATGACAACATAAGGCTGTTTGTTTCCAAGTCTACTTCAATAGTCGTTTCCTTGCAATGCTACTTGGAGTATTTGTGATACTATCACAGTTTATGGAGAATTCTGTCTGGGGCATGGGGTTTATGTTCAGCCGCACCCGGTGTTGTGTTTCTGCATGCTTTCCTTTGACTTGACTCGCCGTCCTCTTCTAACTTCTTTTTGTTCTGTCCCCTTTGCCTGTGTAGATCCTTTCACTTATACAGAAGCTGTCGAAGACTCTATTCCAAACTTTAACCCTTTCCGTACACATCCTGTTGTCGATGTGGTTCATCTGCCTGTTGTTTCTTTCGATGGTGTTAGTTCTAGGACATCCACTCGTGAAATGTTTGGTGGTAAACAACATTTACATTTTTTTAGTGTTAAGTTTTCTTTGTCTGTTATGGTGTTGTCAGACATGTCTCCCATTGTCATATTCAGCCTGAATTCACCATTCCATAGACATAAAACCCATTAGATGGTGATAGCTTTGACATCAGCCATGTATTCCTATGGAAAACTCCCGATGGTGCATGAAGCCGGAAACTATTTACATTTGAAGCGCGGCATATTACTGAATGGCACCAACAAAAAAAAGCTAAAATCATGGTGAAAGTGCCTGTAACTAGCAAAGGATCATGGTCGATGTAGTCGTTTTCAGCGTGCCTGAGCGGGTTAACCTTAGTGTCTATGGCATGAGGACGCGAGCCTCCTCATAGCCTGCCGGTCTGTGATGGGTCTGTTTCGGCACGTGGTCCTGTGTGACAACAAACGCAGTGATCAGAATGGATCACTATTTAATTAAATATCTCCATTTGTAGCGAACTTATAAATCATTCACTGTGGGGATCAAACTTAATCATAATAAACAAATTCTATGGCCCAATACGTCCGTCAATTTTTGGGGCTTTCTAGTGCAGACCAGGGCTTTTGGCACTGCTAGTTTGAAGCTGCCAGCAGAACTCGTGAATTAATGCTCCAGGCCGGACACTGGGGACTTTTCACCGTTACTTGTCTTTCTCCTAGCCTTTACAACACACGTGTGTGCGTGTGTGCGTGTGTGCGTGTGTGCGTGTGTGCGTGTGTGTGTGCGTGTGTGTGTGCGTGTGTGTGTGTGTGTGTGTGTCAAAAGTGATACTAAAGCGGCATCAGCAATTGAAACAATAACGCAAAAGCTTAATCCCCGCCCCTTTTTTCGTAAAAAGCTGAGGGATGTGGCTGGAGAAATTAAACTACTCTCAAATTAATAGACAGAGCTATGGATGCAAGGACTGACCATCCATGATATCTACATTATTGTTTTGAGGCTATACAGTGGTTGTTTACATTTACTTTGTTTACAAACATTGCGGTAAATAAAACACGCTTATTTTGTGTTCTGATGCGGAATGAAATTAAACTAAGCTCATGAGGTATTTCTAAGGTATATTCTTCAAGACTCAGTGGGTACATATCATGACTGAAGGCCAACAATGGATGTAGCACTGCAGATTGCCCCTTGAGTTGATGCAGAGTCAAAAGTGCTTGCTTCAGAACTCCAGTATTCTGAAGGGGAATATAGAATTCAACAGTGAATGTCTGGGGCTGTTCACAGTGTGTGTGTGGGTGCGTACAATTTGTGTTTACATACTGTATATGATGTGGTATTTAGATGTACTGATGCTACTAAAGGTTTTTCAGGAATCGGGTGCTTATAATAATAATAATATATGCCATTTAGCAGACGCTTTTATCCAAAGCGACTTACAGTCATGTGTGCATACATTCTACGTATGGGTGGTCCCGGGGATCGAACCCACTACCCTGGCGTTACAAGCGCCATGGTCGTTGTACATCCTTGGTATTAAAAAAACAAGGAATGGTGATAGCCTTTCCCATTAATGACCACAGCTACAAGGTTTTAAGTTTATGATGCTTTTTTTTTTAAGCTGACGCATTTCAGCCGTGTGGTCCTTGTCAAAGCTTGCTAGCACCATTAACTAAACCTTGCTGTTACTGTATATTTGTTTTTGTTTGACTGTGTGCCGTGGCATGCCGCTGACTGATTAGGTTATTTAGAGCATGGGCCTTAAAATATTTACATTCGCTACGTTTCATTACCTATGTGTTCATCGCATGTCACTTTACAACTTCTGTCTCTTTTTTTGTTGCTTTTTTTTAAGTGTTAACAAAAACAATCCACATTGTTGATTTGAATTTTCATTTTATTTTTAATTTTCCAGATCATTACAATCCCTTTATTGTTTCGAGCTCTTCCATTGCATCTGATCATGAGCACCCAGTGCGGATAGAGCAGTTTATCTCAGGTACTATGACCGGGAACCTGACTGACCTGTTTTCTGAAAACTCCTGGAAGCATAGGACCCCGAACTTACACCGGGTTCATGTTTGCTCTAGTCTAGTTGCTTCCCTGATGGCTGTTTTCCTTTAGTGCTAACATTTTAGTATTTTGTGTTTTGTTTGAGGTGGCTTTAAAACATTTTTTAGTTATCTTCCTTTTTCTCAAACTGCTGATATATATTATTTGACTTGATCTTCTTGCTTACCTTTCTGGAGCTATACTACATTTCATTTGTTGTGTTTTTCGTTATTTCTAATCTTGTTTCTAAAACCCCATCTCTTTGCCTTTCTCCCCTCCTGCTTGCCTCTGGTTGTGTCAGACTCTTTCTGTGGGCCAGCATCATACCCTACCACTCCTCTCTTCCAGTCTGAGCCCTCTGCTGTAGCTGGTCTATTTGGAGGTAGGTACCTGGGGCTTGCCATTCCTACTGCCCCCTGTCTACTCTCTGGCCTGAAAAGAAACTTATTGGGTGTACAGAATATATTTAAATGGACAAGAAGGGTGTCTGCAAAGATGACGGCACCATCATACTTAAGTTAACAAGCGAAATAAAGACTTCCGTTTTGCATCAGAAAGCTTTATAGCTCGATTAATGCCTCAGCTAATATCAACACTTTTGCTTCCTCTTAACTAGGATTCTCAGTGTCTTCCATCACGCAGCCCCAGACCGCCGGAGGCCTTAACGTCAACTTTGACTCTGTGTTTGGCAATAACTCAGCCTCCGCCAACAATGTTGACTCTGCTGGTAAGGATTATACATTTCCCGATCTCCCCCAATTCCCCATCCCTCTCTTCACATGCACAAGCGCCACATAGAAGTTACCCTTCAGCACAGATCTAGGATCAGCAATTAGATCACTTCCACACTGCTGCCCACTGGGCCCAACTCACCTCGTGACGAGGGGCATCTCACCTCATGGGCCATCGCTGGGCTTGGATGTTTTGGAAAGGAATTCAAAATACTTGCAGTGAGTGCTTGATCAATGATTGAGAAAATGTACCCCCATGAGATATGGTCATGAATGATTTGCTTTGAAATGTTCCAAAAGTAGCATTATGTTTATTTTTGTTGTTGCTATTTTGCATGGGAAAGCCTTCCCTCAGGGATTCACATGCACTATTTTCAATTACCTGTCTGTCATTCGACACGTGGCGGGTTTCATAACTGGCACGGTCTGCTCCGGTGCCTCCGAGCTCCTTTAGCCATACATTCTTGATTATTTCACTGCCACGGCCAGGGCCTGGAACATGACAGTTTGTCATGAACAGAACCCAAAGAGTCAGGGTAGTGCTGTCCTCATCTTCTCACTGCAATATAACACTTCTCCATCACATTGGCTAATCTTGCATGAAATGGAAGAGCATAGGAAATGAGTATTGACACCATTTCAACTTCTCTCAACATAGCCTTCTGCCCCTGAGTAGTTATGCCTACGAAGTCATAAGTACATCACAGAAAGGTGCATTTGTCAGCAAAGTGCCTTTTGGTGCTCAATAAAGTGTATAGTGAAGAGTGGAGAATGTACACATACACTATCGGTGAAAAGTTTTAGAACACCTACTCATTCAAAGGTTTTTCTTTATTTGTACTATTTTCTACATTGTAGAATAATAGTGAAGACATCAAAACTATGAAATACAACATATGGAATCATGTAGTAACCAAAAGTGTTAAATAAATCAAAATGTATCGTATATTTGAGATTCTTCAAATAGCCACCATTTGCCTTGATGACAGCTTTGCAAACTCTTGACATTCTCTCAATCAGATCCACGCTTTTCCAACCGTCTTGAAGGAGTTCCCATATGCTGAGCACTTGTTGGCTGCTTTTCCTTCACTCTGCGGTCCAATCATCCCAAACCATCTCAATTGGGTTGAGGTTGGGGGATTGTGGAGGCCAGGTCATCTGATGCAGCACTCCATCACTCTCCTTCTTGGTAAAATAGCCCTTAAACAGCCTGGATGTATGACAGACACACTAAGCCCAAACCAGATGGGATAGCTTATCGCTACAAATTCTAAAATCTTATTTAGAATTTGAATTCTAAAATCAGACAGTGTCACCAGCAAAGCACCCCCACACAATAACACCTCCTCATCCATGCTTTACGGTGGGAAATACACATGTGGAGATCATCCGTTCACCCACACTGCGTCTCACAAAGACACAGCAGTTGGAACTTTTAGGCCTTTAGTAGTGGTTTCTTTGCAGAAATTTGACCATGAAGGCCTGATTCACACAGTTTCCTCAGAACAGTTTATGTTGAGATGTCTGTTACTTGAACTCTGAAGTATTTATGTGGGCTGCCGTTTCTGAGGCTGGAAACTCTAATGAACTTATCCTCTGCAGCAGAGGTAACTCTGGGTCTTCCATTCCTTTGGCGGTCCTCATGAGAGCCAGTTTCATCATAGCTCTTGATGGTTTTTGAGACTGCACTTGAAGAAGCTTTCAAAGTTCTTAATGTTTCGTATTGACTGACCTTCGTGTCTTTACCTTGTCACAACACAACTGATTGGCTCAAACGCATTATGAAGGAAAGAAATTCCACAAATTAACTTTTAACAAGGCACACCTGTTAATTGAAATGCATTCCAGGTGACTACCTCATGAAGCTGGTTGAGAGAATGCCAAGAATTTGCAAAGCTGTCATCAAGGCAAAGAGTGGCTATTTGAAGAATCTAAAATACATTTTAGATGCACTTTTTTTTGGTAACTAAATGATTCCATGTGTGTTATTTCATTGTTTTGATGTCTTCACTATTATTCTACAATGTAAAAAATAAAGGAAAAACGTTGAATGAGTAGGTGTTCTAAAACTTTTGACCGGTGGTGTACATGCATCTAATGTTTGGGTTTTGCGGTGCTTCACTCACAATCTCACCATTGTTTTGTTTCTCTCCCTTGTCCATTGGGTGAACACACACTTTGGGCTTTGGCTGTTTCATGGCACATGACTGGGTGAGTTGATGACACACTCCTCAGCCCTGAACTGCGCCAGCAAACTTATTGTCATTTTCACGTGCAACATCTGCTTCCCACCGCTCACATGAACCACATCACATTTCCTGTTTCGTCTGTGGATTTCTGTCGTTTACCCCCTCCCTCTCCCACCCTTCTTCCTTTTTTATTAATAATGTTTTAGGTGGTGTCCTCAAACCCACAGTGGCCTCCATGCCCAGCCAGGGGCTAATCCCAAACGGGCAGCAGCTTGGGAAACTGGTATCGGATGACCTGGACTTGTCCTTGGCCAACCTTGTGGGCAGTATGTATCATCAACGTGCTCCTTAGGTCTTACTCCCACCATACTGTAATGATCACATTTTATTTGTCACCAAATACAACAGGTTACACCTGTTTCACCTTACAGTGAAATACTTAAATAAATAAAGGAAATAAAGTAACAAATAATTAAAGAGCAGCAGTGAAATAACAATAGTGAGGCTATATACAGGGATAACGGTACAGATGGGCGGCAGCGTAGCCTAGTGGTTAGAGCGTTGGACTAGTAACCGGAAGGTTGCGAGTTCAAACCCCCGAGCTGACAAGGTACAAATCTGTCGTTCTGCCCCTGATCAGGCAGTTAACCCACTGTTCCCAGGCCGTCATTGAAAATAAGAATGTGTTCTTAACTGACTTGCCTGGTAAAATAAAAAATAAAAAATATTCAATGTGCGGGGGCACCAGTCAGTCGAGGTAATTGAGGTAATATATACATGTGGGTAGAATTATTAAAGTGACTTATGCTTAGATAATAACAGAGTAGTAAAAGTGTAAATGCAAGTAGTCTGGGTAGCCATTTGATTAGATGTTCAGGAGTCTTATATCTTGGGGGTAAAAGCTGTTTAAAAGCCTCTTTCACTTAGACTTGGCTCTCCTGTACCACTTTCCGTGCAGTAGCAGAGAGAACAGTCTTTGACTAGGGTGGCTGTAGTCTTTGACAATTTTTTGGGCCTTCCTCTGACACCGCCTGGTGTAGAGGTCCTGGATGGCAGGAAGCCTGGCTCCAGTGATGTACTGGGCTGTACCCACTACCCTCTGTAGTTCTTTGCGGTCAAGAGGCCAAGCAGTTGCCATACTAGGCAGTGATGCAACCAGTGCTCTCGATGGTACAGCTGTAGAACCTTTTGAGGATCTGAAGACCCTTGCCAAATATAATATGTTTTGTCGTGCCCTCTTCACGACTGTCTTGGTGTGCTAGAAATAATGGTCTGCTGCATATGTGCTATTGATACTTAACATTTTAGCAGACCAGCTGCCAGATGAAGTGTCACATGCTATCTCTTTTGGTGTATTTTAATGAGAGATGGTCAAGTCAGCGGCACTATGCGCTCAACTAACAATGTATTCTCTCTCCTTTTTAGATTTGGGGATTGGCAATGGTGTGGCAAAAAAGTAAGAATGCAATGATAACGGAACTGGAATGACTAATTATAATTTTTTACCATACTGATATATTGCAGTTGAATGAAAATAATTACAATTTCCATTTCTTATGTAGTGATATTCATTGGAGTCAGCCTGGTGAGAAGAAGTTGACAGGTGGATACAATTGGCAACCAAAGAGTGCTCCCTCTACCACATGGAACCCTGCCACCATGGTAAGTTTGTTTGGAATAAGTCTTTCTTTACTATAGTATCCAAAGTTCTGATCACAAAATTGTAATGCATTGATCAATATTAATCGTACTGCTACTTGTGTATATGTACTGACATGTACAGTGGGGCAAAAAAGTATTTAGTCAGCCACCAATTGTGCAAGTTCTCCCACTGAAAAAGATGAGAGGCCTGTAATTTTCATCATAGGTACACTTCACTATGACAGACAAAATGAGAAAAAAAATCCAGAAAATCACATTGTAGGATTTTTAATGAATTTATTTGTGAATAAAATGACCATTTTAGAATATGGCTGTAATGTAACAATGTGGGAAAAGTCAAGGTATTCTGAATACTTTCAGAATACACTGTATATGTAAATTGTAAAGTATTTTGTCTGTCTTTTTCCTTTTGTCAGACCCCAGGAAGACAAGCTGTCACCATTAGTGTCAGCTAATGGATCCTATAAAATAATATGATTTATGAAAAGAAATGTGCTTTTTCCTCATCTGCTTTGGGAATTGTTTATCCAACACAAACACTGCTTGGTTTAAGTTCCTGATGCATTCAAATCATATGGACAGAAAGCACCAGTGTGTGTGTGTGTGTGTGTGTGTGTGTGTGTGTGTGTGTGTGTGTGTGTGTGTGTGTGTGTGTGTGTGTGTGTGTGTGTGTGTGTGTGTGTGTGTGTGTGTGTGTGGTTTTTCTCTGTGTTCACTAAACATTGTTGTTACAATATTTTCTAATCTGTGTCTCAAATGTCTTTTGCATTGTATAAATGTTCTCCTGGGGAAAAAATACAGAACGGCATGCATTTCCCACAATACGTAAGTCTCAATGGTTGTACTATTTCCTGCTCTTTGACCAAAGCTGGCATGCCTGGTATTAACCCCACACATTCACCCAGCCACGTGTTCTCTCTGACCGGTGTGGTCTGCACCATGGGCTTCTTCTGACCTGTTGACCTCAATCTAACACAGAACCCACAGCATGACCTGTCCTGGCTTTCCTCTCCTCCTTATTGCAGCCCTTTGTTCTCCAGAGGCTGGTTTATACTAGGTCTGACAACCATGTCTGTAGACCATTAGAATGGTACAAGTGTCCATGGACAGTCTTAGACCTACTGTAGAAAAAAAACATCCTTTGTCGTATTTTGTTATTGAACTTCTGGTCACACCTTGCTCAGTGCCTGCGTCACGAGGGTCACATACTGTCTGTATAATAATTACATGACTGTTGTGACATCATGACAGTTATAACATGACATGTGAGCCGTGAGAAAATATTTAGGATATATCTGAATTTCTACAATAAGAACACATTTTTAGCCACTGTGTGCCCTTCTCCTATGTGTTGAGGGCAATGGTGTTAACCGCTAGACCACCCCAACTCAGTTATTAAACTCAGTTTCCGTAAGCTGATCTCACCTGTTCACGACACTTTCAAACATCATTATTAAGACTTGGTCATCTAAGCCTAATGACTCAAGTGAAGGGTTTCCCCAAAAAAGCATGTTTTGTGAGTGGTTAACATTCAGAACCCCCCCCAAAAAGAACGTTTCAGCTATTATCAAGTGAACACTTATGGAAATATACTGAAAGACCATGGTATATTTGTCTATTGATACGGACAAGTCTGATTTGAAAAGAGAAACTGGGGTATGATCTTAGGTAACAGCATGGTTGATAACTCACACTTTTTTCTTTCTTTTTTAAAACGTTTTCACCAGATATTACTTTGCCGTAAGGCTTTTCCTCATTCTCCCCTCGTGGTTGTTTCTTCTGAACAGGGTGCAAAACAGCATGTTGACTGGAAGCCTATCTACCACAGTGTCAAAGCTGGCTAGCGAGACATACCCTATCCCGATTTGGTTATCACCCCCTGATTTGTATAAAGTTCTACCTTGCTTAACTCGGATAACATCACCAACAGTCAATGTTCCTCACATCACCTCCTTTTGTTGAAAATGACTGCTTTCCATTTGGTTGTTCTAAATAGTATCTGGTGATCCTCCCATATTTTACTATTCAAGCAAATTTCTGCAATGACTGAAATATTGCCTGCTGAGTATGCTTTTATGCAAAGCATTTGTGATCAAAGTGAGAAGTTGAAAAAGGACTTTTGGGTATTTGAAACAAGTGCTGACTGTAATTACCCCAACATTTATTCTTTGTACATCCATAATTCTGACCCTTTTCAATGGCTTGATTGCTGATTAAATATCTCCTTCACAAGTGTGCCTTTTTCACGCAACTGAATGCCTGTGATGTTGAAACAAATCAGTGTTTGTTAATTACTACTGTGGGGGCTGTGTGATAGTCTAGCAGTTCCTCTATAAAAGCCCCCCTCTGTCTTTTTCAGCAGAGCAGCTCTGCACCTGCAAGTAACAGCTTCTTGCTTCAGGGCTCTCTCTGTGCTTAAGATTCCCACACAGCTCTTCTGGTTAGACCTAACATACACTGTAAGGGTAAACTAGGGGAAATAAGGACAAGCAAGCAACAAATGGTTCCCAGATGTTCCATTAGTCTTGCCAAAGTGGAAGCAGGCAGGCATTGAGTATGACGTGTTGCATGTGAATTGGACAATTGTAGCTTGTCAGAGAGCTGAACAAAGACAACATTGTTCAGGTGGGTTGTTTCTGGAGAGGACCAAATTTACTAAGTTTGCACCTGTTATTCTGTAAAAGTGATTCATTAACGAAACATGAATATGAAACTAAACATGAATATGAAACTATTTATTTACGCTACGTTACAGTGCCTGTAGAAAGTTGACACTCCGCCTGGATTTCTTCACATTTTGTGTTACAAAGTGGGATTAAAATGAATGTAATTGATTTTGTCCACGATCTACACAACATACACAACTCTAATATAAAAAGGTGAATGAAAAATAAAAGACTAATATACCTGGTAGATAGGTGTTAAACACAATTGGTAGTGATTACAGCTGTAAGTCTCCTAGGGTGAGTCTCATAAGAACTTTGCACACCAGTATTGTGCAATATTTGCCCATTATTCTTTTCAAAGATTTTTCAAGCACTCTGTCACATTGTTCAGGATCATGGATAGACAGCAATTTTCAAGTCTTGACATAGATTTTCAAGCAGGAACATTCACTGTCTTGGTAAGCAGCTCCAGTGTAAATTTGGCTTTGTTGTAGGTTACTGTCCTGCTGAAAGGTGAAATCCTCTCCCTGTGATGCAGCCACCACCATGCTTGACAATAAGGAGGCAGTTACACTGATGTTGTGTTGGATTTGTCCCAAACATAAGGCTTTGCATTTAGGCCAAAAATGTTATTCCTTTTGCTTTTGTTTTTTTTCAGCATTACTTTGGTGCCTTGTTGCATACATATGCATATTTTGGAATATTTGTTGTATTTATTTATTTTCACTCTGTCATTTAGGTTGTTAATTGTGGAGTCACTAAAGTGTTGTTGATCCAGCCTCTGTTTTCTCCCATCACAGCCATTGAACTCTGTAGCTGTTTTAAAATCACCAATGGCCTCATGGTGACATCCCTGAGCAGTTTCATTCCTGTCCTGCAGCTCAGTTCAGAAGGACAACTGTATCTTTGTGACTGGGTGGTTTAATACATAATCCACAGCATAATTATTAACTTGACCATGCTTAAAGATAGATTCAATGCCTGATTTGTTATTGTTACTCATCTACCAACCATTGCCCTTCTTTATGGTTTCAAAAATGTTTTTGTAATTTATGCTTTCCCTGGTTTTTGTCATTTAATCTGTGCTTGAAATTCAATACTTGACTGAGGGCCCATGCATGTTGCACGCAAGAAAAAGTATGTGAACCCTTTGGAATTACCTGGATTTCTGCATACATTTGTTAGCAAATTTGATCTGATATTCATGCAAGTCACAACAATAGACGAACATAGTGTGCTTAAACTAATAACACACAAATTATTGTATTTTTCTTGCCCGAATACATAATTTAAACATTCACAGTTTAGGTTGGAAAAAGTATGTGAACCCCTACGCTAATGACTTCTCCAAAGCTAATTGGAGTCAGGAGTCAGCTAACCTGGAGTCAAAATCAATGTGACGAGATTGGAGACGTTGGTTAGAGCTGCCTTGCCCTATTAAAAAAAACCTCACAAAATGTGAGTTTGCTATTCACAAGAAGCATTGCCTGATGTGAATCATGCCTCAAACAAAAGAGATCTCAGAAGATCTAAGATTAAGAATTGTTGACATGCATAAAGCTGGAAAATGTTACAAAAGTATCTCTAAAAGCCTTGATGTTCACCAGTCCACGGTAAGACAAATTGTCCATAAATGGAGAAAGTTCAGCACTGTTGCTACTCTCCCTAGGAGTGGCCATCCTGCAAAGATGACTGCAAGAGCATAGCACAGAATGCTCAATGAGGTTAAGAAGAATCCTAGAATGTCAGCTAAAGACTTACAGAAATCTCTGCAACATGCTAACATCTCTTTTGATGAGTCTATGATACGTAAAACACTAAACAAGAATGGTGTTCATGGGAAGACACCATGGAAGAAGCCACTGCTGTCCAAAAAAAGCATTGCTGCACGTCTGAAGTTTTCAAAGGTACACCTGGATGTTCCACAGCGCTACTGGCAAAATATTATGTGGACAGTTGAAACTACAGTTGAGTTGTTTGAAAGGAACACAACACTATGTGGAGAGAAAAAAAGGCACAGTACACCAACATAAAAACCTCATCTCTACTGTAAAGTATAGTGGAGGGAGCATCATGGTTTGGGGCTGCTTTGCTGCCTCAGGGCCTGGACTGTTTGCTATCATCAATGGAAAAATGAATTCTCAAGATTATCACAACATTTTGCAGGCAAATGTTAGGCGATCTGTCCGCCAATTAAAGCTCAACAGAAGTTGGGTGATGCAACAGGACAACGACCCAAAACACTGAAGTAAATAAACAACGGAATGGCTTCAACAGATGTAAATACGCCTTCTGGAGTAGCCCAGTCTGTTCTGACCTCAACCCGATTGAGATGCTGTGGCATGACCTCGAGATCAGTTTACACCAGACATCCCAAGAATATTGTTGAGCTGAAACAGTTTTGTAAAGGGTAATGGTCCAAAATTCCTCCTGACTGTTGTGCAGGTCTGATCCGCAACTACAGAAAATGTTCTGTCTGTCTTAGTCATTCAAAAAGTCATGTCAACACCTATTATTACATACAGAGTGATTCCATATAATTTAACTTAACTTCGTTAAGCCAAATTAGACTTTGGAACTAATTTAGGCTTGCGTAAACCAAGGGGATGAAATCTTGTGCGACAACCATTTTAGTTAATACATTTTTATGGAGGGGGCCTAGACTTTATATAGGCACTGCCACTTAGGAAACGCTTTTACCCAAAGAGACTTAGCATATAACTGACTGCATATAAGATGACTAACTTTCTGTAAAAGTGTCCTGGTTCATTGAGTGATCATCTTTGCTTGTGTCATTTCAGGCACCATCTGTCATGGCCTTCCCTGCAACGACGCCGACGGGAATGATGGCATATGGAATGGTAAGTAGTTTGGGGGGGGGTTTATCTTTTCAATCTCATGAAGCCATGCCTCGGAACCCTTTTTTATATATACAGTACCAGTCAAAAGTTTGGACACCTACTCATTCAAGGATTTTTATATTTTTAAAACTGTTGTGTGCATTGTAGAAGAATAGTGACAACATCAACACTGAAATATCACATGGAATCATGCAGCAACCAAAAAAGTGTTCAACAAATCCAAATGTATTTTATATTTGAGATTCTTCAAAGTAGCCACCCTTTGCCTTGATGACATCTTTGCAAACCTTTGGCATTCTCTCAACCAGCTTCACCTGGAATGCTTTTCCAACAGTCTTGAAGGAGTTCCCACATATGCTGAGAACTTGTTGGCTGCTTTTCCTTCACTCTGCAGTCCAACTCATCCCAAACCATCTCAATTGGGTTGAGGTTAGTTGATTGTGGAGGCCTGGTCATCTGATGCAGCACTCAATCACTCTCCTTCTTGGTCAAATAACCCTTACACAGCCTGGAGGTGAAAAACAAATGACAGTCCCACTACGCCATTCCATCTGGTTTGAGCTTACCGCTGCAGAATGCTGTGGTAGCCATACTGGTTAAGTGTGCCTTGAATTCTAAATAAGTCAGACAGTGTCACCAGCAAAGCACCATCACACATTCTCATCCATGCTTCATGATGGGAACCACACATGCGGAGATCATCCGTTCACCTACTCTGCGTCTCACAAAGACACAGCAGTTGGAACCAAAAATCTCAAATTTGGATTCATTAGACCAAAGGACTGATTTCCACCGGTCTTATGTCCATTGCTCGTGTTTCTTGGCCCAAGCTAGTCTCTTCTTCTTATTGATGTCCTTTAGTAGTGGTTTGCAGCAATTCGACCATGAAGGCCTGAGTCACGTAGTCTCCTCTGAACAGTTGATGTTGAGCTGTGTCTGTTACTTGAACTCTGAAGCATATATTTGGGCTGCAATATCTGAGTTACAGTTAACTCTAATGAACTTATCCTCAGCAGCAAATGTAACTCTGGGTCTTCCTTTCCTGTGGCGGTCCTTATGAGAGGCAGTTTCATCATAGTGTTTGATGGTTTTTGAGACTACACTTGAAGAAATGTTAAAAGTTCTTGAAATGTTCTGGATTGACTGACCTTCATGTCTTAAAGTAATGATAGACTGCTGTTTCTCTTTGCTTATTTGAGCTGTTCTTGCCATAATATGGACTTGGTGTTTTACCAAATAGGGCTATCTTCTGTATACATACCACCCCTAACTGATTGGCTCAAACGCATTAAGAAGGAAAGAAATTCCACAAAAAGGCACACCTGTTAATTGAAATGCATTCCAGGTGATTACCTTATGAAGCTGGTTAAGAGAATGCCAAGAGTGTGCAAAGCTGTCATCAAGGCAAAAGGTGGCTACTTTGAAGAATCTCAAATATGAAATATATTTTTATTTGTTTAACACTTTTTTTTGGTTACTACATGATTACACATGTGTTATTTCATAGTTTTGATGTCTTCACTATTATACTAAAATGTAAAAAATAGTACAAATAAAGAAGAACCCTGGAATGAGTAGGTGTATCAACTTTTGACTGGTACTGTATATCTAACATTATTTTTTACACGTTCTGAGAATGTTGCACCATACTGTAGCAGAACTTTTTGGAGCTTTGTGAGTACCACATTCAGTACATTAATTGATGTTGTTTACATCTCTAAGCCTTCTGTTTGTCAGAAAGAAATTATCATTCCCCTTTCTTTGAACAAATGACAATTTGTTGTTTGCTACGTTGACTTCTGCAAAAAAATGTATCCTTTAACACTGGCTCACTCCAGGTTCCGGGTTCATAAAGCATATCATAGTAGGATCAGTTTAGCCTTTTTAGATTATAATGAATGGCCCGAGGGGGCCTGAACCTGTATCAGCACTCCTTCTTATAGACACTTTATGAATACAGGCCTTTCCAATGCAAAGGTGACCATTCCTGTGCTTTTAAAGAAGCTAAAAGGCCAAGTCCTTACAATAATTAAAATGTACTATTTCACCAGCATAATACTGCAGTAGCACAGATTTGGTTGACTTCCAGTGTAGGGCTGGCACAATTGATGTATGATCGTGTAACCGACGATTATGGATGAAGACCATCATGAAAATAAAACAACTGTCAAAACGTTTTGTTTAAAAAAATATATATTTTTGTGTAACAAACAACTAACTGAAGACTGGACGGCCAGGCAAAATTCCATGACCATCAGAGCCCTACTCTAGTGATGAGTTGGTGGTGAGAGAGCTGGTGTTCTTGTCAGCGGCGGTGATGTTGTGGGTGGTTAAAGAGCTGCCGGGATCTTTCCCCCACCGTTTCCATTGCAGTTCCATTGTTTTGGTCGGGTTTGATTGACCTCTTTACCGCATGTATACCATAGAATAAATAGAACAGGCGTCCCCATTCAAGGCAATTATGGAATAACGGCCATAGGTGCAAATCAGGAAGTAAAACAGGAAGTGTACCCATCAATATGTGCTGTGATTTGTTAATTCAACTCAACTGATATTGCAAAAAATATTCCGTTGCATGAGCCACATCATTTGAATGAACATTCCTACATTACCATGGAAATAATTGCATTTCAATACCAGGTAGCCATTGTGACTGTACCCATGATTTTACCAGTCAAATTGCCAGGGATATAGGTTCCTAAGCCATTTTTTTTTCATTATATTTCTATGGAGAATACCTTTTTATGTTTTTAATCAGTGTTTGTTTGGCTTTTGAAGCATGTAACACCCAGACCAATTTGTGGCAGTGTATTGCACAGTATAGTGTAAACTATGTTCTCGTTAATTTCTACATCCATAGACGAGCCAAAGGGTTCATGACGATTCAAATGGAAAAGTGACAGATGTCTTGTAATGATTGACAATGCCAAGCGCTACTCATACTCTCAATGCCTCACAAGATGGGCTGATTCAGCTGTAGTGGTTAACTTTTACTGTCCAATGCTTGTCTCATTAAGGAGCTACTGTATATTTGAACTACAGTTAATTTGTCACCAGAGTCAAATCAGCCGAGGAACTTAAACAATGATTTTATTCTGTTCAAATTCCACTGCACAGACTGAGACATCGTACTACTACATAACCCGTCATATCTCACTGGAATAACACAAGCAGTTATGTCAGAATGATTGCCATTTCTTCAGCAGGATGTCGTTTTGATTTTCACAATTTTAATTTTGTTTGCTTGTTTCTCTTTCTTCAGCCTCCCCAGATGGGTTCCATGGCCATGATAAACCAACCCACCATGATGTACAGCCAACCGGTTGTGAGGCCGGCCAACCCCTTTGGCCCAGCCCCAGGAGCACAGGTACAGGTGCTCTCCATTCTACTCCCTTCCCCAGGAGCTTTCATCTGAATGGATGCCAAGGAGTAGGGTGAAGTTGCCCTCTAGACACTGATCTTAGGTCCGTTTAGAATTTCCCCCACTAATGGCTATGGCTAGGAATGGGTGAGGGGAAGCTGATCATAGATCTGTACATAGGGGAAATTTCACCCTGGAGCAGATCCCAACTCTTCTGGTCCTTCTGTAGCTCAGTTGGTAGAGCATGGCGCTTGTAACGCCAGGGTAGTGGGTTCAATCCCCGGGACCACCCATACGTAGAATGTATGCACACATGACTGTAAGTCGCTTTGGATAAAAGCGTCTGCTAAATGGCATATATTATTATTATTATATTCTTCTTGCTTTCTGAGGAGAGGTGCCTGGCTAAATTGTCCACGTCCTTGAACTAGTATCTATCAGAATGGGGTCAATTCCATTTAAATTCGGCAAGTTTATTTAAATTTAATTCCAAAATTGGATTTGATCTCTGCTATCTAAGTCTGATTCTGTGGCCAAATTAACCCCCATTGAGGTGGTCTGCCTGTTGTATGTATGGAAAAATCTGTGGGCAGGAAGCATCCAGCACCACAACCCATTCTCCATAAAAGTGGTATTGGAATACACACACATAGGTATTCCATATATCACTGTTAAATGATGTAATGTGGCATAAAGAATTCTATTCCGGAGGGCAATTGGAATTCTGTGTTTTGGGACTTCTATTCAAAATGCGCTTCCACATTCACCCTCATGCCATTTCAGTGATATTGTGAAAATGTATGCATGCACTCACTACTGTAAGTCTCTATGGATATGTACACCCTCATCCCCATTTCATCTCTTCAGTAGGCTCTAAATCATAATGGTAGCGACCTTAGGAGAATATATTTTGGGGAAGCAGGGTATCTGTTCTGACACGATACTCTGATCTGCTGTCCTCATGTCAAGAGTTGTAAGGTTTTACCTCCACACTGAACATGTTAGGCAGCTACACTCTGGACCTGACCTTGTTCTCTCCATTCTACTCCCTTCATATCTGTAGCTAGGTTTTCCCCTCCTCCCATTTCTTTTTCCCTCTTTAGCTGTTCCTCCATTCCCCTGACCCTGTCATTCTCTCTGAACTAGTCCTCGGCAGCTTCTAGTCCCTCCAGTCAGAGTCCTCTCAGAGCGCCAGGAAAGGACCCCTTTGCACAGCTCTCTCTCAAGGATTTCTTGTAGAACATCTTTAGGTACATGTCCTGTGTGCGTCTTGGCGTGTGTGCTGCATGCTCATATCTGCAAACTTTTGCTCCGCTTGCCATGTGCACAGTGAGTTTGTTGATTTATTTGTGCTTCAACAACTAACACTGGCTCAGTCATTCCCTTTATAGTCACATGTAAGATGCCTTGCATGTCTGCACGGAAGTCTGACCGAGACTGCGAAACAACACTTTTCAAAAAGTACATTGGTCCATGTGACATTTTGACAGTGTAATAAAAGTAGTACTGTTATTAAACCATATCTATCACTTGACTAACCTTTGAAACATTTATTTTAAAACACAGCCCCATTTGGTTTGCATCAAATATCAAATCGACATTTGCATAAATTATGTTGTGGAAGTTGACTGTTAAATGACACTGTTTAAAAAATGTAAGAATACAAATGTTTTTTAACACAGTTAAGTCAAATGTAGACTGCTAAATATGTTGATTATTTTCTCCAGAGTGGACTGTATGTTTAAATTTCAAATTTTTTGTTTGCATACAGCACATTTGCATCAAATTAAATCTAAATGAGGCAGGAATTCAATAGATTGTTCTGCACTGCAGTTTCAGGTGTGTTGGATTTGGCCAGCAGTATGTCCTGGATGGAGGGCATTTTGGATGAAAGAATAGTCAGTCCTGTTGTATGCCGGGGGACCACTCAACAGGTCATGACACGGGACTGGGGATTCCTGAATCAGTGTCAATGCCCTCCATTATGGACACTGCTGTGCAAATCAAACACACAGCTGAGAACACCTGTGTTTTTTTTTACAATCCATTTTTTTTTTTTTTGTATTCTGACCTATGTTTGTGAAAGAGTTTGGTTTGTTATCAAGGAAAGCAAGGAGTATGAATGTTTGGCATAAACATTTTCTAAAACAAATGCTTTGAATGATAACCCGTCTTAGTGACTGTATTCAGCATGGCATTTCTTTCTCTCTACAGATGCAGTTCATGTAACCTGAAAGGGAGGCTTTTGTCCTCTGAAGGCAAACCAAGAAGCAGCTAAACTTTCACTTTCAAGTAAAATTCTGTTTTTACTCATCGTTGAGAATATCAGCCCAAAAAAGAAAGGACTTGAAGGAATCAAGGGGAGGAAGCCATGTCCAAGACGTGTCAAGTATACGTAGGACAAGGATCCCATTTTGTAATTTGTCTTATGAGAAAAAGTGTGTGACCCCTCTACAGGGATCACTTATCCCATTTGTCTTCTGTAAAAGATAAACATGGGTGTGGAAAGGGAGATAATTTGACTTTTTGCTGTTATGTATAAAAAATAGTGGGTTATCACACAGAGCTTGATGTTCTTGGGGTGATCAATCGTGCATTATCTCATTTAACCATCACTGATTAGTAACGCTAACCTCTGTTTTATACCATGATT
This sequence comes from Oncorhynchus keta, assembly GCF_023373465.1. NCBI lineage: Eukaryota > Metazoa > Chordata > Actinopteri > Salmoniformes > Salmonidae > Oncorhynchus > Oncorhynchus keta. The sequence continues at coordinate 17,235,473 of NC_068431.1, forward strand.
TCAATATTTTTTCTTTCAAAAAAGTTTTATTACATTTGCAGTAGACATTCCTTGTGTATTGTTAGTATTTATTTATAATTACCCATGGAGGAAATGGGGTGGGTGGGGGGGATAATAATAATGTCATTGAACTCTTCCTTGTGGGAGGTATTCAGGTTTATACATGGTTATGATTGATTGTATGATTGGAGTTTGAGAGTGACAGAGTAAAAAATAGTTCATATAAAGATGAAAAAATGTAACTGACTGTCAACAGACAGTTTAGCTCTAATCACTGAACTGGCATGTCAAGCACAGTTCTTTGTGGCTCAAAGTTACAACCCTCCATGTATAAGGGGTGATATGGACGTCAAACAAGGGTATTCATTCAATACAGTCAATTCTGTGAGCTAGGGTCTTTTTTCTTTTTTTGCAAGGGAACATTTTCACGCACTAGCAAAGCACTACATTTGTGATTCGGCGACATTGCATTGAGATGGATCCGCATTTATGCTTTATGCTTGGCATGTCGTTTATTTTACAAGGCTGCCTTTCCAACCTGAATGTGCAGTGTGTCCTTGAGGCTCGGGGCCATCTTTACATACAGTGCCTTGCGAAAGTATTCGGCCCCCTTGAACTTTGCGACCTTTTGCCACATTTCAGGCTTCAAACATAAAGATATAAAACTGTATTTTTTGTGAAGAATCAACAACAAGTGAGACACAATCATGAAGTGGAACGACATTTATTGGATATTTCAAACTTTTTTAACAAATCAAAAACTGAAAAATTGGGCGTGCAAAATTATTCAGCCCCCTTAAGTTAATACTTTGTAGCTCTACCTTTTGCTGCGATTACAGCTGTAAGTCGCTTGGGGTATGTCTCTATCAGTTTTGCACATCGAGAGACTGAAATTTTTTCCCATTCCTCCTTGCAAAACAGCTCGAGCTCAGTGAGGTTGGTTGGAGAGCATTTGTGAACAGCAGTTTTCAGTTCTTTCCACAGATTCTCGATTGGATTCAGGTCTGGACTTTGACTTGGCCATTCTAACACCTGGATATATTTATTTTTGAACCATTCCATTGTAGATATTGCTTTATGTTTTGGATCATTGTCTTGTTGGAAGACAAATCTCCGTCCCAGTCTCAGGTCTTTTGCAGACTCCATCAGGTTTTCTTCCAGAATGGTCCTGTATTTGGCTCCATCAATTTTAACCATCTTCCCTGTCCCTGCTGAAGAGAAACAGGCCCAAACCATGATGCTGCCACCACCATGTTTGACAGTGGGGATGGTGTGTTCAGGTTGATGAGCTGTGCTGCTTTTACGCCAAACATAACGTTTTGCATTGTTGCCAAAAAGTTCAATTTTGGTTTCATCTGACCAGAGCACCTTCTTCCACATGTTTGGTGTGTCTCCCAGGTGGCTTGTGGCAAACTTTAAATGGCACTTTTTATGGATATCTTTAAGAAATGGCTTTCTTCTTGCCACTCTTCCATAAAGGCCAGATTTGTGCAATATACGACTGATTGTTGTCCTATGGACAGAGTCTCCCACCTCAGCTGTAGATCTCTGCAGTTCATCCAGAGTGATCATGGGCCTCTTGGCTGCATCTCTGATCAGTCTTCTCCTTGTATGAGCTGAAAGTTTAGAGGGACGGCCAGGTCTTGGTAGATTTGCAGTGGTCTGATACTCCTTCCATTTCAATATTATCGCTTGCACAGTGCTCCTTGGGATGTTTAAAGCTTGGGAAGTCTTTTTGTATCCAAATCCGGCTTTAAACTTCTTCACAACAGTATCTCGGACCTGCCTGGTGTGTTCCTTGTTCTTCATGATGCTCTCTGAGCTTTTAACGGACCTCTGAGACTATCACAGTGCAGGTGCATTTATACGGAGACTTGATTACACACAGGTGGATTGTATTTATCATCATTAGTCATTTAGGTCAACATTGGATCATTCAGAGATCCTCACTGAACTTATGGAGAGAGTTTGCTGCACTGAAAGTAAAGGGGCTGAATAATTTTGCACGCCCAATTTTTCAGTTTTTGCTTTTTTTTTTAGTTTGAAATATCCAATAAATGTCGTTCCACTTCATGATTGTGTCCCACTTGTTGTTGATTCTTCACAAAAAAATACAGTTTTATATCTTTATGTTTGAAGCCTGAAATGTGGCAAAAGGTCGCAAAGTTCAAGGGGGCCGAATACTTTCGCAAGGCACTGTAGACCAGCACTGGGATTGGGGGAAAGAGGGTGGTGATCTTCACAGGAGGCAGGGAGAAAAGCTATGATTGTGTCACTGGAAGGTCAGCTCTGTGTAAGTGGCAGACCTGGGTTTAACTACTATTGGACATCTTTTAAATACTTTGTTTGCTTTAGCCTGTCTAGAGTGCCAGATATGCTGTGTTAGCAGTTTTGGGACGATTCAATTGGTCCATTAAGCCAGACGAGCTCAATCAAGCACAGAAAGTGTGAAATTAGTATTTGATCCCATATCTGGTAAGTGGGCAGAAAGGTCCAGTTAAGCAGGGAGAAATGGAACACTGTTGATCGGTGCTTTGTGTGTGTGTGTGTGTGTGTGTGTGTATAGAAGAGAGCCTATCCCATGAGGGAAAGGATATGTGCAGGATGGTCAGAACCTGAAGGTCATTCTATTCATCAAATATTTACTGCATTGTCCCTGCAGAGTATATTTTTGTTTATATTAAATATAAATAAATTGATGTATGCAGACTTTTGGTTGATTTTCCAATAAAGTGCAGTTTCCAGTGGGTTTTATTTTTTTATTTTTTTCACATAGTATTTTGCCCCATTTTCTTGAGCTTGTGTGGGTGTATGTGAATGGATGATGGATAATAATGAATTGTAATCCACTGTATTACATACAGGTCATGACACAAGTGGCCAAATGAAGTAGATGGGTTTTATGAGGGAGACTAATAAATTGCTCTAATTCCCCCCAGGTTATAACCAGGGCTGATTTAACCCTGTGAAGCATCATGTGGCATATTTGTTTAAGAAAACATTCCCGGATCCTTGCTTTGTAGTATCATTGCATGTTTAATGGGAATACATGTCTCTGATGCCAACATGAGGCCAATGCTAGATTTACAAAAGTGTGTGTGTGTATCCATGCTTTGGCCTGGCAACTTGAACCTCTTGTGGATGATAGGTAGCCGGTAGCGGAAGGTAGCCTAGTGGTTAGAGCATTGGGCCAGTAACTGAAAGGTTGCTAGATCGAATCTCTGAGCTGACAAGGTCAAATATGTTGTTCTGCCCCTGAACAAGGCAGTTAACCCACTGTTCCTAGGCTGTCATTGTAAATAAGAATTTGTTCTTAACTGACTTGCCTAGTTAAATAAAGGTTAATAAATAAATAAAATGATGTGGGCAGTTAGGGGCTAGTTCTCAGGAGCCTGGAGCATCCCCGGAGCCGGGGTCTTGGATGGGGAAGGGCCCACCACACTCAGCTTCTGCTCCAGAGGTCCCAGGTGCATGTATCCCTGCTGGACAGCACCAAGTGGGGAGAGAGAAAGAAGGGGAGAAGTAGTCCCATATAAGAGATGCATCCTGTTTGGCCTGCGATTTCCCATCGTAACAAGGAAAGACATTGTTACTCTCAGATTGCTACTCTTTCCCAATTGTGTCCACTGCCAAATGGAAGTGGCACAGAGGCAATCCCTAAGGCTCTCTCTCCACCCGTCCCTCCCTTCACTCTCCATAGCCTCTGTGCCTTGGACTTTTTATGGGGGGAGGATTCAATAAAGAGCTGAATGTCTGATTCAATACCTTCTGAGTCTAAAATGAATGGCATATTTGTTAAAGGATAGCCAAGTTCTATGTCACATTCATGACTTTGTTTTAGCACGTACTGAAATCATGTTCTCGTCAATACTGTGGTAAAATGAAATTCCCAAATGAAATGTTATCACAAGTGATTCAGGAGTGATTTTTAACCTTTATTTAACTAGGCAAGTCAGTTAAGAACAAATTCTTATTTACAATGACGGCCTACCCTGACCAAACCTTCATGAAGCTGGGCCAATTGTGCACCGCCCTATGGGACTCCCGATCACGGCCGGTTGTGATACAGCTTGGGATCAAACCCAGGTCTGTAGTGATGCCTCGAGCACCGCAATGCAGTGCCTTAGACCGCTGCTTCACTCGGTCCCCCAACCCAATTTAGCGGCACGCATAAGGAACGCCCAACCCAAGCAACAAAGTAATATTCAGCTTGTGCTGCCCCTCAGCTGAGGCTGACCTATATATCCATAGACAGATGACACTGGAGGCTGCCAGCACAGCTTTATATTTCTATTGGACTTTGTCTACTAAGAAAATGGAGGAAAAGCAAGTAGAGGAAACCATATGATTATTGAGATACGCCCATAGACGTCTAGACATCAATTATATTTTGACTCCAGTTGATGTGTTGAACACAAGAATGGCCCGAGGAGGACCTAATGGGGTCTAGCCTGCAGGTGGGTCTGGCTGCCGTAGAGTAGCACACTGAGGTCCTCTGTAGGACTGTGGGCTGCCTCGCTGCAGCTGCCGATCCTTTCATCCCTCTCCAGCTCTTTGGCCTGCTTCTGAGCCTGCTATGCTTCCGTTGCTGGGTGGAGGGGAGATACGGGGCTGTTGCTTACCCTGTCTGGTGGGAACCTTGAAAATCATTAGAAATGGGAAGGAGGGAGGGGGTTCAAATTACATTAATTATTGACTGAAAAAAAGCCCGTACAGTACCCAACATGGAGAAAAAAATGTTTAGGGTTTCGGTGTCGAAAATAATTAGAAGCTCAGTAAATGAAAGCACAATTTTCCAAGAGAGGAATGTACTGGTGGTAGCCATTGTTGGTTTAAGTTTTTATCTTGAGTTTAGCTGAGAGGTCATGCTGTCTCCGAGGGAAATGAGTGTTGCCAAATACTCTTGGGAAGGGTGGTGTGACTCAGTGGCTTCCCGTTCCCACACTGGTGCCCACTTATGGTCAGATTGGTTAGTAAAACAATCAGAGGACAATTGTCGTTGTCATTTTTAAAAAAATAGTTTAATCGTGGATCAAAAATTATCAGGTGTATTTCTGTTTGCCCATCCGCTATGCTTCCCATTTCAAATGTGAAATTGTGCATTGATCATTATCAATATTCATATTATTTTTTCAGACGATTGTGATCATTTAAATTTGTATCATCTGGGCACTACTCCACAGATGAATTTGCAATATCAGATGATAAAGAAACTTGTAAGTGTATTTCAGAAAGGCTAACATGTTTATATTTATGCTATATGCTTGTCAATACAGTGGCAGCAACTGTTGCACAGACAAACTCCAAAAGTCACAAGGAGTCACTACTCTGTCCCTCTTGTGCTCTTCCCTTCTTCGAGTCAAGGAGCAACACTACTGGCATCATTGGACAAATGTCATCACTTTTAGGGATCATTGCAGTGCCATCCCAGCATTGGTTCGCCTGCTAAACAGTTAAAGATAGCTTTGTTTTGTATATTAACTGTGTTTTGTTAACTTGTAATAATTCATATTTAATTATTTCATTGTAACTGGTACTTTTAGTTCAGATTTTTGTTTCCATTTGTACACGGATTTGTCAAATAATAATAAAATATAAAAAACATTGTCATCCCCTGATGGTGGACCAAGCTGAGCATTCTTCTTCATGATGATCTCCTGTTCTGTGGAGTCAGAGGGTACCAGTCCTTCCGCTTGAGTCAGGAAGACGTTTCTGTGGACAGGACAGCAGAGAGATGAGTGAGACCACAGGTGGAAAGAAAGGAGAGCGCTGTTTACCACAGGTGAGTGTATGAATAGTATAGCATTGCATAGAATTGATTGCCTGGTCCCAGATCTGTTTGGGCTGTCTTGCCTAAAAATGGCACGACATTGACCATAGGAGTTGGCTATACAAAACAAACTGATCTGGGACCAGGCTATCCAGTTTCAGTCTAACATGACATGTCATGTCACACAATGTGACAGACAGTGAAAAGATAGAGATAGTAGCCTATCCCTTAATGCTGCCAATATATCAGGACATATGGCCATCTATCTGAATGTGGGTGAATAGTTGTGTTGAGATTTGCAGGTCGTCCAGGCAATGCTCAAACAGTTAACTTTTATAAACAGCCACATGTAACTGATGATTTTCTGTTTCATTAAAACAAATATTGTATATTTGTTGTTGATGTTCAGTTAATAATACCTTTTATTTTAAATCTATATTTAACAAAAACAAAGTTATTTTGGACAGTTAGCTGTCTTGCTCATTAATCCTAGGGTAGGAGCATTGGGCCAGTAACCGAAAGGTTGCTGGATCGAATCTCCAAGCTGTCTGCCCCTGAGCAAGGGAGTTAACCCACTGTCCCCCGGGTGCCGATGACGTCAATGACGATTAAGGCAGCTCCTGCACCTCTCTGATTTCTGCACCACTCTGATAATTGTGGAAGACACATTTCAGTTGTACAACTGACTAGGTATCTTCCATTGCTCTGGACAGCTGACTTCAGCGTGCAGCTCTTTCACACACACAGGGACAAACAATTTACATATTAATTTAGTAACATTCATGTTACATTAATATTGCACATTCATTACACATTATTGGGAAATGTAATATTCTAGGTTGGGAGTAACGGTGAATGGTCAAAAACAGTTATTGACAGGACGCTTGATGATTGTTATAATATCCTACTGCAGAGCCTAGTAGAGGCTTCCTGTCAGGTCTTTCTCCTGTCTGCAGACCAGCTCCAAGTTCTGCTTCAAAGGTTTCTCCATCAGCTCTCTGTTTACCACCTCTCTCTGCTCCGGCTTCCTTTCCTGTTCCTTAGCCTGCTTCCATAATACCTTGATTTAGGGAATGGAAAATGAGTACAGACCATGTGAATTCACATTTGCAAATCTTCACTTTTTTTTGTTGCCTCGAGTTGACTGACCTAGAACTCTTGTATTTCCTTTCTCTTCACTTTGAGTCTAAATACCACACAAAGTCATAGTCTGGGAATGTGTGGTTGGAGTCTATGTCATGTTCTGGTGCTCAAAACCTCTAGCTATATGTAGCCAGAGCCTTCATTTATCTGTCTATTTCTAAGACAAATACTCTGTATCTAGCTAGCTAGAGTTAACATACCTTGTGCATTTCTGAAGCATTCTTTTCTAATACAGTTGAAGTCTGAAGTTTACATACACTTAGGTTGGAATCATTAAAACTTGTTTTTCAACCACTCCACAAATTTCTTGTTAACAAACCATAGTTTTGGTAAGTCGGTTAGGACATCTACTTTGTGCATGACACAAGTCATTTTTCCAACAATTGTTTACAGAAAATAATTACAGATTATTTCACTTATAATTCACTGTATCACAATTCCAGTGGGTCAGAAGTTTACATACATTAAGTTGACTGTGCCTTTAAACAGCTTGGAAAATTCCAGAAAATTATGTCATGGCTTTAGAAACTTCTGATAGGCTAATTGACATCATTTGAGTCAATTGGAGGTGTACCCGTGGATGTTTTTCAAGGCCTACCTTCAAACTCAGTGCCTCTTTGCTTGACATCATAGGAAAATCAAAAGAAATCAGCCAAGACCTCAGAAAAAAATTGCAGACCGCCAGTCTGGTTCATCCTTAGGAGCAATTTCCAAATGCCTGTAAGTACCACATTTTTCTGTACAAAAAAATAGTACGCAAGTATAAACACCATGGGACCACGCAGCCGTCATACTGCTCAGGAAGGAGAAGCGTTTTGTCTCGTAGAGATGAACATACTTTGGTGCGATAAGTGCAAATCAATCCCAGAACAACAGCAAAGAACCTTGTGAAGCTGCTGGAGGAAAAAGTATCTATATCCACAGTAAAACGAGTCCTATTCCGTCATAACCTGAAAGGCCTCTCAGCAAGGAAGAAGCCACTGCTCCAAAACCGCCATAGAAAACCAAGACTAAGGTTTACAACTGCACATGGGGATAAAGATCGTACTTTTTGGAGAAATGTCCTCTGGTCTGAAGAAACGAAAATAGAACTGTTTGGCCATAATGACCATTGTTATGTTTGGAGGAAAAAGGGGGATTCTTGCAAGCTGAAGAACACCATCCCAACCATGAAGCATGGGGGTGGCAGCATCATGTTGTGGGGGTGCTTTGCTGCAGAAGAGACTGGTGCACTTCACAAAATAGAAGGCATCATGAGGAAGGGGGAATTATGTGGATATATTGAAGCAACATCTCAAGACATCAGTCAGGAATTTAAAGCTTGGTCGCAAATGGGTCTTCCAAATGGACAATGACCCCAAGCATACTTCCAAAGTTGTGGCAAAATGGCTTAAGGACAACAAAGTCAAGGTATTGGAGTGGCCATCACAAAGCCCTGACCTCAATCCTGTAGAAAATGTGTGGGCAGAACTGAAAAAGCGTGTGCGAGCAAGGAGGCCTACAAACCTGACGCAATTACACCAGCTGTGTCAGGAGGAATGGGCCAAAATTCACCCAACATATTGTGTGAAGCTTGTGGAAGGCTACCTGTCATGTTTGACCCACGTTAATCCATTTAAAGGCAATGCTACCAAATACTAATTGAGTGAATGTAAACTTCTTACCCACTGGGAACATGATGAAAGAAATAAAAGCTGAAATAAATCATTATCTCTACTATTATTCTGACATTTCACATTCTTAAAATAAAGTGGTGATCCTAACTGACCTAAAACAGGGAATTTTTACTAGGATTAAATGTTGAAAATAGTGAAGAACTGAGTTTAAATGTATTTGGCTAAGGTGTATGTAAACTTCCGACTTCAACTGTAGCTAATGGATCATAAAAATAAGGCTTTACAATAAGAATTTTCAATTCAGATCGCAGCTAGCCAGGGTTGGGGAGTAACGGAGTACATGTAATCCGATACATGTAAGGGGTTGCAAAAAAAACGGTAGCTGTAATCCGTTACGTAACCAGCAAATAAATATAATCACATTACAGATACTTTTGAAAAATGAGATGATTACTTTGAGTATTAATTTTAAATTCAGAAAGGATGTTTGCAAAAAAATATACAGTGCCTTGCTGAAAGTATTCGGCCCCCTTGAACTTTGGGACCTTTTGCCACATTTCAGGCTTCAAACATAAAGATATAAAACTGTATTTTTTTGTGAAGAATCAACAACAAGTGGGACACAATCATGAAGTGGAACGACATTTATTGGATATTTCAAACTTTTTTAACAAATCAAAAACTGAAAAATTGGGCGTGCAAAAGTATTCAGACCCTTTACTTTCAGTGCAGCAAACTCTCTCCAGAAGTTCAGTGAGGATCTCTGAATGATCCAATGTTGACCTAAATGACTAATGATGATAAATACAATCCACCTGTGTGTAATCAAGTCTCCGTATAAATGCACCTGCACTGTGATAGTCTCAGAGGTCCGTTAAAAGCACAGAGAGCATCATGACGAACAAGGAACACACCAAGCAGGTCCGAGATACTGTTGTGAAGAAGTTTAAAGCCGGATTTGGATACAAAAAGATTTCCCAAGCTTTAAACATCCCAAGGAGCACTGTGCAAGCGATAATATTGAAATGGAAGGAGTATCAGACCACTGCAAATCTACCAAGACCTGGCCGTCCCTCTAAACTTTCAGCTCATACAAGGAGAAGACTGATCAGAGATGCAGCCAAGAGGCCCATGATCACTCTGGATGAACTGCAGAGATCTACAGCTGAGGTGGGAGACTCTGTCCATAGGACAACAATCAGTCGTATATTGCACAAATCTGGCCTTTATGGAAGAGTGGCAAGAAGAAAGACATTTCTTAAAGATATTGATAAAAAGTGTTGTTTAAAGTTTGCCACAAGCCACCTGGGAGACACACCAAACATGTGGAAGAAGGTGCTCTGGTCAGATGAAACCAAAATTGAACTTTTTGGCAACAATGCAAAATGTTATGTTTGGCGTAAAAGCAGCACAGCTAATCACCCTGAACACACCATCCCCCCTGTCAAACATGGTGGTGGCAGCATCATGGTTTGGGCCTGCTTTTCTTCAGCAGGGACAGGGAAGATGGATAGAATTGATGGGAAGATGGATTGAGCCAAATACAGGACCATTCTGGAAGAAAATCTGATGGAGTCTGCAAAAGACCTGAGACTGGGACGGAGATTTGTCTTCCAACAAGACAATGATTGAAAACATAAAGCAAAATCTACAATGGAATGGTTCAAAAATAAACATATCCAGGTGTTAGAATGGCCAAGTCAAAGTCCAGACCTGAATCCAATCGAGAATCTGTGGAAAGAACTGAAAACTGCTGTTCATAGAAGCCTACATAACCAACCCATAAAGTAAAATGTAACGTCCATATATTGCCAGCTATGTAATCTTTAACATTGATTTATCCTTCAATAGATGTCATTCAATTGGTAAGCTACATTTTTTGTCTTCTTCTAATGCCTCTTAAGGGGAAAGTAATCTAAAAGTAACTGAATGTAATCCGATTATGTTACTGAGTTCGGGTAATCCCAAAATTATGTTACTGATTACAATTTTGGACAGGTAACTAGTAACTGTAACAGATTACATTTAGAAAGTAATCTACCCAACCCTGCAGCTAGCTTGGTAAACGGACATAAGCATAGCCTCGGGAAGTAGGGGTGCTGAAAAATCAGAATAAAAAAATATTGAACATATTTTTTTCACTAAAGCAATACACTGGGCCTTTAGTAGTTCTGTATTAGCGGGCGATATAGTGTCTGCATCGCCACCTCCTCCCCTCAGCCAAATGTTAATTAACAGAGTTAGATTTAGCTAGCCCTAAGGCAATCTTTCTCTACAAATATGCTGATAAGGTCGCATCTTTTCTTATTCAACTAGTGAGGGATGGACTTGAACCAGGGTCGACCCTCCTTTACAGCCATTAACCCTCCACCCCAAAACCTTAGCCTACATTTGACTTGTTATGCCAATAGGTTCTGACCTGTTAATTTATGCCCCTATCAATTCTAGGTTTCCCATCACACGAGTAAGAATATACCGGTTGAAGTACAATACCTGGTACTGTAGCAGGCGCCAAGCTGTGTTTCCTGGAAAACCTTGTTCAAATCAAATAACATGTCATTAGTCACATGCGCCGAATACAACAGGTGTAGACTTTACAGTCAAATGCTTACTTACGAGCCCCTAACCAACAATGCAGTTTTAAAAAATAAGAGTAATAATAAGAAATAAAAGTAAAAAGTCACTTTGTTGGTTACTGCATGATCCCATATGTGTTATTTCATCGTTCTGATGTTTTCACTATTATTCTACAATGTAGAAAATAAATAAAAACCCTTTAATGAGTAGGTGTGTCCTGACTTTTCACTGGTACTGTACATGATTACATTGCATGTTCAATTAATCAGTAATTATTATTCAACATTGTCACTTGGGATTTTAATTTACAGCCTCTCTGATCACAGTACTCTGATCTACCTGCTTTGCCACCATGTCTGTGTAAGGTATCAGTTAATCTGACTATTCTCTCATCATTGATGTGATTGACTTATTTCAACAATTTAAGGGCCTTCTGTATAATGTTTGTAAGGCATATTAACCTGTTTTAATGATTCTCCTGAATCAATATGATCAATAAAATATTTTCTGTCCTTTACTTTTAACAGAGCATTGATGTACTTTTAAAGTGCATTCACACCCATTGCTTACACCTATCAAGTTGTTTCAGACCCACACAACTGTCTAGGGAGAAGGGTTTCGGGTTTCTTCTGGACAGGGCTTAACTATACTGGCCCAATAAGCACATACCCTGGAAATATGTGTCATTGGGACAGCGGTTAGGGTGCCTGTAGTTGGTGCTGGTGGCCTGGATTCAAGACCTGGTAGTCACTCTACTGTCACATTCATAGCAATGTACTGTATGTTAATGTCATTATTTGGCAACAGTTATAACACCCTTATCTGATCTAATTCAAATTAATGTCTCATTGAAAGATGAGAATCTGTAGGATTACCCCTTTAGCACGAATTATGACCACATTTCCACTAACTCTGATATGTTATCAGTATTGATTAATTCAATATAGCTGAGCATCTCTCGATTGTCTTCTTGAAATCCACACCACATACCATGTATATTATTCATTTAAAAGTTTTAAAAAATGGATGTAGCAACTGCAGATTGAAGATTTAACATATTGTGATTTCTGTGATTTGTCCTAAGTGATTCTGTTGCAATTTGTCTTTTTTTCCACATTAAAACTTGGAGATGGAACTCTGTGTTGTGTATCGTTTTGGTATACCTGGCATCATTGTTTAAATGGAAAATGTGAGAAAGTACAGACATGGTACTGTAAATATACACATTTCTGGGACATGTTTCAGCAGCAAATTAGGAATGTTACAGACAGAAATGCAAGGTGGTTTTATTTTGCCCTCCAAGTTTTCTTTTGCTTTTTTATTGTTGAACATGAAATGCTGGGCTTCCCGGGTGGCGCTGTACTGCAGCACCAGCTGTGCCACCAGAGACTGGGTTCGCGCCCAGGCTGTCGTAACCGGCCGCGACCTGGGGCGATGCACAATTGGCCTAGCGTCATTAGGGAGGGTTTGGCCAGTAGGGATATCCTTGTCTCATCGCGCACCAGCGACTCCTGTGGTGGGCCAGGCGCAGTGCACGCTAACCAAGGTTGCCAGGTGTACGGTGTTACCTCCGACACATATTTGCGGCTGGCTTCCGGGTTGGATGCACGCTGTGTTAAGAAGCAGTGCGGCTTGGTGGGGTTGTGTATCGGAGGACGCATGACTTTCAGCCTTCGTCTCTCCCGAGCCCGTACGGGAGTTGTAGTAATGAGACAGGATAGTAGCTACTAACGATTGGATACCACGAAATTGGGGAGAAAAAGGGGTAAAATTACATTTTTTTAAAAAGAACATGAAATACTGTAAAAACACCAGGAAATCAGCTCAAGTCATTTTAATTTTGGAAATCTGTTCCCAATATTCCCACGCATAATTTAGAGACACGTGATTGTATACAAATGTAAGCAAAGTTTGAAATTATTCTGTTTTAGTAATATGTCTGTTTTGGCTTCTTGCGGCTAATTTACAAATTATTTGGAATTATGTTCCGGCCCCCCGATCATCCTCTCAAGAAAAGATTGGCTTGTGGCTGAATCTAATTTATGATTCCTGCTCTAGGGAATGTGCTTATTGGGCCAGTATAGTTAGGCCATGCCCAGAAGAAACCCTACTGTAGGGGGTGTGTACTGGCAGCAGAGAAGTCAGGTGCAGGAGAGCAAAAACTGATTTAAAACAGCTCAGTTTAATAAACAAAAAACACAGTAAACAGAACAATAAATCAATGGGTAAACAAAACCTGTTACACACCAGCATAACGTGCACAAGCACTACAATAAACAATTCCGGAGAAGGACATGGGGGGAACAGAGGGTTAAATACACAACATGTAATGATGGAATTGAAACCAGGTGTGTGGGAAGACAAGACAAAACAAATGGAAAATGAAAGGTGGATCGGCGATGGTTAGAAGACCATCGACCACCGAACGCCACCCGATCAAGGAGAGGGACTGATTTCGGCAGAAGTCGTGACCTACCCCCTCCACGAGTGTAGATCTGAAACAACTTGATAGGTGTAAGCAATACGGGGAATGCACTTTGAAGTAAATCTCAGCTCTGTTAAAAGTACACTGAATTTTTAAAAATCATTAATTATTGGGATTCAGAAGTATCATTAAAACAGGTTAATATGCCCCACCAAGATTAGACAACTATGAAGATAGCCCTTCAATTTTTTGAAACAAGTCAATAAAATAGATGATGAGAGAATAGTCAAATGAACAGATAACTGACACAGACATGGTGGCGTAGCAGGAATATCTAAATGCTGTGAACCAAGAGGTTGTGAGTTCATATTCTAGGTTAAGATATGTTGAATAATAATTACTGTATAAATGAACATGCACTGTGTGTGAGTATCACTAACCTTGCCAACTGACAAAAAGAGCTGTGAATGGATCAGTGGCTCACCAATAAGGACCTTGATGGGCTTGGCAACAATAACAGGGTGTGATGTTTCTTTCTTTTTTGGAGAACGTTTCTTTGGGACCATCAGGTGACGTCCTGACAACTGATATACACAGAAATGTTCTTGCAACATTCCAATTAAATGTGTCTAGAACATTAATATCTTATATTCTGAGCAAGTGGCAACCATGTTGTGTGCATATTTGGTGGGAAGTTGATGGAATATTCTCCTAAAGCTGGACACATTGTTACTGCAACGTCCCCTGTAACGTGTCTAGAACATGAATGTCTTATATTCTGAGAACATGGTAACCATGTTCTGTGAATATGTACACACAATATCCCATAATGGCTGAGTGAAAACATGTTTTAGACATTTTAGCAAATGTATTGAAAATCAAATACATAAATATCTCATTTACATAATTTTTCACACCCCTGAGTCAATACTTTGTAGAATCACCTTTGGCAGCAATTACAGCTGCGAGTCTTTCTGGGTAAGTCTCTAAGAGCTTTAAACATCTGGATTGTGCAACGTTTGCCCATAATCTTTTTCAAAATTCTTCAAGCTGTCAAATTTGTTGTTGATAATTGCTACACAACCATTAACAGATCTTACCATAGATTTTCAAGCAGATTTAAGTCTAAACAGTAACTCAGCCACTCAGGAACATTCACTGTCTTCTTGGTAAGCAACTCCAGTGTAGATTTGGTCTTGTGTCATAGGTTATTGTCCTGCTGAAAGGTGAATTCATCTCCCAGTGTCTGATGGAAAGCAGACTGAAACAGGTTTCCTCTAGGATTTTGCCTGCGCTTAGCTCCATTCCGTTTCTTTTTTATCCCGAAGAACTCCCCAGTCCGTAAAGATTACAAGCATACACATAACCTAAAATATGGAGTGGTACTCAGTAAAGTGTTGCATTGGATTTGCCCCAAACATAACGCTTTGTATTCAGTGCAAAAAGTTAATTGATTTGCCACATTTTTTTTTTTGCAGTATTTCAGCCTTGTTGCAAACAAGATGCATGTTTTGGAATATTTGTATTCTGTACAGGTTTCCTTATTTTCACTCTGTCAATTAGGTTAGTATTGTGGAGTAACAACAATATAATTTGTATTTATTTTTTTAATCAAATTTGACATTATGAGGTATTGTATATAGGCCAGTGACAAAAATAAATAAATATATTGAATCAATTTTGAATTCAGGCTGTAACAGAACAAAATGTGGAAAAGGTAAAGGGGTGTGAACTAACGGAAAACTGGACACTCAAACATTAGGGGAACATTACGGGTAACATTATAAACCCGTTCTCTTTCCCTATGATTGTTAGCTGGTAGAGCAGCACATTACATTTCGGATAAAGTAGAAAGGCAAGGTGTATGTATGTATGTGCAGTATGTATGTATGTATTCCGTTATTTCTCCCCCAAAAAAACTGTACATTCCCATGCACACACACACACTAACGCAATCCCCACCCAGACTTAATACATTCGTTTAAACTAATTTAAACAGTCACAAAACCAATAGAACAACGAAGTCAGCATTCATATTTCTTTATGACATGTTCATCATCATCAATCTTCCATTGAGTAGCGAGGCTCACCAGGAAATGTCAGCATCTAACGAAATCTTTCGTGCTGTGAGTTTCGACTCATCGGCTGAGCCTCGTGCTTGGGTTTGGACATAATCCATCTCCTCGGGACCACTCAAGCAGTTGTTCTCACTGTGCAACGCAGTTGTCTTGTCTTGGGTAAGTGTTATCTGCCTTTTTCTGATTATAAATTCAAATAATGTTTATTTTTCTCTATGTATTGCGTGCGATGATGACAGTCGTGGTTTAATAAGGCTATTTCTGAATACTGTAACGAACGCAATATTTTTGCCATAAAACAATACATTGCGAGAAATGTTACATATTGTAAATCAACTGCCGCACTTGATTTATGGCGTATACATTTTGTTTCCTGGATTCAATAAAACTTGCAAACTGATCATTTTGCCATTGTTACGTAAATTCAATTGAAGTTCCAACTCAACTGTATCTCTCCCAGTAGCCTCTGCTCAAATGAATCAGATCAGTGAAAAATAATGTGTATGCCCAAGCTCTAGAAAAAATATCAGATCACAACATTAAAATGATAGGAGGACATACATTTTGGGAAGCATTATTTTTCATGCATGTTCATGCTTTGTTGAAAGGCCATTTAAAAGTTAATCCAAGGTCTTGTTAAATCCAAGGGCCATGGTGTGTGTGAATTTGACCCTAGACCCTGATCTGGGGTCAGTTTTGAATTCCCTCCACTAATGGTTAGTGTTGGGGGAGGAAAGGTTTATCCTAGATCTGTACCTAGGGGAAACTTCAACTCAAGAGCCCAGGTGGACAGGCCTCCTTTAAAATATCAGCTTCCATTGGTCTCAATTGAAAATACTTGTGCCAGGCATCTTGGATGCTGCATGCTCAAGTCAACCTCTAAATTGGTGAGCTCTCGGAAGTGAGCAAGCACAGGGCAGACGTGCTTATGCAAGCTACACTCATTAGATGTTTCACCTACAACCATAAACCACCATAAACAAATACCAAAAAATGGTACACTCCATTGACATTTGTGTTATATGTTCTCTGCAAACCTGTGGCTTAACATTGATCTCACATATTTTCAGATATTTTCCTTCGACCACACAGTCCCAGATCATTGGTACCATGTTGTAACATGCAAGCATTCCTTTTGGTGCTCTAAGCGTTTCTTTCAAGACTTCTCACCAGTTGTGTAAAGGAGGGGGGGGTAAAATCCCTACAAGCATACATCCTGTTTCTAGCATACAAGTCATTTGTACAGTACATCGAGTTGCCATAGAAAGATATGTGGTTGGTGAGATCTAAATGCCAGATTTTTAAATGTGTTCAACAGCGTATAACAAACCTAAACCAAGGGCGGCCTAGAATGTAAATGAAAATAGTTCTGCATATTTTTATCTGAGATCTTTCCTTAGCTGCCTATTCATAGACTGATCCGCCCCTACAGGCATTGGGAAAACATGTCAGGTTTAAAGGCCAGTGTAGAGAAAGGGGACACCTAGTCAGTTGCACAATTGAAAAACATTCAACCGAAATGTGTCTTCCGCATTTAACCCAACCCCTCTGAGTCAAAGAAGAGCAGGGGGCTGCCTTAATCAACATCATCAGGGAGCAGCTGTGGGGTTAACTGCCTTGCTCAAGGGCAGAACGGGTGATTTTTCCACTTCGCCGGCTCAGGGATTACAAACAAGCAACCTCTTGGTTACTGTCCCAACACTCTAACCGCTAGCCTACCTGCCACCCCAAGTGTACTGCCCTCTGATAGTGGAACTTAGTTAGTAGATTTATACATTCGTTGTCTGTTTTTATTTCAGTCTCATGCATTTCATCCGGTGACAAAGAACGAATAGAATTATTTTACTGTAGCTCCATTAGCCATTTTGTTCTAACCTATTTTACGATACATTCGCTACAACATTGAAAGACACATGGACTACTACAAGCAATGTATGTGCCCATATTGCTTATCACTGGCATAGTTGTCTTGGTTCAAACTTCCATTCTCTGAAGGAAGTGCTACTGCTGCAAATAAGGAAATGCAGTCTAATCTGATTGTGTACATAGCAAAGCAACCAGTCCCCTTGGGGAAAACAGGATTTGTAGCATTCTTTAAAGTTAATGATGTGCTCTGTTTATGGGCGGCAGGGTAGCCTAGTGGTTAGAGCGTTGGAATAGCAACCGGAAGGTTGCAAAATCAAATCCCGAGCTGACAAGGTAAAAATCTGTTGTTCTGCCCCTGAACAAGGCAGTTAACCCACTGTTCCTAGGCAGTCATTGATAATAAGAATTTGTTCTTAACTAACTTGCCTAGTTACATTTTTGTAAAATGGTGAAGATGATTGGTAATCCCCTCGTACCTCAAGCTTTGCAGGTCACATTGATTTGGTTTCCTTTGACCACAGTCATACAGTCCCAGATCATTGGTACTCTGTTGTAACATGCAAGCATTCATTTTGGTGCTCTAATAGTTTCCTTCAAAACAACTCACCAGTTGTGTAAAGGAGATTGATAGTTCATTTCCACCATGTTCAGTATGGAAATTTGCTGATAGCTGCTTTATTGAGGAAAAATGTACTTACTATGACTGTGATATGAGGTTGTCCCACCTATCTATCTTAAGATTAATGCAATAACTCTAAGTCACTCTGGATAAGAGCATCTGCTAAATGATGGAAAATGGAAAAATGTATTTGATGAGATTGTGCGCCCCGTGGTGAAGTTGCCCCTAGGTACAGATCTTGGATCAGCTTCCCCTCCCCCAATTCTAATCTTAACCATTAGGTAAGGAAAATACTAAACTGACCCAAGATCAGCGTCTAGGGGCAATTTCACCCTACTCCAGGTTGAGCAGATTCTCTCTGTGATGACAATTGATTAAATAATCTTGTGCGCAATAATTTCAGATGATTTCAACTATACTCTACATCTAAATTCATACATAACACAATTATACATTATGCATTGGTTTCCATGACATGGTCTTTAGCAAAAGTATTATCTAAATGTATCTAAATTGCTCAAGAACACCACAGCTATTGGAGGGGTGGCCAATGAGGCTTTATGGATGCAAAGTTGCACACTGTGTCTTTCTTGTCTTCGTCAAAAGAGATCTACAAAATACAGAAATATTATTTGATTATTATTGATACAACAAGTTGGGGGTGATTTGCTTGGGCCCTAAGTTGCATACCATTCCCTATTCAGTGCACTACTTTTTGATCAGGGCCTATAGGGCTCTGGTGACATGTAATAAACTATACTGTATAGGGTGCCATTTGGGATGCTGCCCCTCCCTCCCTGTTCCCTATCTGTTCCCTTTTCACCTCACAATGAAGCACCTCTTTATGGCTCACTTATGACTCAATCTCAGAGCCAGCAGAATTCAACAGTTCTGTGATTGAATAGAGAACGATTTCGCTACCAAATATAGTCAAAGGCACCTCTCACTGATGTTGCATAATATCCTGCTTTGTGCTAATGGTGAGATTTTATCAGGTGTTTAGATCTCAACCGGGCCAGCCATGTATCATTCTATGGCAAATAAGTGTGCAGTAGTTCCAGTGAAGAGAAATCTTAATGCTACAGCATACAATGTCATTCTAGACTGTTCTGTGCTTCTAACTTTGTGGCAACAGTTTGGGGTAGGCCCTTTCCTGTTTCCGCATGACAATGCCCCCGTGCACAAAGCGAGATCCCTACAGAAGTGGTTTGTAGAGATCGGTGTGGAAGAACTTGACTGGCCTGCACAGAACCCTAACCTCAACTCCATCGAACACCTTTGGTATGAATTGGAACGCCGACTGCGAGCCAGGCCTAATCATCCAACATCAGTGCCCGATTTCACGAATGGTCTTGGAAGCAATACTGAATGGAAGCAAGTCCCAGCAGCAATGTTGCCTCATCTAGTGGAAAGCCTTCCCAGAAGAGTGGAGGCTGTTGTAGCAGCAAAGGGGGAAACCAACTCCATATTAATGCCCATGATTTTGGAATGAGATGTTAGATGAGCAGGTGTCCACATACATTTGATCATGTAGTGTATGACAAATCTACCTTGTGACAAGCCCACTGATTAACATCGAATGGAAATTAACTATTGAGCACCAATCTCCTTCATACACCATGAGCTGTCTTGAAGGAAACTCTTAGAACACCAAAAGGAATACTTGCATGTTACAACAGAGGACCAATGATCTGGGGCTGTGTGACTGTGGTCAAAGGAACCCAATCAAATAAAATGTTATTAGTCACATGCTTCGTAGCCAGCAGGTGTAGACTAACAGTGAAACTTCCCAACAATTGAGAGAGAAAGAAAATAGAAAATAATAGAAAAGTAAAACACGTAATAATAAAAGTAAAAATAAATACACAATGAGTAATGGTAACTTGGCTAGATACACGGGGTACCAGTACCGAGTCGATGTGTAGGGGTACGAGGTAATTTAGTTATCTATGTACCCGCACGCCTGACCAGCATCACCACCCTGGATGGTTCCAACCTTGAATATGTGGACATCTATAAGTACCTAGGTGTCTGGCTAGACTGTAAACTCACCTTCCAGACTCATATCAAACATCTCCAATCGAAAATCAAATCAAGAGTCGGCTTTCTATTCCACAACAAAGCCTCCTTCACTCCAAACCGCCAAACTTACCCTAGTAAAACTGACTATCCTACCGATCCTCGACTTCGGCGATGTCATCTACAAAATTGCTTCCAACACTCTACTCAGCAAACTGGATGCAGTTTATCACAGTGCCATCCGTTTTGGCACTAAAGCACCTTATACCACCCACCACTGCGACTTGTATGCTCTAGTCGGCTGGCCCTCGCTACATATTCGTCGAAAGACCCACTGGCTCCATGTCATCTACAAGTCCATGCTAGGTAAAGCCTTATCTCAGTTCACTGGTCACGATGGCAACACCCATCCGTATCACGCGCTCCAGCAGGTGTATCTCACTGATCATCCCTAAAGCCAACACCTCATTTGAGCGCCTTTCGTTCCAGTTCTCTGCTGCCTGTGACTGGAACGAATTGCAAAAATTGCTGAAGTTGGAGACTTTTATCTCCCTCACCAACTTCAAACATCTGCTATCTGAGCAGCTAACCGATCGCTGCAGCTGTACATAGTCTATCGGCAAATAGCCCATCCATTTTTACCTACCTCATCCCCATACTGTTTTTATTTATTTACTTTTCTGCTCTTTTGTACACCAATATCTCTACCTGTACATGACCATCTGATCATTTATCACTCCAGTGTTAATCTGCAAAATTGTAATTATTCGCCTACCTCATGCCTTTTGCACACAATGTATATAGACTCCACTTTTTTTTCTTCCTCTTGTGTTATTGACTTGTTAATTGTTTACTCCATGTGTAACTCTGTGTTGTCTGCTCACACTGCTATGCTTTATCTTGGCCAGGTCGCAGTTGCAAATGAGAACTTGTTCTCAACTAGCCTACCTTGTTAAATAAAGGTGAAATAAAAAAATTCAAAATAAAAAACATATAACTAGGAATAAATTGACTAGGCAACAGGATAGAAAATAAACAGTAGCATCAGCGTATGTGATTAGTTAAAAACAAGTTTGTGCAAAAAGGGTCTGGGCAACTATTTAACTAACTATTTAGCAGTTTTATGGCTTGACGGTAGAAGCTGTTCAGGGTCCTGTTCGTTGCAGACTTGGTGCATCGGTACCGCTTGCCGTGTGGTTGCAGAGAGAACAGTCTATGACCTGGAAGGGTGGAGTCTTTGACAAAAAAAATTGGGCCTGCCTCTGACACCGCCAGGTATAGAGGTCCTGGATGGCAGGGAGCACGGCCCTAATGATGTACTGGGCTGTACGCACTACCCTCTGTAGCGCCTTGCTGTCAAATGCCAAGCAGTTGCCATACCATGCGGTGATGCAGCCAGTCAAGATGCTTTCAATGGTTTCGCTGTTGAACTTTTTGAGGATCTGAGAGCCCATACCAATTTTTTTCAGCCTCCTGACAAGGGAGAGGCATTGTTGTGCCTTCTTCATGACTGTTTTGGTGTGTGTGGACCATAATAGATCCTTACAGCCCGGTCGATGTGAATGGGGGCATGCTCGGTCCTATGTTTCCTGTAGTCCACGATCAGCTCTTTTGTCTTGCTGACTTTGAGGGAGAGGTTGTTATCCTGGCGCCACACTGCCAGGAGTCTGACCTCCCTATCGGCTGACTTGTCGTCATCGGTGATCAAGCCTACCACCTTCGTGTCGTCAACAAACGTAATGATGGTGTTGGAGTCGTACACGGCCACTCAGTCATGGGTGAACGGGGACTGCAGAAGGGGACTAAGCAGACATCCCTGAGGGACCACCGTGTTGAGGGTCAGCATGACGGATGTGTTGTTGCCTATCCTCACCACCTGGGAGGCCCATCAGGAAGTCCAGGATCCTGTTGCAGAGGGAGGTGTTCAGTCCCAGGGTCCTTAGCTTAGTGGTGGGCTTGAAAGGCTCTATGGTGTTGAACGCTGAGCTGTAGTCAATGAACAGCATTCTCACAGAGGTGGCAGAGGGCAGTGTGGAGTGCAATAGAGATTGCGTCATCTGTGGATCTGTTGGGGCGTTATGTGAATTCTAATGGTCCAGGGTGCCTGGGATGATGGTGTTGATGTGAGCTAGAGTGGGCAGCACCCCCACACCAAAATAGTATATCATCACTGTCAATTGTGAATGATAATTCTTCAAGTTTTACCAGTGAATCTTCAAACTGTGTCTGCATACCAATCACTTGATCTCAATCAGTTTCATGGGAATATACATTTGGATCTTCTGGAATTACTGTTTAGTGAGCAAATTAGAGCATATGGTGTTAACAAACTATATAGCCTTCCTGTATTTTGTTTTAATCCAAGCACATTCTGGCTAGTGCTTTGTGTGGTTGAGTTTTGGTCGTATTATAATTTTTTGGGGACTATTTCGCTAACCATCCGAACATTTAACAAGAAATGAGGTGGTGTTTTTGTTGTAACAGTAACGTTATACTATGCTATTATATTTGGTTATGTTGTATAGAATACTAATGAATCATTATGTGATCTTCCAAGACATTCAACTTTGAACTAACTTTACTAAACCAGCAGTATTGTGATAAGTGCCTGAGCGACACTCCGGCAGCACTACCCCTGCCTGCTCCCACTGCACCAAAAGACACGCACCTAGTGGGCTATAGCCTACTTTTTTGACCTTTGAAAAATTTGATGATGTAGAAACAAGAGACCACGTGTGGCTGTTTTATGAAAATCTGGGAATATTTGTCAAAGGAAACATTTCTGGTTGGTCTCAGGGAATGTGAAACAGCTAGTATGGGAGTCTTTTAAAACAGGATTGAGTGAAGTAGCAGCAGAGATGTTGAATGAGCAACTAATGTACATGGAGAGCCTCACAAGTTTGACGAAATTACCTTATATCTTTCAGTCTAATACGGCTATTTACTTACTTGTGTAGCTTTATGACACTTTTTAAAATGAGTTAGTCCTAAATATCCTCTCCAAATTTAGCTATAATTTAGCCCGAAAGGGTTTGAAAAATGTGATTGGTTGATGATAGGCCTATGACATTGGCCTATGATTTTGTCTTGCGCTGCGCAAAATACCAAATCTCAATAACGATTGGAGTTAAACATCACCAGTACCACATACTTATGATATATACCGTGCCTTTGGAAAGTATTCAGACCCCTAGACTTTTTCCACATTTTGTTACATTGCAACCTTATTCTAAAATGGATTAAATAAAACATTTTCCTCAGCAATCTACACACAATACCCCATAATATCAAAGTGAAAACAGGCTTTTGAAAATGTTTGCTAATGTCACGAATATTACCGAAGGTGGCTCCCCTTCTTGTTCGGGTGGCGCTCAGCGGTCGTTGTCGCCGGTCTACTAGCTGCCACCGATCCTTTGTTCTGTATTCGTTTGGTTTTGTCTAATTGGTTTCACCTGTTCATTGTTTGGTTGTTAGGGTGGGGTTATTTAAGTTAGTTTAGCACGCTTCTGTTTGTGCGGGCTTGTTCTTCTGTATTTGTGAGAGGTGTTAGTGTTTTGTTGGGTTTTCTTGCTGTCCTAGTATTTCACATAAGGGTACTATTTTGTTTTATAGTTACACCTGTGTTGGGTATAACTATTTTGTTTCTGTGATTTTTTGGACATTAAAGCGTGTTTTTTCCCGCATCCTTTGCTCTCTGCGCCTGACTCCACACCCATTCACTCATTGAGCGTTACAGCTCATTTATAAACATGTTAAATATCTTATTTACTTAAGTATTCAGACCCTTTGCTATGAGACACAAAATTGAGCTCAAGTGCATCCTGTTTCCATCCTTGACATTGGTGATATCAGATGTTTCTACAACTTGATTGTATTCCACCTGTGATAAATTCAATTGATTGGACATGATTTGGAAAGACACACACCTGTCTATATAACGTTCCACAGTTGACAGTGCGTGTCAGAGCAAAAACCAAGGAATCGTCCGTAGAGCTCCAAGACAGGATTGTGTTGAGCCACAGATCTAGGGAAGGGTACCAAAAAATGTCTGCAGCATTGAAGGGGGAGAAGGGCCTTGGTCAGGGAGGTGACCAAGAACCCGATGGTCACTCTGACAGAGCTCTAGAGTTCCTCTGTGGAGATTTGAGAACCTCCCAGAAGGACAACCATCTCTGCAGCACTCCACCAATCAGGCCTTTCTGGTAGACTGGCCAGATGGCACACATGACAGCCCATTTGGAGTTTGTCAAAAGGCACTTAAAGACTCTCAGACCATGAGAAACAAGAATGCCAAGCTTCACGTCTGGAAGAAACCTGGCACCATCCCTATGTTTTTTTCAGCGGCATAGACTCGGAGACTAGTCAGGATCGATGCAAAGATGAATGGAGCAAAGTACAGAGAGATCCTTGATGAAAACCTGCTCCAGAGTCTCAGACTGGGGCGAAGGTTCATCTTCCAATAGGACAACGACCCTAAGCACACAGCCACGACAATGCAGGAGTGGCTTTGGGACAAGTCTCTGAATGTCCTTGAGTGGCCCAGCCAGAAAGGATCTGCAGAGAGTAATGGGAGAAACTAACCAAATACAGGTGTGCCAAGCTTGTAGCATCATACCCAAGAAGACTCGATGCTGTAATCACTGCCAAAGGTGCTTCAACAAAGTACTGAGTAAAGGCTCTGAATACTTATGTAAATGTGGTATTTATTATTTATTTTTTTCAACCTGGAATTAAAATGGATTTTTTGGTGGTTTGTATCATATGATTTACACAACATGCTTTGAAGATGCAAAATATTTTTTATTGTGAAACAAACAAGAAATAAGGCAGAAAACTTGAGCGTGCATAACTATTCACCCCCCCAAAGTCAATACTTTGTAGAGACACCTTTTGCAGCAATTACAGCTGCAAGTCTGTTGGCGTATGTCTATATAAGCTTGGCACATCTACCCACTGGGATTTTTGCCCATTCTTCAAGGCAAAACTGTTCCAGCTCCTTCAAGTTCGATGGTTCCACTGGTGTACAGCAAGCTTTAAGTCATACCACAGATTCTCAATTGGATTGAGGTCTGGGCTTTGACTAGGTCATTCCAAGACATTTAAATGTTTCCCCTTAAACCACTCGAGTGTCGCTTTAGCAGTATGCTTAGGGTCATTGTCCTGCTGGAAGGTGAACCTCTGTCCCAGTCTCAAATCTCTGGAAGACTGAAACAGGTTTCCCTCAAGAATTTCCCTGTATTTAGTGCCATCCATCATTCCTTCAATTCTGACCAGTTTCCCAGTCCCTGCCGATGGGAAAAACATCACCACAGCATGATGCTGCTACCACCATGCTTCACTTGGAGTGGTGAGAGGTGTTGGATTTGTGCCAGACATAGCATTTTCCTTGATGTCCAAAAAGCTCAAATTTAGTCTCATCTGACCAGAGTACCTTCTCCCATATGTTTGGGGAGTCTCCCACATTCCTTTTGGCGAACACCAAACATGTTTGCTTATTTTATTCTTTAAGCAATGGCTTTTTTCTGGCCACTCTTCTGTAAAGTCCAGCTCTGTGGAATGTGTGGCTTAAAGTGGTCCTATGGACAGATACTCCAATCTCTGCTGTGGAGTTTTGCAGCTCCTTCAGGGTTATCTTTCGTCTCTTTGTTGCCTCTCTGATTAATTCCCTTGTTGCCCGGTCCGTGAGTTTTGGTGGGTGGCCCGCTCTTGGCAGGTTTGTTGTGGTGCCATGTTCTTTCCATTTTTTAATAATGGACTTAATGGTGCTCCGTGGGATGTTTAAAGTTTCTGATATTTTTTATAACCTAACCCTGATCTGTACTTCTCCACAACTTTGTCCCTGACCTGTTTGGAGAGCTTCTTGGTCTTCATGGTGCCGCTTGCTTGGTGGTGCCGCTTGCTTGGTGGTGCCGCTTGCTTAGTGGTGTTGCAGACTCTGGGGCCTTTCAGAACAGATGTATATATACTGAGATCATGTGACACGTAGATTGCACACAGGTGGACTTTATTTAACTAATTATGTGACTTCTGAAGGTAATTGGTTGCACCAGATCTTATTTGGGGGCTTCATAGCAAAGGGGGTGAATACATATATTCATAGCAAAGGGCAAACTTTTCAGTTTAGAAAAAATAAAATAAAAATTGAAAGAAGTTTTTTTATTTTATTGCATTTCACCAATTTGGACTATTTTGTGTATGTCCATTACATGAAATACAAATAAAAATCTATTTAAATTACAGGTTGCTATGCAACAAAATAGGAAAAACGCCAAGGGGGATGAATACTTTTGCAAGGCACATTAATATGGAAAAGAACAAACAAAGCAAGATATATTTTTTTGAAAACATTCATCAATTCATTAATCAGTTGGTGTGTGTAAGTGTGTGTAAGTGTGTGTGCTGCGGGGTTGAAGCTACAAACCCATAGGCTTGGTTCTCTCATCCCTTCCAGGCTTTTGGGAGGGAGGGTGGACAATGAGCCTGTCGTAGCGGATGTAAGCAATGTCCCCACTCGCTCTGGCAGCTTGCATTGCCGGGATAAGTTATTTTCTCTTCTGGTGCACAGCTTCCGGATAGACGTCGTTTAGGAAGATGTACAGTACGTTCCCCTCAAGTTTTTGTCTCTTTCCAGAACAGCTACCTTGTACCTGAACCTCAGGAACTTGACCTCTATCGGCTTGGGTCTGTCACCTGGGCCGGGGGTGGGTTTTCCAGTCCTGTGGGCATGCTCTACCTCAATCTTCCTGTGGTCCATCTTCTGTTTCTCCAAGATCATTTCCCTCCCTTTGTATTGAGTCTGCGTCCAGGTCTCATGTGGACATTCTGCAATTCCGTCCCCAACAGTGTTGTTCTGCTTTGATTGTCCCTTGAGATAATCTGATTTTTCTGTCATTGTTATCATGGATTCACATACAGAACTGATGTCCTCTCTCAATGACTTACAGATCGCTGTCATCTTGCCGGTTTCCTGTTTAAACTCATCGAGCTGACCCTGAGAGAACTGCAAACTGTTCTTGAGGTCCTGGACCTCTCTGGTCTGGTCGTCCATTATTTTATTAGTTGACTCCACCAGTGTTGGGCACAAAACTTGAAGCTCTTTTCTAGTCATTTGTAACAACTGCTGTTAGAAGTCTTTTTGTTTGTTTAAAAGATCCTTCACCCGTGATAGAGAGAAACCACTTTCTTCAACAGTATTCCCACCGGCTTTGGACTTTGTCAGCAACGTAGGCTACACTGTTAGTCCTCGCAGTTCCGGACAGAGCAGGTCGCAGTGATAATGGAAATAGAAACAAACAGCATGGATCTAGACAGTCACAAGCCCAACACAATGCTCGGTTCCAGCCACAAGGTCTAACTGTATCATGGTATGCGTTCTAGCCCTCATGGAAACCTTGCTAGCTTGATAGGCAGCTAACAGTGGCAGCTAGGCTAGCTGCTACACCAAGCAGCTCATCAGACCCTTGGTCGGATCCCTGGACAGATAGCAGCAGTCCCAGCAACGGATGCCAAACCCGTTGCGGGATCCAAATTAAAAAAGTAGCTAGCTAGTAACAAAACCTTTTCAATAGATCACTTTTTCAGAGACTTTCAAATCTTTCCAAAACATCAAACCAAGTTCTCCCTCGTTCCGCGTTCAAAAGGAAGTGACGACGTTCAGTAATGTTATGCTCTCTCCTCCGCGCTCTCTCCTCCGTGACCCGGAAACCAATAAGTGGTCAAGGAGATGTCAATTTGTTAGTAGCTCTAGTTCGAAGTTCACCTAAACAAGTTAATTCTTTGTCATTTGAATCGTTTACTCATACTATAACTTAAACCGTAACTGAAACAAAAACTGATTGTAGGAAAATAAAATGGCCTTTCCATATGGATACAAGTCCTAAACTGGTGCCTAATTTGAGTTAAGCTTAATTCAATTTTAGAACAACTAGGGCTTTCTCTAAGGGAATCCACTCAAAATGTTTTTAAGAGTGTTCAAACGCCACATTCTCTCAGTCAGCTGACAATACCGTATCACATGTCTCCTATAATCACAACGCCTCACTCTGACTCGTGAGGTTGATATGGGAAAATGGCATCCTGCCTGTTTCCCACATTTACATTTTCCCCAATCATGGGAAATTATTACATTTGAATACTTGATGAAAAGGCTCTGGAATAAAAAGCTACTCAAGGGAAAAATGTTTTCAATAAAAGATCATGAAAGTGTTTAGAGAATATGTGAGAAGATGCAGGTCTGTATGTTTTAGTGTCAGTCTAAAAGAAGTATTATTATCATAGATTTTTTAAATTAGACTCTTATATTGTGTTTTACTGTGTTTTGCAGGTGCTAATGATGGATCACTGACAGACCACCACCACATATATACGAGCAGCTGCACCGTTAACCCTACCGCGTCCATACAAACCTGGCAATACATTCCCCTTCAGCAAGGAGAGTGCAAAAAGTGAATCAGTAATACTGAGATTGAGATAGAGGTCTGTCAAACACCTACCTGCTCCCCTCATCCAGCCATCTACCCACTGAATATGAGCCTTTGGAAACTCAACTGACACCTGGACTTTAGCACGTAAACCACCTTCACTAACCCACACGTTGACTTCAAGGACCTCTGTACCAGGGGCTGCTGGAATTCCAATTACCCATATCCATAACTATACCTGGATTCTCCACCAAGCCACTGACCCAAACAAGGGAGAACCATCACCATCACAGACTCACCCTGAACAGTGGCTTTGAGTGGAGTTGGCAACCATTTTGTTTTCTGATAAGAGATAAGACCTGCAGAGTTGGCTTGGCACCATGATTGACCTGAGTTACCTGACGGAGGAGGAGCAGGAGATGATCCTGTCCGTATTAAAGAGGGACACAGATCTGAAGAGGGCCGAGGAACAGCGTGTGAAGTGAGTTCACAGGATGCCTTAGAGTTGAAATTGAGTTGTCTGTGGATCTGTCAGGGCTGTGTGCAAATTAGATTGGGTCCAGAGTGTCTGAGATGATAGAGTTGATGTGTGCCAGCCTTTCAAAGCACTTCATTATTACAGATGTGAGTGCTACAGGGCGGTAGTCATTGTGGCAGGATGCCTTAGAGTTTTTGGGAACAGGAATGATGGTAGTCAGCTTCAAAATGTGGGGATTACAAACTGGGACAAGGAGAGGTTGAAAATGTCTGTGAAGATGCTTGCCAGATGCTTGCACATGTCCTGAGGACACGCCCTGAAAAACAGTGGCAGGGTTAAAGAAAAGTATTATAGCAGTGTGGGGAAACTCCAAGATATTAAAGAGATTCTCCGGTACCTTTGTATACTTTTTTAGCCAGTAGTTCTGTGGTTCTGAAAGTAGTCCCCAAAAGTGGTCCCCAAAAATTGCATACTACCGCACATATGTGCAGATATGTGCACCACGTCATTGCTCTCTCTCTCTCTCTCTCTTTCTCTCACTCTACTGTGTGTATGTTTTGCTAGCTCAAATGGCGAGGGGCTGTAGCTCATTGGCTAGAACTCAAATTGCTAGGGGGCTGGCCCATGTAGGGGGAAATATAAGGGAAAATGGTGCAGAACAGCATGCAGAAAAACAGTTGCTTTTAGGGGATAACGTGGCTAATTGAGGTAAGACAATAATTGTGCTCATAGATTATGAACGTTTGAGCTACACATTGATACATCCAGCTTAAAAAATACTTATTTGTCACCAAAGTTATTGAGCATGTATTTAATAGATATGTCTGTTTCCTTATTATTTTTATCCTAATTTGTTTAATAATAAATATGTTGGTTTGGGTTGACTACGAAGGCATTTTAAAATAAAAAAAACATACTGCTGAGATATGTGAAGAGCTTCATAAACAATAAAAACACACAGTTGTGACAGAATTCAAACTGCTTTTGTACAGTATATAAAGACTTACTGGGTATACCTTCTACTGCTTTTGTATTTAAAAACTTACTGGGTATACCTTCTACTGCTTTTGTATTTAAAAACTTACTGGGTATACCTTCTACTGCTTTTGTATTTAAAAACTTACTGGTTATACCTCCTACTGCTTTTGTATTTAAAAACTTACTGGGTATACCTTCTACTGCTTTTGTATTTAAAAACTTACTGGGTATACCTCCTACTGCTTTTGTATTTAAAAACTTACTGGGTATACCTTCTACTGCTTTTGTATTTAAAAACTTACTGGGTATACCTCCTACTGCTTTTGTATTTAACAACTTACTGGGTATACCTTCTACTGCTTTTGTATTTAAAAACTTACTGGGTATACCTCCTACTGCTTTTGTATTTAAAAACTTACTGGGTATACCTCCTACTGCTTTTTTCAAACATGTGCTTGATTGCACTGTGTTTTGTTCATAAGAAATGTTGACAAGGTATTGTTGCAATCATGTGAAACAACTGTAATACATGGGACTCATAACAAGGATTACATCACAGATTCATAACCAACAGCATGCACCTTCATTAAAAAAAAACAGCACATATACTTATGTTACTGTACATGCCCCTGCTAGCAGGGAACTCAATAAGGTTTTCCAGGTTCTGACATAAGCTGTCATCAATTTATTGTATTGCCTCTGCCTGGTCTCCATTACTAGTTTTCCATTGTTAAGTGTCCATATTTTGAATGTTTACCCTCTCTCCACTTAGGAATCTACAAAAGCAAGAATGTGACAAGGGCAAGCTGAAGTACCTGACTGGAGAGTGGTTCTATGAGACAAAGTCAAGGCGTCACAGAGACAGGATCCATGGTTCTGACATCATCAGAGCATCCATAAGTCGGAGGAAACCTGTGACCATATGTGAGTTATAACCGTGTTAAGCTATGCAACTTTAGACAGTCGTTGACTCTTGCAAAGACCATTACGGATGTGTATGACTAAATGCTGCATTGCAGATGTACAGTAACTCTATTCCTGGGCATTTAATTTGTTGAAATATTGTTTGGTGGATATTACATTGGTGAACATCGATATGAACAATTGACTCTGAAACAAGAACATAAAAAGTACTCTTCATTCCTATTTTCTATAGCTGGTTGATGTTCAGTAGACATAGAGGGTGTTGCACCTAAGTTTGTCCAATAGGAATGCTCATTCCATCCTTCACTTCATGAGAGGGATGGCTGTTAGATGTATTGTAACATATAGAGTGGAAGTGAGTTGGACTCACGCTCTTGGGATGAGGTAGCCCTGCCTGCAACTTCAAAATCAATGTTACCCTTGGCCCAAAAGTTAATTTCCTTTTGGCTTAATGGTCGGTTTCCCGAGCAGTAGATTGGGGTTTAGATCCCACCTGTGACACAGACATACAGTATGTGTCTTCATCTGGTTTGTCAGTGGTTTTACTGAGGCCTGCAACCCATTTGTTCTGTGTTGTAGTGGAGCTTTCCCAGATGTGGGCAGAGAGGCCCAGTTTCGTGAACAGTGAGAACCAGGATGTGTATGTTCCTCCAGAACTCTCGGGCCTTTTAGAGGAGCCACTGGCACAGCACAAGAACTACTACAGGTGAGAGTTCCATGATATGGACCCATTGTGCAGTGGTGGAAAAATTGTCATACTTGAGTAAAAGATACCTTAATAGAAAATGACTCAAGTAAAAGTGAAAGTCACCCAATAAAAAACCTACTTGAGTAAAAGACTAAAAGTATTTGGTTTTAAATATACTTAAGTGTCAAAAGTAAATCGAAAATAACTTCAAATTCCTTATATTAAGCAAACTAGACGGCAACATTTTCTTGTTTTTAAAATGTACGGATAGCCAAAGGCACGCTACAACACTCAGACATCATTTACAAATGATGATCAGAGGCAGTGGGGATGACCAGGGATGTTCTCTTGATAAGTGTGTGAATTAGAATATTTTCCTGTCCTGCATTCAAAATGTAACAAGTACTTTTGGGTGTCAGGGAAAATGTATGAAGTAAAAAGTACATACTTTACTTTAGGAATGTAGTAAAGTAAAAGTAAAGTAGAGTAAAGTACAGATACCCTCAAAAAATACTTAAGTAGTCATTTCAAGTATTTTTACTTAAGTACTTTACTCCCCTGCCCTTGTGTTCATGTTTTTAGAAACTATGGATGTTTTTAGGGCTGCGTGTAACGCCCATTTTTATAGTTTACTCTGTCTGTCATCTCTCTCCCTTTCTCCTGCTGCGGCTACTTCCTACACACAAAGCCTTGCCCCCTGTCACGCAAGCGGTGCAGTTCCTTCTCCTCGATGTTAGATTCAAAGTTAGATACATACGTTTGCATGCTGTTCTGTTAGATCAAATGCAGTCAACAAATTGTTTGAGACAAGAATGATACTGCTTTCCACTTTCTTCTTACAGTTTTTTTTTTTTTTACAATCGCTAGGACCCATTTCTCAATACTTACGTCACTTTTTCAAAGCTCTTCACACAGTTCTCCTAACCAACTTTCAGCTTGGCACAGTAGTTAATTTCACATCCAAAATGTAGTAAAACTACCAAAACACTTCATACATGTCTCAAACTAACTAATTCCATAACACCAGCAAAGGTTGTCACCCAACAAGCACACTTTGTCACTCATGTGGTCCTTCTGTAGCTCAGTTGGTAGAGCATGGCGCTTGTAACGCCAGGGTAGTGGGTTCGATTCCCGGGACCACCCATACGTAGAATGTATGCACACATGACTGTAAGTCGCTTTGGATAAAAGCGTCTGCTAAATGCCATATATTACATATATATTATATATTACATTTAACAATGACCTAAAAAATACTAACAATAGGTAGCATTACACAATGTTTTCTTTTGTAACATTTCTTTCCAAAACAAGAATGACACCTCTCTACTGTTTAGAATTCACTGCAGTATATGTTACAGGAATGAATCAGACATGATGCAATTTGCTTAAATATGTTTTATGTCATTTTTTGGCCTTGAGTGACTGCAAAATACAATCATTTCTATATTCACCATCTACATATACAGCAGCAATGCTAGTCAACCCTGTATTCTGCATTTGGCCACAGGTTCTCATCCACATCACATGTCATCTTGGGAAATACACATAGGAAATCTTATTTTGGCATGCCTGGTCCATCCCTGGCAATCTTCTGCAGATATGTCCAGGCATCCAGCATTAATTTCGTCCAGGAGGGACATTTGATCATGTGGATGGTGGTCATAAACCTTCCACCTCCACGAGGAAAATAATTCCTCAATGGGGTTGAGGAATTGTCACGCCCTGACCTTAGAGAGCCTTTTTATGTCTCTAGTTGGTTTGGTCAGGGTGTGAGGGCACTATAGCCCTTGTAAGCTTCATGGTCGTTTTTGTTATTTCTTGTTTAGTTGGTGACATTTTACTAAATAAATGAAAATGTACGCTCACCACACTGCACCTTGGTCTTCCTTTAATGACGGTCGTGACAGAACTTCCCACCACCAAAGGGCCAAGCAGCATGGCCAGGAGGAGCATGGATCCTGGGCCCGGGAGAAGAGAGAGTGGAGGACATCTTGGACAGGTTATGGCAGGGGACAAGGCCCTGCCATGGAAACAGGCGGAAGTAGCAAGGGAGGAATGACAACGATTACCAGGAGTCCCGGCAACGAAGCAGGCATGAAAGGCAGACCCCAAAAAAAAATTTTTTGGGGGGGACACGAGGAGATTGGCTGAGTCAGGTTGGAGACCTGAGCCAACTCCTCGTGCTTACCGTGGGGAGAAGCGTGGTACTGGTCAGGCACCGTGTTATGCGGAGGAGCGCACAGCGTCTCCAGTGCGCTACATCCCAGCTCCCCGCATCTGCCGGGTTAAGGTGAGCATCCAGCCAGGACGGATGATGCCGGCTCAGCGCGCCTGGTCCCCAGTGTGTCTCTTCGGCCCCGGATATCCTGCGCCGGCTCTGCGCACTGTGTCTCCGGTGCGTCTGCACAGACCAGTGCGTCCTGTGCCAGCGCCCCGCATTTGCAGGGCGAAGATAACCATCTAGCCAGGACGGGTTGTGCAGACTCTACGCTCGAGACCTACAGTGCGCCTCCACGGCCCAGTGTATCCAGTGCCTGCGCCAAGAACCAAGCCTCCTGTATGTCTCCCCAACCTGGTGAGTCCTGTGCCTGCTCCCAGAACCTGGCCTCCTGTATGTCTCCCCAGCCTGGTGAGCCCTGTGGCAGCTCCACGCACCAGGCTGCCCATACGTCTCCTCACTCCAGGATGCCCATACGTCTCCTTTGGTCAGGGTGTGATTTGGGTGGGCATTCTATGCAGAACAGTTGAAACTGGAGCAGCAGCACGGCCAGATGGACTGGGGACAGAAAGGATTCATCATGCCAGGTAGTCCTGAGGCATGGTCCTAGGGCTCAGGTCCTCTGAGAGAGAGAAAGAAAGAGAGAAAGAGAGAATTAGAGAGAGCATACTTAAATTCACACAGGACACAGGATAAGAGAGGAGAAATACTCCAGATATAACAAACTGACCCTAGCCCCCCGACACATAAACTACTGCAGCATAAATACTGGAGGCTGAGACAGGAGGGGTCAGGAGACACTGTGGCCCCATCCGATGATACCTCTGGACAGGGCCAAACAGGAAGGATATGACCCCACCCACTTTACCAAATACAGCCCCACACCACTAGAGGGATATCTTCAACCACCAACTTTACCATCCTGAGACAAGGCCGAGTATAGCCCACTAAGATCTCCGCCACGGCACAACCTAAGGGGGGGCGCCAACCCAGACAGGAAGATCACGTCAGTGACTCAACCCACTCAAATGACGCACCCCTCCTAGGGACGGCATGAAAAAGCATCAGTAAGCCAGTGACTCAGCCCCTGTAATAGGGATCGAGGCAGAGAATCCCAGTGGAGAGAGGGGAACCGGCCAGGCAGAGACAGCAAGGGCGTTTCGTTGCTCCAGAGCCTTTCCGTTCACCTTCACACTCCTGGGCCAGACTACACTCAATCATATGACTCACTGAAGAGATGGAACACCAAAGACTTAAAGGTTGAGACCGAGTCTGTGTCTCTCACATGGGTAGGCAGACCATTCCATAAAAATGGAGCTCTATAGGAGAAAGCCCTGCCTCCAGCTGTTTGCTTAGACATTCTAGGGACAATTTGGAGGCCTGCGTCTTGTGACCGTGGCGTACGTGTAGGTATGTACGGCAGGACCAAATCGGAAAGATAGGTAGGAGCAAGCCCATTTAATGCTTTGTAGGTTAGCAGAAAAACCTTGAATTCCGCCCTTGCCTTAACAGGAAGCCAGTGTAGAGAGGCTAGCACTGGAGTAATATGATTTGTAAATGTGGTTCTAGTCAGGATTCTAGCAGCTGTATTTAGCACTAACTGAAGTTTATTTAACCTAGAAGTAACAAAAGCATGGATTTATTTTTCTGCATAATTTTTGGACAAAAAGTTTCTGATTTTTGCAATGTTACGTAGATGGGAAAAAGCTGTCCTTGAAACAGTCTTGATATGTTCGTCAAAAGAGCGATCAGGGTCCAGAGTAACGCCGAGGTCCTTCACAGTTTTATTTGACTGTACAACCATCAAGATTAATTGTCAGATTCAACAGAAGATCTCTTTGTTTATTGGGACCTAGAACAAACATCTCTGTTTTGTCCGAGTTTAAAAGTAGAACGTTTGCAGCCATCCACTTCCTTCTGTCTGAAACACAGGTTTCTAGCGAGGGCAATTTTTGGGCTTCACCATGTTTCATTGAAATGTACAGCTGTGTGTCATCCGCATAGCAGTGAAAGTTAACATTATGTTTTTGAATTACATCCCCAAGAGGTAAAATATATAGTGAAAACAATAGTACAATAGTCCTAAAACGGAACCTTGAGGAACACCAAAATTTACAGTTGATTTGTCAGAGTTGATTTGTCAGAGGTATGGTTCTCAATCAGGGACAGCTGTCTATCAGCTGTCTATCGTTGTCTCTGATTGGGAATCATACTTAGGCAGCCTTTTTCCCTTTTGTCATTGTGGGAAGTTGTCTTTGTTAGGGGCACTATAACCCTTGTAAGCTTCATATGCAGTTCAGTCAGATGCCCTTACAGAATGCACATCTTACCTGTTATTTTGCCGGAAATTTCTCACAGTAGAGGCCACTGTTGGGCATTGCAGATTTGGCTGCACTCTCAGACCAGCCTCTCTCATTGATAGACCATGATTTATTACATGATCAATTATAGTAGCCCTACTCTCATCTGAGGCTACAGCTCATGATCTTCCTCTCAGTCTTCTTCCACCACGCATACGTACTCCTCTCCCTCTCCCAGCCACTCAAAGTTTTGTTGCTTTGCATTATTTACCATCTTGTGCTAAGATGTGCAATGCCATAGAGAGGTTCTTAATTATTGCATTTTAAACAGGTAACATACAGACAAATATAAGAAATGAGCCGTTTGTGAGATATCGTTCATCCTGTCTTCGGAAAGTATTCAGACCCCTTGACTTTTTCCTCATTTTGTTAAGTTACAGCCTTATTTTAAAATGGATTAAAGTAATAATAATCATCAGCAATCTACAAACAACACCCAATAATGACAAAGCAAAAACAGGGTTTTCAACATTTTTGCAAATTTATCACAAATGAAAAACAGAAATACCTTATTTACATAAGTACCTTTTGCTATGAGATTTGAAAATTGAGCTCAGTTGCATCCTGTTTCCATTGATCATCCTTGAGATGTTTCTACAACTTGATTGGAGTCCACCTGTGGTAAATTCAATTGATTGGACATGATTTGGGAAGGCACACACCTGTCCCACAGTTGACAGTGCCTGTCAGAGCAAAAACCAAACCACGAGGTCAAAGGAATTGTCCATAGAGCTCCAAAACAGGATTGTGTCGAGGCACAAATCTGGGGAAGGGTACCAAAACATTTCTTCAGCAATGAAGGTCCCCAAGAACACAGTGGCCTCCATCATTCTTAAATGGAATAAGTTTGGAACTACCAAGACTCTTCCTAGAGCTGGCCGCCTGGCCAAACTGAGCAATCGGGGGAGAAGAGCCTTGGTCAGGGAGGTGACCAAAAACCTAATGGTCACTCTGACAAAGCTCCCGAATTCCTTTGTGGAGATGGGAGGAGCTTCCAGAAAGACAACCATCTCTGCAGCACTCCACCAATCAGGCCTTTATGGTCAGACGGATCCACTCCTCAGTAAATGGCACATGACAGCCCGCTTGGAGTTGACCAAAAGGCAGCTGAAATGAGAAACAAGATTCTCTGGTCTGATAAAAACCAAGATTGAACTTTTTGGGCTGAATGCCAAGCATCACGTCTGGAAGAAACCTGGCATCATCTCTACGGTGAAACATGGTGGTGGCAGCATCATGCCGTGGGGGTGTTTTACAGGGACTGGGAGACTAGTCGGGATCGAGGGAAAGATGAATGGAGCAAAGTACAGAGAGAACATTGATGAAAACCTGCACCAGGGCGCTCAGGACTGGGATGAAGTTTAACCTTCCAACAGGACAACGACCCTAAGCACACAGCCAAGACAACGCAGGAGTCTCTGAATGTCCTTGAGTGGCCCAGCCAGAGCCCGGACTTGAAATCAACTGAACATTTCTAGAGAGACCTGACAATAGCTGTGTAGCAATGCTCCCCATCCAACCTGGCAGAGCTTGGGAGGATCTGCAGAGAAGAATGGGAGAAACTCCCCAAATACAGGTGTGCCAAGTTTGTAGCGTCATACCCAAGAAGACTCGAGGCTGTAATTGCTGACAAATGTGCTTCAACAAAGTACTGAGTAAAGGGTCTGAATACTTATGTAAATGTGATATTTCAGTTATTTATTTTTAATAAATGTTCTAAAATTTAGATTGATGAGGGGAAAAAACTATTTAATAAATTTTAGAATAAGGCTGTAACCTAATAAAATGTGGGGAAAGTAAATGGTCACTGTATGTCTTGTCTTCACCATCAAAGAAGTAAGCTAACTTGAATCTCAGCCCCTGTTTAGTAAGACTGTCACATACATTAAATGGGATCAAGCATTAGCCCAGATCATATGGGCATGATTGCTAAAGAAGGAGTCATTCAGGCATTACAGTAAGTCGACATTTAGTAATCTGCTTCTAAGGTTAGAACTCACATGCCCTTGTTTTCCTTGGTTTCCACAGTCATGGTACTTCTCATTCATACATTGTTGAGGAATGTATGTTGTGTGAATGAGTGGTACCATTACACTCTAAAAACCAAGGAAAACAACTGGACTGCAGTCAGCCAACAACAGTGAAAATACCTGAGATGTGAAAATTTGAGTTTTTTGTCAATGTTGATACATGCAATACTTGGGGCTTTCATTAATGAATTGGGGCTTTTGAATTGGGGCTTTTGAATTGGGGCTTTCAGCAAATGAAAATGCACCTGCACTTAACTGATGTGGTGGCAGTTATGTGGTCGACTGTAGGCATAATCGACCAATTGTCCACATAATTGCTAGAGTTAAAAACATTAAACATTATTCCCATTATCCCATGCTTTAATCAAGTGTTTGTTATTCTTTAAAAGATTAAGATAATAATGATGTCTACATTTTAAATTGTATTCACCATAGGGACGACAGCTACAATCTGCCAGAAGTTTTGCAGTCCCCCACAAAGGTTGGTTGAAGTAACTGTTTAAACTTTATTTCAAGTTCATGTTCATTTCTATTGATTTACTATTTAGTAACAAAGTATATGGTAACGCACACACACACACAAACACACACACAGGCGCACACACACGCGCACACACACACACACACACACACACACACACACACACACACACACACACACACACACACACACACACACACACACACACACACACACACACACACACACACACACACACACACACACACACAAATGTGGACAACATGGGTGTTTCATTGCTGATGCAAACCTGTGTTTTCCTCTTACTGTACTGAAGCAAAGACAGAACCCATTCAACAACACACCACTTCCACCTGAAACTTTGGAGGAAACAGACAGCCAGTTACCCAATGAAGCAATGGAGCAAACCAAGACACCTGACGGGGGTGAGCTCCTTACCTGTACATTATCTGTGGGTGTCATTTTAGTATCCAAGAATAAACTGAACAAGGACATCAAGTGAATATATGGATTTGGTAATAACACTTCATTTGAATGGTCTTTCATAATGTCTACGTAAGGTGGTCATAAACATTACTTAATGCTACGCCGCATGTTGCACCAAAAATGTTCTGACACCTTACAGCTGAGAAGTTAGTTACTTTAATGAATCTTACTGTAAGTTGTGTCTTTAGCAGTCTTATGGTAGTGATATCACGGAACATTCAAAAATGTTCTGAAACCTTACAGCTGAGAAGTTAGTTACTTTAATGAATCTTACTGTAAGTTGTGTTTTCAGCAGTCTTATGGTAGTGATATCACGGAACATTCAAAAATGTTCAAATACATACCAAACACTGACATATTATTTTAGGGTTCCTATGCCAAGTCACCACCATTTTAGTGAAACATTTTGAGGTTGTGGTTTCGATTTGGCGTCATGTAATTTGCACGTTTACTACAGTAATTCAGGATTCATGATTCAACTGTAACACACCATGTGTTGTGTTTTTAATGGAGTGGACGGCTAGATGGACAAACAGTCAAAGCATTTTCCTTGCAAACAACCGTAAGTCTGGTGAACTGATCCCATTGAAAGCCATGCGTGTTAAACCTCTCCTGGGCTTTCGGTATTTCCCCGTTGCTTTTTAAACAGATTGCTAGCATGTTCTCGTTGCATGATTGTTGTAAGCATGTATTTTTGTCATGAACATAATATGTATGTTGTATTTCTTCCACCTTTCTTTCATAACATTCTCGTAAGAAGGGAAGAGGAAAACACAGTTCCCATTAGCCATTTTGTAGATTCCAATTACCAAAACAGAATACAAGAACGATTACCATTGTTCATTCTCATTTTTTGGCTAAAGGATTAACCTTCATTTCCCCTGTATAATAACTAATGCTCTAGTATTTAGGTAAACTTCAGTTTTGTAACTACAGTGCTTGAGCCAGATGCCCTTAATTTCAAGACGTGCAACAATAGTGTGGCAATTTCTCAAAGTATGTGCCCTGAAACAATTGCATTTCATGAAATGAGCCAATTAGTATCTAGCAACTAGTCAGGTTTTTCCCAGAAGGAAGGCGAGCCAAAGGGGGAGGTATGCAAATACAGACTAGCAGAGGGATTACACATAAAGGCATGTACCCTGACTCCAAAGCCCTAAGCTGCAATGCATGACTTGTCTGTGCTGGAGATCCTTAATATTTCTCCCATGTTTTTCAAGGAATCTAGGCACTAACTACCCACTGGGCAAAAACTGGTTGAATCAACGTTGTTTCCACATCATTCCAAACAAAAAAATGTAATGTGTTGACGTTGAATCAACATGGAAAACTGATTGGATTTGAAAGAAGTCATCAATTTAAGGGAATTTCATATTTTTTTCACCCTTTTATCCTAAATCCAATGACATGGTGACATGTTTGATTGAATTCACGTTAGTTGACAACTTAACCAAATGTAAATCAAAACTAGACATTGAACTGACGACTGTGACCAGTGGGTATTTTTTAACATTCTCTCATGTAGAATAATCTCCCAGGCTATTATGAAAATCATGATAATAACAATAACCATGAAGGAATTAAACCAAGGAAGTAAACCAAGAAAGTAATCCGATGCAAATGTACTAAAAGTCCCTAGCCCCACCACCCAATTAATGTATTTGCATTTACATTGGGATCCACTGTATGTTTGTGGTGTTAACCATAAGACGTCATTGTCATCGCTTCTTGAAACATGCTTGCTTTATCCACCTGTTTTGTGCCCTAATTTTCTATCCACCACCCCCCATTGTCTTTCCCCCAGAGTTTCTACCACCATCTGAGTTCTGCATTGCTCATCTAACTAACTTAAAATCGATCTGTTCCAAAAACATCCAAAGTGCACCTCTGCGCATGCCTGTCCCCAAAACAAGAACAATCATTAACAGATCCCAGGACTCTCTCTTGGAGAGCCCAGCAGCCAGACAGGCCAGCAGCCAGACAGGCCAGCAGCCAGACAGCCCAGCAGCCAGACAGGCCAGCTTTCCTGCCCCTAGGAGCGTCCTCAAACAAAGTAGCTCCACTGACTTTCTTCAGTTCCGAAACGTCTGCAGCTGCCAGCCAGAACCACAATGTCCACAAACGCTGCACTCCAGTAACGGGGTCTTAGAGCCATCTTTAGACACCTGGCCTGCTAAAGAGAGAGAGACCCTGGTCTGGATAGACAGGAAACAGGTGAGATTCGGCCTAGCAGTGAGCAGGAGCAGCGTGGAGTGGCTCACTGAGATGCAGGATGGAGAGGAGCTGGGCGAACACAGTCTCCTGGATTTGTACTGTACAAGCCACCCAGAGGGAGAGGAGGAGACGGGGCAGTCAGACAAAAGTGGCATCAACAGTGGTATTGACCAGGGTGATCACAGACCACTAAAGGAAGACATTGAGGTTTTGACAGCTGTAGGTTCACCTTGCTGGCTCCAACAGCCCATTCATGATATGCAGAGACAGGCGGACATAGGTGAGGGTCTGAGTTGCAGAGAGGAGCCAGATATAAGATGCCTAGACACAGGCCCAGCCCAGGTCCCTGCTGGTAAGGCTAGTGCATCTCCATTTAATTCATTTGATGATTTTATTAATTAATTCAATCTATCAGTCAACAATCAACCCATTAATCTATTCACATATTTGTAGTGAGGAGTGCAGAGAATGATTTTAGGTTTGTATTCAATTAATTTAGGAAATAAAACTTTATAAACTACTCACCATGTTTGTGTTGTAAGATCTGTTTTTTAATCACTAACCTGCTTGCTTTCATACATGAATGTACACATTCATTTATTGTATGATGATAATATTTGCTGATGGTGATTGGTGAATTTGGACTGCAAGGAATGTGCTCTTTTTTTCATTGGTGGGGGCATTCAGGCTTTGAAATTATATGGTTATCTAATGTTTTATAAATCATTTTCTTCTATTACATCATTATACTGACTTGTAGATGACATAGTTCAATTCAATAATTTGCTTGATTATTTATTGCTCTGTTCAAAATGTAGGATCTGAATTTGATTATTATTTTGTTGCTGAGAATTTTCCTGGTTGTAGTATATTTGAGTTTTAAAAAAGGCTTCCAAAATGTGTCATTTCCACATTAAACTTCTGACTTAATTTGCCCTAATGAAAAATATATCAACCCCTGCAAAAATGTCCATTCATTATAATCCACATAATAATTCACATTTCCTGTTGCTGCAGGATTATTTTCCTGCTGTAGCAAACTGGCTCAAATTAAGATCCTACATTTGTATGTCAGCAAATACAAGTGATGAGAAATCCAAGTTGTTTTGATTTCCTTTACAGATCAACTTGACCATCGTCATGCTGAGTCCCTTACCATTCAGGTGTCCGACCTCCATTGTGCTGAGCAAGAGACAGGTAAGCCCATTCTCTTGGGGGCCGCGGCCCAGGGGATCTCCCCCACCAAGATAACAGAGGAGGACTGTCAATCCATGGCTAAGGTTCGCGACTGGTTCAGCTGGAACCTGGGAAGCTGTGACAAGCCACAGGTTCAGCTCCCACAACAACCCAGTGATGAACCAGTGACTCCTGTCGACATCATCACAGATGAGATGCCAAGTGATGCTGCCTCGAAGAAGCCATCTAGTCGTGTGTCTCCAAAGCCTCGGCGAGGGCTCCTAGGCATATTTAGTAGATGGGAAGCAAGAGAAGAGAAAATCCCTGAGCCGCAAAGCCCAGTTAAAGAGGAGGTGGTTCTCGGTGAACAGAAAGAGCTTGACGACACCACCCTGAACTTCGTCTTCTGCCAGTCCACTGTGAATACTTATTCTGACCAGCAGCAAGATCTGCATAAATGTGCTACTGACAAACAGTCAGCTAAAAATGAGAAGACACCGGAGGTTAGAGAACTAGTGCTTAAAAAAGAAATAGACCAAACTCAACAGGAGCCACAGGGGAGTGCATGTGGAGTAGATGCGTTACCAGATAAACTCTCCAACTTGACATCATTTTGGGAAAGAGAAATTGGCCCTAAAATACTGCTCAGTAAACTAAGCACTGATACAATGAGGTGTGAAGTACTTGTCAGTGCTGGGGATACTTGTGACCAAAAAATGCATGATTTTGGTAAAGATTTTGCCAAGGCTGAGACTGTTGAAGCATCCTCATCTTTTCAAAATATTCAGCTTCACCTCGACACTAGTGTCATGAGAAAGTCCAATATCTTTGGAGCAAAAAGCAATGATAGTAATGACTCAAATATGCTGATTAACCATCCCTTCTCCCAAAAGGTGGAAACCTCAGAGCAGTGTAACATAGACCTCAGTGCTGCTCTGTCATATGACGAAAAGTCCTCATCTTTCGTTGAAAGTAACTACATGTTAAAAACATCAGGTGACAATGGTACATTCAGGGATAAATCCATCCTTATCTCTGAAGATAATTCCAGTTCATCTGTGGGCTTGACAGTACCTTCTCAGACAGTCCAGCCAGATGAGAAGGTGGACATTCCTTTACATGTCTCTCCATCCAGTCCCTGCACAAGCCGGCAGGGGCGTGTCCCAGTGCCCCTTGTTAGACGTTCCCTCAGTCAACAGGAAAGCAGGAAGGCCAAGATCAATAACCTCAAGTCCTTCTGGGAGAAGGAGAATAGTGGACCAAGGGTCATTGTTGGCAAACCAAAGGAGGCTTTAGATACTCAAACCCATCCATTTTCAGAAACACCTCCAGTCCACCACTCAATTGCCACTTCTCAGTCTAGTCTAAGAACAATTGAAACTGACCTAGGGAAGGGTGACTGTGACAAGCAAAGCTCTTCCTTATACGGGGTTAAGGCCAGCGCCTCCAACTTGTCCATGGCTGAAAGAATAGAAAAGGGTTTCATCAAGTGGAGTTCAAACTCATCACTACCGAGTAGTCACTGTAGTGTTGGCGATGTTGATTCTATAAATCAGCAAGATTCATGTAAGATGGAAACAGGGCCAACCCTGAATCAAGAAATACCCTTAAGTCCTAAAACACCTCTGCCTAGATCTGAAATTCCAAAGTGGAAAGACAAAACTGACGATGAACTTAAGAGAAGTCCTTCAAAGACCTGTCATCCAAAAGCCCTGCCCAGAGATTCATCCAGTTTCCAAGGAGCCAGGCGTGATAGTTCTCCATTTAAATCCTTCTCCATAGACATTGCCTCACCCACAAGGGAGCATCAGGATGATCCAGAGAGAGCAACACCAGTGGTTAAACAGAGAAAAGGACTCTCACATGAAGCAATGCAGTCAGGATCAGAGTCCACCAAACATACCCTAGGAATCACGTCTACCTCTCCACAGTTTAGATCTGAAGAGAAGGGGCAGGATCGCCTGACCTTTCCACGTAGAGGCTCGGCACAGAGCTCACTAACTTCTATGATGTCCCCGCTATCACCTACTAGTTCGCTCCCTTGCCCCTTCAGAAGGACCAGTTTAGGGAACCTAAGTGTACAGGAGGGCAGTCCTCACTGGTCCTCTAAGCCAAATCATGGGGACCCGCATATAAGAAGAGCCTTTGAAGCTGGCAAGATT
The DNA here is from genome assembly GCF_023373465.1 of Oncorhynchus keta. Classification (NCBI taxonomy): domain Eukaryota; kingdom Metazoa; phylum Chordata; class Actinopteri; order Salmoniformes; family Salmonidae; genus Oncorhynchus; species Oncorhynchus keta. The sequence continues at coordinate 17,280,204 of NC_068431.1, forward strand.
GGTCAACAGCCCATCAATAGGGATCCTGGTGAAAGAAAGCTTTCGGGAGCATCTGAAGTCTCTGAAACATATCTCCGCCTTGCGAGATCTTTCATTCCCCAGAGCAACCAACATTATTTGGGGCTCCCTGAGCAGACACACATCCCTCAGTTTATCTCAGATAAAGTGGGGAATGACCATCTGAGTCCCACTGTCCTCACTCCATTGCTCCTGAGCACGAGAAGCAGTGAGGGGAGTCCATCTTGGATCAGTCCTAGGTCCATGGAGAATGTCGACAGTCGCTTATCCAGAGGAAGCATGCCTGAGATCTGGTCTCAATCTCGGGCAAGTTCAAGCTGTGAGCTTTGCATTTTCTCATCAAACATAGATTTTGTGATTTAGAAGTGAAATGGCTAATGATTTAAATGTGGGGGCAAATCATGTTGGCCACATCATTCTGAACTTTGATGGAAGCAGCAGGTTTAGACATACGGGACAATGTCTTCCACATGGCAAAATTAGTCTCTTTTGGGTAGATATACAGTGGTTCTTCCTTTAAAAGTTACAAGCTTATGCCGCGACCGTTTGTGGTAGATGGTGGCTTTCTGTCATTTCACCACACTATCACAAGGGGGAGTTAGAACGCTGATCTATCAGTAGTCAGGAACTGTGGCAATTAATGGAGGCGTTTTCAAAAACAGTCATGTGGACTGACGATTTTCAAAAAATAGGTACAGTGGGCTTTTGGTTTCTCGCCCTCTAAAAACAGGAATAAAAAATTCTAAATAACAAACTGGCTTCATTTATAAATTGATAAGAATGTCTCACCCCATGTTCAAGAATGGCCTTTTTCCCTTTATTCAGATTACAAATGAAATCATCTCCAAAATATAATAATTTTTTAAACAAGCCATAGAAAGTTGGTTGCAATTTCAGTAAAAAAAAAAGAAAAAGTAAGGAACTTGTCTGTCGGCCCAGCATTAAAGACCGAAATTGGTTAAAGAAAATTGTGATAAATAAAAATATATACCACTGTCTCTTTTGCATGTCGTTTTCCTTTCACAATACATTATAATTATATAAAAGCCCCTTAGATATTCTCACAGATCAGATTTGCCCTAACGAAAAACCCTTAGATATTCATTTAGAATCCTCCAATCCTCTAAATGGAATTATTCACAGAGAGTCTCGTCATTGGTGGAGAGTCAGGTGGCATTGGCAGGGTTGAATAGGGCGAGGAACCAGATGGATTCACAATCCATGCCAGGCAAATGTTTATTTCAACTACATTTTAGTTGCAACAAGTTCGATCGGGTTAACATCAGGAGACCTACATGTGGAGATTTAAAAAATATTTTAGGCCTACCGTAGGTGACATGAGTCTCACTAGTGTTGAGTAATGTGCTGTTAAAAGTATTTTATGTATTTTTATTTAACCTTTATTTTACTACATAAAGGATGACTTACTCTGACGTCTTGACCCAGTTTATGCCCTCATTTGCAATGCAAACCATAACGAATTACTATGGGAATAAATGGAAAAGGCAAGTGGAAGGGGGAGAAAGTAAGGAACCTGTCGGCCCTGGAGGCCTTTTGAAAACATGTTTTCAAACACTTGTTTTTCACAAGGGCTATTAGCAGGACTATAGACATGACGTGGTCCCAAAAACACCTCTCTGACATAGGGTCCAGCATATGTCTTGTCTCGCCAGCTTTGATCCATGCCTGGGCCTACAGTACGCAAAGTTCTTTGTTTGTCAGACGAATCATTGGGTCGAAACTACAGAATAGTACAAAACGAGAACACACATGGTAAGTGTTCTGGGAAAAAAATACATACATATTCACTACCGTTCTAAAGTTTGGGGTCACGTAGAATGTCCATGTTTTTGAAAGAAAAGATAAAAAATTGGTTCAATAAAATAACATCAAATGGATCAGAAATACAGTGTAGACATTGTTAATGTTGTAAATGACTATTATAGCTGGAAACTGCATTTTTTTAAATGGAATATCTACATAGGTGTACAGAGAACCATTATCAGCAACCATCACTCCTGTGTTCCAATGGCACATTGTGTTAGCTAATCCAAGTTTATAATTTTAAAAGGCTAATTGATCATTAGAAACCCTTTTGCAATTATGTTAGCACAGCTGACAACTGTTGTTCTGATTGAAGAAGCAATAAAACTGGTCTTCTTTAGACTAGTTGAGTATCTGGAGCATCAGCATTTGTGGGTTCGATTACAGGCTCAAAATGGCCAGAAACAAAGAACTTTCTTCTGAAACTTATCAATCTATTCTGGTTCTGAGAAATGAAGGCTATTCCATGCGAGAAATTGCCAAGAAACTGAAGCTCTAGTACAACGCTGTGTACTTCTCCCTTCACAGAACAGCGCAAACTGGCCCTAACTAGAACAGAAAGAGGAGTGAGAGGCCCCGGTGCACAACTGAGCAAGAGGACAAGTACATTAGAGTGTCTAGTTTGAGAAACAGACGCCTCGCAAGTCCTCAACTGGCAGCTTTGTTAAATAGTACCCGCAAAACACCTGTCAACAGTGGCGACTCCAGCATGCTGGCCTTCTAGATAGAGTTCCTCTGTCCAGTGTCTGTGTTCCTTTGCCCATCTTAATCTTTTTCTTTTATTGGCCAGTCTGAGATATTACTTTTTCTTTGGAGCTCTGCCTAGAAGGCTGCTTGTGGTCAACTATTTCAGCACCGTTTCGAGCTGCGCTGAGACAAGCAAGACTACTTAATATACATTTTCTAACAGTTTTTTTATCGAATTCAATAACATATTTGTCCTATTGTAAAGTGTAGTCTAAAGGCCAATATGGGCAAACTTGCAATGTATTTGATGCTTAAGTACTCTAAAACCACGCTTGGGAAAAACAAAATGCCTCCAGATGTCCATCACTACTGTAAATAAAAACACAGAATATCTAAGGGGGTTTTATATGATTATAATGCAGGGTTAGTAATAATAATAATTGTTGGATAACAGATCACTATCACAATATTAAAAACTTTCAAATGCATTTATGAATTATAGCGCTTTAGACGACATGTTGCGGTTCATCTGATGAAGGTGCGCATGGGCGTATTTATAAAATGAATATGAAATCGGTGGGCAGAAATGATTCAATATTTAAGCATTAGACCTCTCACTAAAGGCGTCAGTCATACAAAAGTTATACTTAAATCCGAACTGGTTGGAGATTATAAAAGTACATAGCCATAAAGGCTAGATCATTTCTCAAGCTGTTCATACATTCATAGATGACCAGCAGGGTCAAATAATATAAGCAGTGGTTATGAAGGGTGCAACCGGTCAGCACTTTTAGGAGTAAATGTCAGTTGGCTTTTCATGGCCGAGCATTCAGCGGTCAAGACAGTAAGTGTGTGTGCGTGTGAGAGAGAGAGAGAGCGAGAGAGAGGATCTAAACACGCACACACAAAGTGAAAGCTAGCTTGCCAGACCTTCTGTGTCCCAATTGGATATCACGCTACTGTGTCGTTGAACTTTACTCAACTTTATCTCGTCGCTCCTTCAGCCAGGTGTGCATAGCCAACGGTTGCATCACTCAAAGTCTCTTCATGACATTAATGGGTCGAAATAGATGAGCAAACCGACAACTTTTGCGGTAAAAGGAAGTAACAATATTGAATATACTGTGCTGTACCAAACTACTAATGCCATTAAAACTGTCACTTTGCATGAGCCAATAAGATCTCAATTAGATTTTTAATTTATATACAAATTCCTACATTTCTTGGGACTAACCTGCCTTCATATTTGTATTTGTCATTTTATTGTATCTGCATTCTGATGATTGTCTCTAACATTATCACAATAACCATTCTGTAGAGTAGATTAACTCTGATTCAAATAAGTACATGAAGTGTAAAGAGAACCTTTTTGATTTCTAGATGCTTCCAATGTAAAATGTTTAGTCGATCACCTTTTCAAATCACACTCTGTATGCCACCGACTTGGATCATTAAGAAACTGAAGTAAGCTAATATATATTTGTATTATCTGTCAGGGTGTTTTAAATAATCAGTTTATGGAATTGAAAACAAACTAATTCAAGTATTCCCTAATCTTCATAAAGAACAATCAATAGATTTTTGGAATGCTGTGCAACTGTTTGTTCAGAACAAGTATCTGGAAATATGTGATGGGGACATTTTTCTTAATGTCATGCAATCTATGAAGACCGGTCTGTTTGTTCCTCTGTTTTTTGCAATATTTTCCAGAGCTGATTTTATTTTATCTGTGGCAGGTCATGGTGAGAACTCAAGCCCTATCAGGTTAGAGTTTAAACAAATGTCTTCAAGACCCTTATCCAGAAGTATGGAGGACGTTTTATCACCACCAAAACGTAAATAGACCGTTCTTGGTTTTCCTGAGCTCAATAGGCTTGATTCTTAACTCAATGTTATTCTCAATCCTAGACTGTGGTTAGCCATGGCCAATTGTCGCTGTAGCCATTCAAATCAATTGTTTAAGAAAGAGTTTTCAATTAGCATTATGATGTTGTTTTCATGATATCTGAACTTAACTGTTTAATCCTCTAACCCTTTATTTTCTTCCAAAGGAGAAGAGAGAAGTATAATTGACCAAAGAAGTGAATTGAATCTAAATGTGGATGATGGTAAATATTTCTGCTCAATTTCATTTGATAAAACAGTGTACATTTGCTTTTTGTTTGAAGGCAGACACCGAGTATTGTGCAAACAAATACAATTTTGTTATACTTGTATTATTAGATTTTGACTATATTTATTGGTGAGAGTTGAAACCGTGAACTATCAGTAATGAGAATAGATTAGAATTGTAACTCATTGTTGAAATATCACGATTCATATTTTATTTCAATTTGAGGAAACTAGAATTTTCCAAATAACATTGTTCTGTTGGTTGTCGTGGTTTCAGGCACAGTGATGCCATGGTTATAACAACATTTCATCGTGTGATTGTTTAAATCAATCTTCCTTGACTCTGCCCAATATGGCAACAATTCATGCACCTGTACTATCATAGGGCAAGGTGGAAGTTCCGCAAATCGCTTACACCTTCCCAATCCTCTCCGATCTACTCAATTGTCTAAGGGGAAGATGATAGGGGTTGATTTAGGAATTATTCAGGAAGTGGATTATTGAGAGCAGAAGAGTGTTGAGGAAAGCATGTCGTTTGGCCAATATGATTACATCAGCTGTCATTACATTGTCTTGCAATTTCACTATTTCAGTGAAGACCCTGCTGATTTGAGCCATTAGGTGAGATTAGTTAGAGAGTTGTAAAAGTCCTTATCCACCTATTTTGCTTTGCATCTTCCAGTCTCTGCAGTGCCTCCCTCCTCCCTCCTTCCTCTCCATCTCCCTCCTCCCTCCTCCCTTTCAGTCCCGGAGCAGATGAAGAATATGAGCAAGTCGGTGTCTGTTATGCAGGATGAGGTAAAACAAATACAAATAAAAATACTGTGCCCTTTGTTCATGGTAAAAAAAATACCCAACCATTTTTAGAGTGATATACCCCATCTGAATTAGGGGGAAGTGAATTGCCTTGTTAGCTTTAAGATGACAACAATACAAAATACCTGATTTTATAGAATTCTTTCCTCTTGAATTCATTTTAATGGCTTTCAAAATCCACCATGTATGACCAAATGCATATCATATTCAGGGGTAATGCAGTCACCTTTCCTTTTTTGAGGTCATATAATGAATGTATTTTTCATGCTTGGATAAGACGCATAAGCTATTGATAACCAAACTGTCCCACATTTGAGTACATTTTTAACATGGCTTGTACAGTGCCTTTGGTAAGTATTTAGACCCTTTCACTTTTTCCACATTTTGTCAGGTTACAGCCTATTCTAAAATGTATTAAATAGTTGTTTTTGCTCATCAATCTACACACAATACATCGTAATGACAAAGAAAAAAAAACAGTATTCAGACCCTTTACTACTTTGTTGAAGCACCTTTGGCATCAATTACAGCCTTGAGTCTTTTTGGGTATGAAGCTTGGCACACCTGTATTTGGGGAGTTTCTCAGATTCTTCTCTGCAGATCCTCTCAAGCTCTGTCAGGTTGGATGAGGAGCGTTGCTGCACAGCTATTTTCAGGTCTCTCTAGAGATGTCCGATTGGGTTCAAGTCCGGGCTCAAGGATATTCAGAGACTTGTCCCGAAGCCACTCCTGCGTTGTCTGGGCTGTGTGCTTAGGATCGTTGTCCTGTTGCAAAGAGTACCTTCACCCCAGTCTGAGGTCCTGAGCTCTCTGGAGCAGGAGTTCCTCAAGGATCTCTCTGTACTTTGCTCCATTCATCTTTGCCTAGATATTGATTGGTCTCCCAATCCCTGCAGCTAAAAAGCATCCCCACAGCATGATACTGCCACCACAATGCTTCACCGTAGGGATGGTGCCAGGTTTCTTCCAGACATGATGCTTGGCATTCAGGCCAAAGTGTTGAATCTTGGTTTCATCAGACCAGAGAATCTTGTTTCTCATGGTCTGAGAGTCTTTAGGTCCCTTTTGTAAAACTCCAAACAGGTTGTCATGTGCCTTTTACTGAGGAGTGGCTTCTGTCTGGCCACTCTACCATAAAGGCCTGATTGGTGGAGTGCTGCAGAGATGGTTGTCTTTCTGGAAGCTCCTCCCAACTCCACAGAGGAACTCTGGAGCTCTGTCAGAGTGACTATCGGGTTCTTGGTCACCAAGGCCCTTCTCCCCCGATTGCTCAGTTTGGCCGGGCGGCCAGCTCTGGGAAGATTCTTGGTGGTTCCAAACTTCTTCCATTTAAGAAGGATGGAGTCCACTGTGTTCTTGGGGACCTTCAATACTGCAGACATTTTTTTTTTCCCTTCCCTGGATCTGTGCCTCGACACAATTCTGTCTCGGAGCTCCACGGACAATTCCTTTGACATCATGGCTTGGTTTTCAATCTGACATGCACTGTCAACTGTGGGACCTTACATAGACAGGTGTGTGCCTTTTCAAATCACATCTAATCAATTGAATTTACCACAGGTGGACTCCAATCAAGTTGTAGAAACATCTCAAGCATGATAAATGGAAACAGGATGCACCTGAGCTCCATTTCAAGTCTCATAGCAAAGGGTCTGAATACATGTAAATAAGGTATTTCCGTTTTAAAACAGAACAAAATGTGTAATACTACCCGAAGGCACTGTATGTGCATGTAGCAGACCCTGGCTCCAACCACCATGTAGGCCCACAATGTGTTTTAACGTGTGTGTGTGTGTGTGTGTGTGTGTGTGTGTGTGTGTGTGTGTGTGTGTGTGTGTGTGTGTGTGTGTGTGTGTGTGTGTGTGTGTGTGTGTGTGTGTGTGTGTGTGTGTGTGTGTGTGTGTGTGTGTGTGTGTGTGTGTTTCTGACCACCCGCCATTGTTGTTTCTGCACTATCTTGTAGAAGGATGGCAGAGACAGTGACAGCACCTCAGTGGAAAGTCTCAACTTCAGCTGGAAAAAGCGGATGGGCAGTTCCCTCACTAACCTTAGCCTCTCCTCTGGCATGGCGTCCATGTCCTCTGTATGTTCCCATGCAGCTTCCCTATCAGATATGTTGACGTGTGCCATGAAATAATCAAACTCACTTTGCTTTGAATTCACATGGCTGCAATCCTAATAATGCTAATAACAAAAGTTATTAGCATAATACAGCAGAACATTTGTTTTCTCCCCCACATGTGATACACAGGAATCATACAATTGTCCCATAGCAGATGTAAGAATATTAGGGTTCTAGAGAATTGGGAATATTAGGGTTCTAGAGAATCGGGAATATTAGGGTTCTGAATGTGGACTAAGAGAGGCATTTGTTCCGCATCTAGAAGATAATAATACTGAGGTTCAGTGGTGGCTGGTGGCACTTTAAATTGGGAGGACAGGCTCATTGTAATGTCTGGAACAGAATCAATAGAAGGGTATCAAACACATCAAACATCTGGTTTGATGGCTTGATACAACACTTGGTGATGCTGTTGTCTCTTCCTAACATCATGTGGACCGTTAAGGTGAGCAGCAGTGTGGCAAGCATCTACAGTGGAGTAGATGGGGATGTGGAAGTGAAGGGAACAATCCGGTTTGCCATGAATTATGTCCAGAAGCTCGGGGAGTTCCACATCTTTGTTGTCCACTGCAGAGATCTTGCCGTGGCAGAACCCAAGAAGAACCGTTCTGATCCGTAGGTGTTCTTGCAATAAATAAGATTGTGTGTGTGTGTGATTATCCTATCATTGTAAAATAAATCTGCCATCTCCAGGTGCATAGGTTTACAGAGGTTGATGTTTCCCATTACCTTACATAGGATCATCAGTGTGTTATTGCAATTTGAGACTAGGTGCAAGGAAAGCAATGATGTGCCTTGGAAACTTTCACAGACTTCTATCCGATTGCACTTGTAGACATGTTACCGCATTTGCTGAGATCGCATTCAAGGTAAACATTGCAGATGCCTGCTTAATTGTTAATTACCTTTAAATGTCCAGCACGCTATAGCACAGCTTCTAATTTAATCCCAGCCGTAGTTGCTTTTGCTTTGTATTTGTGTAGTGGCTAAGAATCTGATGTTGGATATTCATTTTCAGATATGTGAAATGTTACCTCTTACCGGACAAAGCGAAGATGGGAAAGAGAAAAGCCAGTGTGAAAAAGAAGACCTTGAACCCCACTTACAATGAGATCCTTAGGGTAAGAGAGAAGAGATATGATGGCTGGTTATTAAAGTCCTCATCCAATCTCCTTTTCAGATTATTTATCACCTGATTCACTCAACAAACATCTCAATAGGTGGTCCAGGTGTCCTCTGATATGGCAGAAGTCTGTGTGTGTGTGTGGTGGGGGTGTACATTCCTGATTTTATACTGTGGAAATTGTTTTTCAACAGTTCAAAAATAGCTGGACACAAAGCTATCAGTGCTCGGTCTATTGTGTCTGCATTGAGAAAACTACTTTTATCCCCTTTTCTACCCCTGCAGTTTAAAGTTACCATGGAGACCCTCAAGACTCAAGCACTTAATGTCTCCGTGTGGCACAATGACAACTTTGGACGGAACAGCTTCCTTGGCGAGGTGGACTTGGATTTGTCTGAATGGGACTTTAGCAACACGCAGATGAATGATTATGCTTTGAAAGCAAGGGTAAACTGCAAGAGGATTAGTTTTGGTCGTATACAGTCTGTTTTGCAGTGTGCATTTTTATATAGGTGGTAATTCATAAAGATTGATCTGATACCAACTTGCCACAACTAAAAATAAAGTTATTCTATTCACTTTAGATCTCGACACAGTCTCTCAGTCCCTCTCACTCCCAATCTATTGACCATAGAGGAGAGATGAGAATAGGATTGCGTTTCCTGCCACAGATCTCCTACAGTAAGCGGTTTCTCAGACCACTCATCATCATCTAGCCTGTTATGTGTTCTATTGAACATAACTTACTTATGTGTGTTTTTACTCAATTGGTAGGTAAGAGGTCATCCAAAACTGAAACGGGTGAGGTGCAGATTTGGGTGAAAGACTGCAAGAACCTGCCTGCTATCAGGGGTGCGATCATTGACCCCTTCGTGAAATGGTATGTGTTTTGGATATGTTGCACCTGGTTAAATACAGGTGTGAAGCATAATTTAGTATTGAATATGTTTATAGTGCCAATGTGTCATTTAGTCATATATAAACTAAACCATTGGATTTGTAGCGATTCACTCACTGTAGAAATTCTGATTTTTTTATACTGTTGTACTCCTCATATCTGTGATTACCTCAAGAATGGTAGCGAGGAAGAATAGGATGCATTTCTGTAATATTCTAACAGGGCCATTGATTGCTTTTGTCCTAAACTTACAGTATACTGTTAGAGCTAAAGCTCTTCCTTGAAATGCACAGGATCAGATTGTGGGCCAGAGTGTGCTAGGCTACTAATCCGTTGTTGTTGTATGCTATTTTAGCACCGTGCTTCCAGACATGAGCAGGAAAAGCCGACAGAAGACTCGGGTGGTGAAGAAGACGGCCAACCCCATGTTCAATCACACCATGGTCTATGATGGCTTTCGGCCGGACGACCTACGAGAGGCCTGCGTTGAAGTCACCGTGTGGGATCACGACCGGCTCACTAACCATTTCATTGGGGGCTTAAGACTGGGCCTTGGAACAGGTAAGATACTTTGTAATTTGTTTAAAGTTTGGCCGGTACTCAATTCAAGGCACGTTAAAATGCAACACACTATAACAGACTTTTAAAGGTAATTTACACATGAGACGACATGCGCAACGTTGACCATAAATGCGATCTCTGAGAACATCGGGAAAATGTCTTTAAAAGGCACATTCTCAGCTGTGCTATAGCACCGATTGAATTACGGCATCTAATGGGTTGACAAAATTCCCCACATTTCTGAATCTGATTTATGCTTTTCTCTACGGTAGTATGTCTTTATATTTAAATAGTTTCTTGAGTCGTTCCAGACCTATTGTAGCCTAATTATTAATATTGAAATGCATACACAATACATCCAATAGGAAGCTAACTGGATCATCTCCAATCTGTCTTTACAGGTAAAAGTTATGGGTTAGAGGTGGATTGGATGGATTCAACCTCTGAAGAAGCAAGTTTATGGGAGAGAATGATGCATTCTCACAATGAATGGGTTGAGGATATTATACCCTTGAGAATGTTGATAATGGCAAGAGGTGTATCAAAATAAGATGGTGTATGAAAAGTTGGATGACAAAATGAGAAGAAAGTTGCTCATTGGGTGTATCAGTTTGATGAAACTTATAACCGATAATGTAATCAGTAATATAATCTTTCACTTTTTTAGGAGAAAGACCATACAGGCACATTGGAGTATTGTGCTTAGAATTACATTACAAGTGTGTATTTTATCTTTTGAAAGATTAACATTTGACATAATCATGCTTGTTGTCATACAGATCAAATACCTACTCAGAAATTGTTAAGATATAAATAGGTTGTTTTAATTGATTCATTCCAATGCATATTTATCGCTATTTGTATATATTCCTATATATGTTTTCATAATGTTATTCCATGGTAAATTAACTGAAGAAAATGTTTCCACTATTGATACAACAGCATATATAATCAGAAATGTGGTGTTATGTTATCATTGTTGTCTTTGTAAAATACATTTATTCACATTACTCAATATAGTAACAGCATATATTTTTCATCATAGTTAATGTTTCCACTAATTCAGGCACCCCAACAATAAATACAATATCACATGTTGAAAAATAAAATCGGTGAATTCAATAGTAATGGTTATACACAAAAATGACATTTTTCGCCAGCAATTGGCAGGAAGCAGTGAGAAAAATAACAACAACATTTGAAATAGACTGGAAGTTGGATATCCAAGAGAATGCAAAAAGAGCCGTCATCCTATGGGGAATTTGGGACAGAGTTAAAAAAAAAAAATGCTCCAGAATTTGTATTATTAATAATAATAATATATTGCTGTTATTTGGCAGAGAGGTTTGGAACTCTATTTCTTATTGGTCTAATAACTAATTTACCGCAAGACCCAAACTCCATTACACCATACCATAACAGGCTGAACTTTCAGGCGGTCATTTCAAACAGCTCACTAAAAGGGCACTATCATCATTTTCATAGTATTACGTTTTTGACTGCACAGAGGTCATTTCTCTCATTTGTCTTATGAGACCTTTTTAGAGTGGAGTCTTTTGAAAATCTGGTGATTATAGATCTCTCTTGCATCGACTTATTCAGTCTGACGAATCTGGCTACAATACATCCATGGGTGATCAGATCTGCCTTGCGCACATTAGAGCAGTAGAAAAGCAGGAGGTAGAACGGAGTAGAGAAATGCTGAGGGTCTAAGATGCTACAGCGGCGGAATTTCAGCCATGTGTGGGCCACCCTGTGAACCAGGAGCGAATGGAAGCCAAGTGGTGTACAATTCGATATTTTAAAATAAGATATTTATTTTAAAAAGGTAGCCCTGCTAGCAGGCTCAACCCTTCATAATGCGACCCCTGGTGCACAAATAATTAAGCACAGCTGCGACTATTTTTATAGACTCACGCTAGACCCCATGGGAAAGATCGCCTTCCTTTGCTCAGACGTTGCGTGCATCAACCATTGGTTGCAGCACCGACTGGCAGTTACTGCTATAACATATTGTAATGACCATTCCCGTGATTGGCAGATAGCAGGTTGATTGACATGTCGGACCCCGCGAACACCGGGTACTGGTCAGTACAACACAACCACCTCCTAGCCTATTAACACATAACACACAGCTGTGCGGGTCGCTACAATATGATGGGGTTCGCTGAGAAGTAAAATACCTATCTATGTAAGGTCTGGCAGACGTTAGCAACGCCTGGGCAGAGGAACTGATTTCCCTCCCAATATATATATATATATATATATATATATATATAAGAAATGGGAGCTTGTTGAATTTGTCAAGTTTATTGGAATTGTTCAAAAAAAAATGTAAATAAATTACAGTGATGTTTCACAAAGCGTTTTCATGGTATATGATTATTAGTGATGTTTTTCCGCCTCGTCACTAGTTACCATAGCCACAAAGTCATAAACCACGGCCATGTCTACAATTGATCTTTATCAGATTTTAAACCTAACCACAATGCTAACATTATGTCTAACCGTAAATTAAATTAAGAGCAAAATGCTATTTATATATATATATATATATTTTTTTTTGTTACAATATAGCTGTTTTACTTTGGCTGTGGTAGCTAGTGAAAACCATTTCCGCGGGTTGAGTCGCCATTTTGACTTTGTGGGTGTGGTAACCTGTGAAAACCTTTTCCGTAGGTTGAGTTGCCATTCTTTGCGTCCTTTGTACGTTTAGAAGTTGTCTCCGCTAGTCAGCAAGTACTTGTTTCGGGATTAGACAAATTTACAGACTGTCAAACAAGATTGAATCTGTTCCTACGAAAGCTGAATAATATTACGAACAAATAGCTACAATAGGAACCAGTTAAAGCTTCACGGACGGTAAGTGTGGTTACTTCAAAAAATGCTTTGTCATTTTGTTTGTGCGCAATGGTCTTCCAACTAGCTAATAGTGTTATAACTAACTAGCGTTAAATAAAAAATAACGTTGACGTTGTTGAAACCACAAACGAGTTAACAAAATATCAATGTGAGTACTTATAACATGTTCCAAAAAACGTAAAGATCGCATGGTAGCTAATGTTAGCTAGTGGTAGCTAATGTTAGCTAGTGGTAGCTAATGTTAGCTAGTGGTAGCTAATGTTAGCTAGTTAGGCCTAATGTAACGTCATTCTTGTTCAGACAACATTATGGCGCCTAAATTAGCTAGCTAACGTTAGATACAGCCCGCATTGAACAACTGCATTAACTAGAAATGCATTAACTAGAAAGATCCAAACAGAATTAATGTTTTGGCAATTGAATGTAAATGATGTTTGGCTTTGGAATTTCCATGAAAAAGCTCTAAACGTTTACAGGAAAAAATAAATCGAAATCCGTGATTATCTCAAATGATCTAACCGGAATATAACAACTTAAAAAGCACTAATCGCTCAACGCTACTGATAAACGTTTGGTAAAGGAAACGAGTATGGCCTCAATACTTTTTAGTCCCTTCAAAATGGGGGTTGAGGTAAGGGACAGAGGATCTGAAGGCTAGCTAGGCCTAATTTAACATTACTCACTGAAGCACAGGACACAATACTCATGTCTAGGGGGTATGAAACCCAATATATTCATTAAACAGACTTAATTCACTAATCAATGTT